>NC_000083.6:27260142-27571808 GCF_000001635.26 Mus musculus
CATCTCTGTTGTCTGGAAATCGGCAGTTCATTTCCCAGGTTAGCAGGCAGCAGCATCTCTATCCATTCGCAAACACTTCATGGATTCACCAGCAGTCCAGTTCGGTAGTCTGGATAGCTTGAATCAGCAGCGGTGGCAGTACCTAGCAGAGACAGCAGGAGGGACCTGGAAAAATGTCAGAAGTCCTTGGCTGTGCCTCGCTCAGTGAAGTGACGATCAGAGGAGACCAAGAAGCATTTCTGCGATCAAGCCAAGCTCAGCCCATCACTGTCTGTCTGTTGAGTCTTGTTTTATATTCCTTTTATACACGAGTCTGTCTCAGTACGTGTGTCTGTCTCAGTTGACATCACTCTGCCAATCAGCCTGAGTCCACAGAAGCAACAACAAACTGCAGCACACCACCAGAAGTTTTGTATGATTCTAAGGAGTCCCAACAAACACAGCTCAACTACACAATGTAAGGTGAACCAATACACATGTGTTGTTAGCAAAGAATCCTTCATCACATGTCCATTCACATGCTTGCTTTAGCAGAACATCCTCTCTCCTGTGTCTGCTCCATCAAAAAGTGACTCTTCACGATTATGCTTTGGTCTTTCACCTGTGTTCACTTCAGGAAAACAGTCCTTCATGTGCTTGCCCCAGCAAAATTCCGTCCAATACAACTGACTTTCCAAAGAACCCTTACGTTTCCACTTTAGTCCTATTTGTATGTGTTTGGAGCAGTGAACCCCACACTAGGGCAGGAATCAAATATCTTTGTTTTTTTGTTTTTGTTTTGGTCAGGGTCACTTGTAGCTCTGGATGGCCTTGAACTTGCTATATAGCCAAAGCAGACTCTGAACTCCTGATCCTCCTGCCTCCACTTTCCAAGTAGCACAGATGTGAATCACCATACACAGGGCAGCTCACAACCACCTGAAACTCCAGTTCCAGGGGATCCAATGCCCTCTTCTGGCCTTCACAAGCATTGCAGGTATGCAGTGCACAACCATACAACACACACACACACACACACACACACACACACACACACACACACTACAGAAATGTCCACAGAGACACTGGGATCCCCCTGGCAGCCCCCCTTTTCTCTCCAGGCAGTCAACCCCTTGCCTATCAACAAAACAACACATGAGAATTCCAGGATGATTCTAGCCCCCCCCCCCCCACGTGCCCATTAATGAACCTGTACAGGTGAGTGCCAGAAGTCTATAATTTTACCCACATGCCTTCCCAAACGGACAGGGCTGAGCAAGCACCATGGTGGCTACCAGGATGGTGGCCTGATGGGTGGGGCTGAGGATGGGTGGGGCCAGGACAGCTTGTGAAGGCCTTTTCAGTTTAGGACCAGGCATGATGATGCATAACTCAAACCTATCTATAACCCCAGCATGTGTAGACTGAGGCAGGAGGCTGGAGAGAGGCCCAGGACAGCCAGGGGTATAGAGTAAGATTCTCTTTCAAAAGCCAGGAGAAAAAAAGTGATTAAAACAAGTGAGTTCTATTTTTGGTTCTGGTGTGAACAGATGTATAATTTGCAAAAACCTGAACTGGAGGCCTTGGGGCAGACTCCCTGGGCCCAGTGGGACCTTGTCTGTCCTGATCAGGTGTCCTGAGCCCAGAGCTTGCCTTTTTGGTGCTGGAGGAATGGTTAGGGGTCCTGAGCAAGGGTGGGGGGGTGAAAGTTCAGGCGTCAGGAGCTGTCTGTGGCTCTTCCACTAACAAAGAGCCAGTCGCAGACTGGTGCAAAGCTGGATATAAGAAATGGTTCCCCCTGGGCAGGGTACCAAGAGGGCCCCATTCACTGTCCCAAGTGACTCTGGGCCTCCATTTTCCTTCCCTATTCACGGTGGAGATGGAAAGCACTGTCTTGAGCAGGCCAGGCTGGAGGTGTTGGAGATTCAGCACACAGCATGCTGAGATCTGTGTTCTTTTCTGGGTTCCAGCCCTCGCTCTGCTGCTCATGGTCCTGCATGCTCTGGGGTCAGCCTCTCGCCTTCCCTCCCATGGAGCAGTGATGGGTGGGTCTGAGCCTGACCTCTGGACTGTGTCTCTGTGTGGTTCTCCTTAAGATGCTCTGCCATCCTCTCCGGGGCTCTGCCGCCCCCAGCACAGCAGGCTGTCCACCGGTTGTGGGGCGGTGGGCTGAGCACAGACTGGTCTCCGGTCAAGCATAGGTCTTGAACCCCGAGGGACCCAATGGGTGGTGATTTCCACCTACATGGGACAGAAGGTGTTCAATCATGTCTTCTGTTGAAGGTACTGCCCCCACAGCCCCCCCCCCCAGGCCAGGAGAGGTATGTGACTATAAGTCACAGAGACAATGTCCCAAGCTCCTGCATTCTGGCTACACTCCACCCCACCTCCACAGTTACCTGACTATAGCTGATGTATTAAGATAGTGGATAACACCAAACAACACACTAAGCCAAGGTGGTGCCACGTGAAAGAGGTTTATTGTGAGGGAGAGACAAAGGGGTGGCAGGGTGAGCAGAAGGGGAGTAGAGAGAGAGAGAGAGAGAGAGAGAGAGAGAGAGAGAGAGAAGGTGTGTTCTTATTTATATGGAAAGTGATGTAACACAAGTAAGGGTGGGAGGTGAGCCAAGTGGGTTCTGGGATATGGTGGTCATTGGCTTGGCAACCGGCCTGCAGGTTGTGAGTCACGTTGTTAGAGCCTGGGTTTGGAATGTTCTGGTACTAACATACCTCCCCCCTTCTTGTTATTATAAAAGGAAGCAAAGAAAAAGAGAAGGAGAAGCTGATGGTGAAAAGGGAACGAGGGTATTGTGTCTCTTAAACTGTTTCCTGCTGTCTAGGGGCATTGTCAGTTTCGGGGCTTTCACCATTGAGATCTGCTTGATAATCGTCTGAATCAGGTTCCTCTATGGACATCGGCTCTTCTGTGGGCAGCAGCTGGTAATCCTGTAACAGGAGCTGATTAATAGTTTGGTTAGAATTTTTTTGTATCTGTTGATGAAGGAATGTAGAGACAAGATTAATGAGGCAAGGAGCCAATAAAGATGCCAAGAAGATGACTAGGAAAGGTGTCACAAAGGGAGTATCCACTTCCATATAGGATTTTCAAAAATCCAAGAACTAGAGGTCTCACAGTCTCTGAAGTTTTTGATGTCTGCCTGTAGCTACTGGATTTTATTTTTTCACTATCCTGAATTGGTTGATGTAGAAACAGCACTCTTCTTGGAGGAACAGACAAGGGCCACCTTCTTTAGCTGTCAGGACATCTAGCCCCCATTGGTTTTGAAGCACCACAGCTGCCAAAGAATCAATCTGTTTCTGGATAGTGTCTTAGTCAGGGTTTCTATTCCTGCACAAACATCACGACCAAGAAGCACTTGGAGAGGAGAGGGTTCATTCAGCTTACACTTCCACATTGCTGTTCATCATTTAAGGAAGTCAGGACTGGAACTCAAGCAGGTCAGTGTTGGGAGCTATTAAGACAACTCTTGATCTCTGAATTGGGCCTCTCCCCCTGAGAAGAAAAGGGGGTCAAAAGCGGGCCACCGACACATGGATTCTGAGAACCACGGGATGTTCCAGCCCTAGGTCATCACCGATGTCCTGACCACACCCTGATACCACCAAGTTCCTGCTTCCCCCTGTAGCTGCCAAAAGAAAGAATTTCTATTGCCCCCCCCTCCCATAAGTACTTCTCCTTTTGCTTGTATTGCCCCACCCCTCCCGCTGATAAGTGTCTGTAATTCCCCTTTTGCTTGTGCATTTAAGCCTTGGACCTTTCTCAATACATTGGGATCTTGATACTTCAGAACGGTTTCCGTGTCGTTACTCGTACAAGACCCTCGTCTCTTTCTACCCCCCATTTGGTTATTAGGAGGAGGTCCCCTCGAGATCCTTGAATAACTGGACCTGCTGGACGGGTCAGGTCAGGAAGCAGGAGCTGATGCAGAGGCCATGGAGGGATGTTCCTTACTGGCTTGCTTCCACTTGCTTGCTCAGCTTGCTTTCTTAAAGAACCCAAGACTACCAGCCCAGGGATGGTACCACCCACAAGGGGTCCTTCCCCCCTAGATCACTAATTGAGAAAATGCCCCACAGCTGGATCTCATGGAGGCATTTCCTCAACTGAAGCTCCTTTCTCTGTGGTAACTCCAGCTGTGTCAAGTTGACACAAACCCAGCCAGTGCAGATAGTACAGATAGTAAGAGTTTTAGTCATTTCCTGAAGGTTGCTTTTAAACTGGGATAGGGGACCAGATGGGTGGCCTTGGCATCTTCTAGAACTTAACAGAGCACGGTTTTTGTTAGGGTCGATGTGTATGAAAAAAGGGTCATCTTTAGGTGGAGGAATGAAAGATTTAAGGTGAGACAGATGGACCCAATGAGAGAGTCCCTCGAGTTTAGCAGCTGTAGGGGTCACAAGCATTACCTTAAAAGGGCCCTGCCATTTGGGAGAAAGCAGTAAGGGCCGATGATCTGGAGGAGATAAAAAAACTTGGCCTCCAATGTTGACAAGCAGTGGACAGGAGACAGAGTGTGGCTGAGGTAGGTGGTAGTCAGAAAAGTTCCATAGGAGAGAACGGAGATGGGAAAGTAGTGGGGTAAGAGAATGGTCTGGGAGGGGAGAGCACTTAGGTGAAAGACCAGGAGTTAGGACTGGATGTCCATACATGAGTGCAAAGGGCGAGATGAGGAGAGGTCGCCTGGGGAGAGCCCAGAGCCTGAAAAGAGCCAGAGGCAGGAGTTTCACCCAATCAAGGTGAAGGTCTCTTAATAGCGTTCTCACGCCCGGCCAGGAAGAACACAACAGACCAGAATCTTCTGCGGCAAAACTTTATTGCTTACATCTTTGGGAGCCAGGAGGGCAAGCGCCCAGCGCCCAGCCCCAAAAACGAAAGCCCCTTCTATATTTTTAGGAGCCAGAGCTCCGGCGCGCCAAAGCGCAGAGCGTGCTCTATTGTTTACATCTTTAGGCAGCGAGAGAGCGCAGGGCGCGCAGAGCCAGAGAGATGCCAGCGAGAGAGAATGGCGGAAACCCCGTCCCCTTTTTTAGGAGAATTATCCTTCGCCTAGGACGTGTCACTCCCTGATTGGCTGCAGCCCATCGGCCGAGTTGACGTCACGGGGAAGGCAGAGCACATGGAGTGGAGAACCACCCTCGGCACATGCGCAGATTATTTGTTTACCACTTAGAACACAGCTGTCAGCGCCATCTTGTAACGGCGAATGTGGGCGCGGCTCCCAACATCTCCCCCTTTCCTTTTAATAAGAGCAAATAGGCCACCCATATTAATGAGAGTGGAGATAGAGGTCAAATCCCCAGTGTGTAGGTAAAGGAGCCATGTACAGGATTAGCTCTTAGGCTCACAGGCTTTTACCCAGAGCAACCCTGACCTGCTCCCGTGTCGTTTTGCCTGGAGAGAAGGACACTTGGACACTCAACCTTCTTGAAAGATGACATGTCTCCCTAGAATAGGCTCATATATGCCGCAGAGCCTTTCTACTGCAGTGCTTAGCCGTGCAACTCTCTCGGGCTGCTGAAGCACACTCACTCTATCCCGTGCAATGAGACTAGTCTCATGGGATATAAGAGCTGAGTGGCCAGCGACCTATTGCCTAAGCATAGATATATCAGGGGAAGCTCCATGTTCTAGTCCTGCAAGCGCCTGGGCAATAACCACCTTGTCTCTCCTAGTTTGGGCCTTAAGCTTACAGACCAATCAAAGAAGCAACACTAATCCACAGCAAAGTGTATCTCCAAATAATATTAATCCCACCCATTTTTTAAAGAAAGAAAATGCTGAGGAGATCCAATTGGGTAATCCTTTGGTCAGGGACAGGTCCAAGCGCGTGGAGTTGACCTGAAGTCTCAATTCCCGAAGGATCTGTTCAAATTCAGCCGTCCAATTCTGTAACATATACTGAAAAAGACTTTTTGACAAATTAGCTGCCCTAGTAAATTTCTCATACTGAATGGAAGTAACACACAATCCCGGAAACTTTTGTTCACATCTCAGCTGAGCTATTTGCCATAATACATCTAGTTGTATCTGGACAAGATCTATGAGTTGATTAACCAGCATGAGACCTCTCTGTATCTTGACATTAGCTGAGGCCTGTTTATCTATGACTGTAGTCACCGAGGCTGACAAAGTGTTAATGGTGTCAGTCGTCTGGACCTGTCCAGACAGAGCCAAGGCTGTCTGAATTAAGGCCAAACCCAGTTCCCAGTTAGTGGTAAAAAAGCAGGAGAATACTTGAGCATTATACATCACCGTCATTGGGAGTGGAAATATCGACATTATCCCCCAACGCTGCTCTCTCTTTATTATTGACGCCCTGGACATCACCAAGACGAGGGACATCAGTATTCCCTTGGTCAGTCTGGATTTTTCGGGTGAGTCTTTCTGGTATCCAAAATGGGTTGTCTTCATTCTGTGGGAAAACACAGACCGCTCCCCTGGATCTTATCAAAATAGGATCCGGGCCATACCATTTATTATCAAGGACATTTTTCCATTTAACCATCTCATTGGGCCTATCTGGCTCTGAACAATGACGTTCAGCCGCAGTATGGCCATGAGCATCAATATTTAAAAAATTGAGTGTAAAGAGTGCCATAGACACAGACACTCTTGGTGCTTGGGGTAAAATCTCTTCAAAAGTTCCCCTCTTCTGTTTTATAAGATAGGCTTTGAGGGTGCGATGCGCACGCTCAACAATACCCTGTCCTTGAGGGTTGTATGGAAGTCCAGTCAGGTGGGTCACGTCCATCTGACGGCAGAACTGCTGGAATTTTTGAGACGTATAAGCTGGTCCATTATCAGTCTTAAGGAGTCTGGGTTTCCCCCAAGCACTCCATGCCTCAAGACAATGTTGAATCACATGTGAGGCTTTTTCTCCGGTTAACGGAGAAGCAAACATGATGCCAGAACATGTGTCAATGGACACATGGAGATATTGAAGTTTTCCAAAGGAAGAAACATGTGTAACATCCATTTGCCAGACCTGTAGAGGTCGAATACCGCGTGGGTTAATTCCCACATGAGGAACTGGCAAGAACTCACAGCAGCTTTGACATTGAGTAACAATGTCACGGGCTTCTTTTCTTGTCAAGGAGAAACGACTGCGTAATGTTTCAGCCGTCACATGAAAATTGTTATGAAAATTTCTTGCAGCCTCTACCGGGGATGATAGGGCAGCAGCCACCACTTTAGTGGCCTTATCTGCCAAATCGTTTCCCAGAGCCATGGGGCCAGGTAGGCCTGAATGGGCTCTAACATGAGTAATATAAACAGGAGATCTTCTAGATAACAAAACTAATTGTATCTGCTGAAAAATATTGGCAACTCTACTGGAAGGCTTAATCACTCCAGCCACTTCTAAAAGATTTACTGCATTAACCACATAACAGGAATCTGACACAATATTAAGGGGTTCTAAAAAGGTTTTTAAAACTTCTAAGACCACTAAACATTCTACCACTTGAGGTGAATTTTCATTATACTGTTTGGATACCACTTTACCATTAGCCACATAGGCACCTATGCCAGTTTTTGATCCATCAGTATATACCACAATCCCATTTTTAAGTGGGTTTCTTACTGTTATTTGTGGAAACACAACAGATTGATTTTGGGCAAACTGTAAGATTGGATGTTTTGGATAATGGTTATCTATTTTTCCTGAAAAGGAGGTAACTAAAACTGCCCAATCATTAGATGTGGCTGCCAAGGTTTGAACCTGTGCAGCGGTATAAGGTACAATTAAAAGATATGGACTTCGCCCAAAGTGGGTGATTGCTGCTTTTAGACCTTTAAGGGCAAGCTGTGCAATTGCATCAGGATACCAATCTATTATTTTAGCTGGGGATACGTTTGGATGGATCCACAACAATGGCCCATTCTGCCACAAAACTGCAGTTGGCAATTGTGCTGTCTTAAAGACACACAAACTGAAAGGCTGCGAATCCTCAATACGTTGTAATTGTGCATTCTGTAAGGCTTTTTCCACTTTTTGTAAGGCCTGGTTAGCAGCTAGAGTAAGAGTCCTAGGGGAGGAGATATGAGGATCTCCTTCTAAAATACCAAACAAAGGCCTTAACTCAGCGGAAGGAATCTTTAAAAAAGGTCTGAGCCAATTAATATCTCCCAACAGCTTTTGAAAATCATTTAAGGTATGGAGGTGATCTCTTCTTATCTAAACATGTAAATATTGATTTCTCTCAAAGGAGGAAATATGCGTGACATCCATTTGTCAGACCTGTAATGGCCTGACGCCACGAGGGTTTACCCCTACGTGAGTAGATAAAATTTGACAACAATCTAAAGGCATTATTAAGTAATCAGAATCATTTCTAGTAGAACCAATCCCTCTGGCAGCTCTAGGAATACCAGAGGAAGAAAAAACAGCCATGTAGGCTTGGCAAAATTATTAGTTGAGCTATTTTGTCCCCTTGTGATATAGAAAAGACAACTTGAGGACAAGAACAGAGAACCTGAAGTTCCCCTTTACAATCCTGATCTACAACTCCAGGGTGGACAATAAGACCTTGTAGGCTGTAAGAGCCTGCCTCTGTCATTATTGTCCAGTGGCTTCACCTGCTCGGGAGAGCGCCTTCCAGGCCCTAATAGCCTTTTCATCTGATTCAGAACTATTAAGAACTGGCTCCTTGAGCTCACCTAGTGATGAGTATAGGCTCCTTCTCCTAGAAACCTCTGCTGATTGATCTTTTTTCTTTTCTTTTTCCTTCTCCTTCCTTCTAATCTCTCCCCAGGTATTCTTACCTGACCTAAACTTTTCCTCGGGTTCAAGACCCTTGGAAAGGCCTGTATACTTATTTTGTGAACCATATTTTCTCTTTGCTCCTACTCTCTCTCCCCGCTTTACTTCTGATAGATTGTCCTAAATTTCATCTAGAATCCTTAGCCCTATCTTAATCACCTGATAACATGTGAAAAGGAACAAAAGGGCTTCTAACACTAGAGAAAGTTCAAGGCCAAACATACCTTATAAAGCTATTTTCCACTTTACTTCTGATAGACTGTCTTGAATTTCCTTAGAAAGTTCAAGGCCAGGCTTACCTCGTAAAGCTATACTTACGGGTTACCGCCGTTCCCCAGCTGAAAAGTTCTGAATTCATGCAGTTGAATCCTTCTTAACAGTCTGCTTTACGGGAACCTTTATTACCGCGACCCGCAGTTCTGGTTCTGGAATGAGGGATCTTCCTTGCGCCGGTGAAACTCCCGTCCCGAGTTTCCTCCCGGGTTTTTTCTTCCCGGATTTTTTCTCGTCCCGGAATTTCTCGTCCCGGATTTTCTCGTCCCGGATTTCAGCACCAATTCTTAATAGCGTTCTCACGCCCGGCCAGGAAGAACACAACAGACCAGAATCTTCTGCGGCAAAACTTTATTGCTTACATCTTTGGGAGCCAGGAGGGCAAGCGCCCAGCGCCCAGCCCCAAAAACGAAAGCCCCTTCTATATTTTTAGGAGCCAGAGCTCCGGCGCGCCAAAGCGCAGAGCGTGCTCTATTGTTTACATCTTTAGGCAGCGAGAGAGCGCAGGGCGCGCAGAGCCAGAGAGATGCCAGCGAGAGAGAATGGCGGAAACCCCGTCCCCTTTTTTAGGAGAATTATCCTTCGCCTAGGACGTGTCACTCCCTGATTGGCTGCAGCCCATCGGCCGAGTTGACGTCACGGGGAAGGCAGAGCACATGGAGTGGAGAACCACCCTCGGCACATGCGCAGATTATTTGTTTACCACTTAGAACACAGCTGTCAGCGCCATCTTGTAACGGCGAATGTGGGCGCGGCTCCCAACAAAGGTCTTGTGACAGCTTAACAAGAGTGGTTTTTAAAGAATGGTTAGTTCTTTCTACCCTGCCTGAAGATTGAGGGTGGTAGGGAATATGAAAATGCCAGGGGATGTTTAGGACCTTGGAAAGGATTTGAGAAACTTGGGAAGTAAATTCAGGACCATTGTCTGATTGGAGAGAGACTGGGACACCAAACTGGGGGATGATCTCTCAGAAGAGAAGATCAGAGACTCTTAGTTGTGGGAAATGCCTCTACCCACCCTGAGAAGGTGTCCACCAAGACCAGGAGGTACTTGGCACATCTGATGGTGGGCATGTGGGTAAAGTCATGTTGTCAGTTAGTTCCAGGAAGGGAACTTCTAGCCTGATGGGTAGGAAAAGGGGTGCTACCATGCTTTGAGTTGGAGTCGGATGTCTGACAGATTTTGCAAGAAGCAGTGATAGATTGATTTTAAGGAGTGTAAATCTTTAGGAGTAGGCTGTAGGTGTGTCTTAACAAAAGAAGCCAATGCTTGGCTGTTAGGATGAAAGAGTTGGTGAAGATAGGGCAGAGTTTGATGGGTGTCAGGGGTGAAGGTGGAGATGTAGGTTGTAGTGTAAGAATGTCCTGGGGAGGATGAGACAAGTCTAGGCCCCTAAGGGCCACAGCTCTGGCTGCCTCATTGGCTTGATTGTTTCCCTCAGAGACAATAGAGTCATCCCTCTGGTGAGATCTGTAGTGGATGATCCCAATAGCTGTGGGGAGATGGGAGGCTTTTAGCATGGCCATACTTTGGTTTGCATTAGTGATCCTCCTTTTGTGGTAAGTAACCCGTGCTCCTTCCAGATAGCAGCATGGGGACAGGAGGATTTTTTTTTTTTTTTTTTAGACAGGGTTTCTCTGTATAGCCCTGGTTGTCCTGGAACTCACTCTGTAGACCAGGCTGGCCTCGAACTCAGAAATCCGCCTGCCTCTGCCTCCCGAGTGCTGGGATTAAAGGTGTACACCACCACGCCCGGCTTGGGACAGGAGGATTTGAAAAGCATATTTGGAATCTGTGTAGATGTTGTCCTTGTTCCAGTCAAAAAGCACCGGTAAGTGCTATTAGTTCTGCTTGCTGATTGGTAGTATGGGCAGGAAGGGCCTGTGCCTCCACCACTTTGATGTCCGATACTATGGCATAGCCGGCTCTTCTGGATCCTTCATGTAAAAAGGAGCTGCCATGTGTATACCAAGTATAGATGGCCTCAGGCAATGTGCCCTCCTGTATGTGTGAAGGATGAGGTAATAGTTCCTCTAAAGTTTCAGTGTAGGAGTGAGATAGGGAGAGGTTAGTATTTGGTTGAGGAAGAAGATTGGAAATACTGAGAGGTGGGCATAATTGGAAGGTGAGTATGGGGTCTTCTGTTAGAGCTACCTGAAGAGAAAGAATCCTGGAGGGAGGTAGAGTCTGTAAGCCTTTATAAGTTAGGAGCTGTGACAGGTTATGAGAAGAGAAGACAGTTATAGGCAACCCAAAGGTTAGGTGTTGTTGAGGCTGCTAGGGTATGAATACAAGATGACCATCCCTGGATGGTTAGATCTAGTTTCTTTGACAAGTATGTCACTGGCTCAAAAGAAGGTCCCATTTGGTGACCCAAGACTCCAAGGGCAAATCCCTCCTTTTCAGTTACATAGATGGAAAAAGGATGAGTCAGGTAGGGGAGATGATGTAGCCTCCCTCAGCCTTGAAGCAGGCTGATTCAGACTTTGCTGCCACTGAATATGAGATCACCTGGGGTGTAGCCTTCCTATTTAGATGGCTATATTGTCAACTACCGCTGCTCTTCTCGAGACTCTGCTACCTGCTGAGAGACCCTTGAGACATTCTGGAAACACATCCTATCCTGCATGTTGCCTACAGGCTGGCTCCAGGCACCAAGAATGGATTGGCGGGGGATGGGCTTCCCCCCTTTATAAGCACAGTCTCTTAGTAAACTCGAGGGCCTTGATCAGAGAAAAAGTTGTCTTGGCCTCATTCTTTTCTCGCCGGCTAGTCTCTTTCAGCCCCAGCCTGCCTTTCAGGAGTACCTGGTTCATGTAAGCAGCGGGCGGCTTACTGTTACAGATTGGTGCCACGAACACGGACCTGAAAATGGTGGGGTAAACTGAGGGATCGCTGTCTTATGTGGAGCTCCACAAGAAGGGAAGAACAAGAAGATCGTATCGGGCACAGTGAGCAACAGGTATTTATGTTAGCGCTGGCTTTAAACTTCATTTTTTAAAGTGTTGCTGGAGGTGCGATAGGATACGGGCTAAGTTGGAACAGTGCTGACAAGGTGCTGATTCCACTTAGGGTTTGTCAGCGAAAAATGGGACTAGAAAATTCTAAACAGGCGATTGTCCACAGCCTTCAAGAGCTGCTTCAGGTGAGAGGTGTAGGGTTTGAAGAACAATTGTTAGAAAAATTTTCAGATAAGATAGATTCTTGCTGCCCTTGGTTCAGAGAAGAAAAAAACTTTAGATAAGAACCTGGGAGAGAGTTGGAGAAGCTTTGAAAAACACCCAGGCAGATAATTTCACCCTTTGCCTCTGGGTGCTCGTAAAAGATGCTATTGAAAAGGAGATCTCCTAGGCGGCGGCGTCAGATAGTACCCAGACAGAGCTTGAAGAATCTCAGGAAGAGCACCAGTCAGAGAGGACTTTCTCAGAAAGGGGCCCTCTCAATCCTAAATTAGAAAGATATAGAGACTCTGATGATGAGCTAACTTTAGACAAGGAAGATCATTCAGAAAAAGGAGCCGCCAAATATTTTAATGAGGATTGGCCTCCTTGCAAGTCTCCTGCTCCACCTATGGCCTCCACTATAGGAGATGCTACTCAAATGGACATGCAACTAAGTAAATTAGAGTTTGAAATTAAGTTGCAAAAATTGACTAATGAGCCTTGGGAGCTAAAAAGGCTGTCAGATACAGGGAAGAACAACTCTTCTGAGATGTACCAATCTCCCCTAGAAAGAGCTGTGCGTCAGGCTGGCGGGGAAGGGCAAGATTCATCTGAAGTGCTAGCCTTTCCTGTAGTTGAGATAATTGACCAGCAAAATAAAGAGTCAGACAACACCAGACTTTGGATTTCAAGGTGATAAAGGAGTTAAAAACAGCTGTTGCACAATATGGCCCTACAGCTCCTTTTACACAAGCATTATTGGATACTGTCATGAGTCACATTTAACCCCCCCAAGATTGGAAGACTATGTAAGGCTACTCTGTCAGGAGATTTCTTACTTTGGGATTCTGAATGGTGAGAAGCCAGTAAGAAAACTGCCACTTTAAATGCTCAGACAGGTAATCCAGACTGGGATATTAACATGCTTTTAGGAGAAGGTTGATATGAAGGCAATGCTAATCAGATTGCTTTTCCTGTTCAAGTGTACGTGCAGGTTGCTATGACTGTCCGCCATGCTTGGAAACAGTTACCAGCTAAAGGGGATCCTGGTGGAAGTTTAGTCAGCATTCGGCAAGATCCTGATGAGCTTTACCAGAACTTTGTGGGTAGGCTATTAATAGCAGCTAGTAGAATTCTTGGAGACTCAGACACGGGAAGTCCTTTCATTATGCAATTGGCTTATGAGAATGCTAATGCAGTGTGCTGCGCCGCTATACAACCGCACAAAGGACAGACAGATTTAGTGGGATATATCCATCTTTATGCAGAGATTGGGCCGTCATATAATCAGGGTTTGGCTTTCGCAGCTGCTTTGTAAGGAACTACCATTCAAGCAATGCTTGCACAGAAACAAGGGAATAATGCATGTTTAAGTGTGGAAGTTTGGGTTCAATCTATTATTAATCAGAGACCTAACCTTAAATTGATAATTGAAGGAAAAGGCTTTTAAGGATTATTAGATACTGGAGCTGATGTAACAACTATTAGAGGACAAGATTGGCCTTCAACTTGGCCTTTGTCTGATATGCTTACTCACCTTCAAGGAACTGGTTATGCCAATAACCTAAAGCTCCAAATTGCTAACCTGGAGAGATGAGGAAGGCAATTCAGGACAAATTCAACCGTATGTTATGTCAAATTTGCCTGTTACCCTATGGGGAAGAGATCTCTTGTCACACATGGGTTTATAATGTGCAGTCCTAATGAGGCAGTGACCAAGCAGATGCTCAGACAAGGATTTTTGCCTGGTCATGGGCTAGGAAAGAAAGGACAATGTATTAAGACTTTTGAAGGTCCTAAACCTCACTCTAACACAAGAGGTGACCCGTCCAGCAGGTCCAGTTATTTGAGGGTCTCGAGGGGACCTTCTCTTAAGAAACAAATGGAGGGAGGGAGAGACAAGAACCAAGTGCAATGAACGACACATGGAAGCAGTCTGATTAGCATCAAGGTCTCACTGTATTCAGCAAGGCTCAAGGCTTAAATGCACAAGCAAAAGGGGGAAGTACTTCTCAGCAGGAGGAATGGGGCAGCTGAAAAAGAGGAAGTACTTCTCAGCAGGAGGGATGGGGCAGCAGAAATTTTTCTTTTGGCAACTACACGGGGAAGCAGGAACTTGGTGGTATCAAGGTACATCTTGTAGTCAGGACATCCAGCACTGACTTAGGGCTGGAATATTCTGTGGTAGTTCTCGGAGCGGTTTTTTGGTGGTCCGCTTTTGACCCCCTTTTCTTCTCGAGGGGAGAGGTCCAATTCAGAGATCAGGACAATTGTGTTGTCTTAATAGCTCCCAACAAAGAGGTTTGGGGTATTTTCAGTAATGGCCACTATCTTGCCTACATCCCATGCTGATAAAATTCAATGGTTTAATGATATTCCGTTGTGGGTTGATCAGTGGTCTTTACCTAAAGAGAAAATAGAAGCCGCCTCTTCGATAGTACAGGAGCAATTAGAGGCAAGACATTTAGTAGAATCTCAGTCTCCTTGGAATACTCCAATTTTTGTTATCAAGAAAAAATCGGGTAAATGGAGATTGTTACAATATCTAAGAAAGGTTAATGAAACCATGGAACCTATGGGAACTTTACAACCTGGGCTTCTGTCTCCAGTAGCCATTCCTAAAGGATATTATAAAATTGTGGTAGATCTGAAGGATTGTTTCTTTACTATTCCTTTACAACAGTGTTGAATGTTTTTTAGTCTGTAAATGATGCTTTTAATATTTTTACTGATAGTTTATATGTTGCACAATCGGTTCCCTTATTGGAGACTTGTGGTATGTTTAACTTTAATACGCCAGCAGGATCATCATTCTTGCCCGAAAACATCTGTTTTATATTGGTCATATACGAGCTCATTCTGGTCTTCCTGGACCATTAGCTGCAGGCAATGATTACATTGACAGGGCTCTGATAGGAGAGGCCTTAATTTCAGGTCCTGCTGCTTTGGCTAGACGTGATCATGATAAATTTCATCTCTCTAGCCATACCTTAAGGCTCCGACACAAGATCACTAAAGAACAGGCAAGAATGATTGTAAAACAATGTCCTAAATGTATTACATTATCTCCAGTGCCGCATTTAGGAGTTAATCCACGAGGTCTTATACCTAATCATATTTGGCAAATGAATGTAACTCATTATGCGGAATTTGGAAAATTAAAATATATACATGTTTGTATTGACACTTGTTCAGGATTTCTTTTTGCTTCTCTACATACCAGAGAGGCCTCTAGAAATGTAATTGATCATTGTTTACAAACCTTTAATGCTATGGGATTGCCTAAACTCATTAAGATAGATAATGGGCCATCCTATACTGGCAACAATTTTACTTCATTTTGTAAGGAATTTGGTATCAAACATAAAACTGGAATTCCTTATAACCCCATGGGACAAGGAATTGTTGAACGTGCTCATTGCACTCTGAAAATTTGGCTTTTAAAAACAAAACAGGGGCAGTTTTACTCCCTAAGGTCACCAAAAGCACATCTTTCTTTTGTCTTGTTCATTTTAAATTTTTTGCAAACTGATGTTAAAGGTCAGTCTGCAGCAGATCGCCAATGGAATCCAGTTACTTCCAATTCTTATGCCATGGTTAAATGGTAGGACTCATTGACTAATGTGTGGAATGGTCCAGACCCTGTTTTAATCTGGAGAAGAGGTTCAGTCTGTGTTTTTTCACAAAAAGAAGATGGAGCACAATGGCTGCCTGAAAGACTGGTTCATCAAGTGGACCCAGATCCTGAATGTTCTAGTATGATTCCAACCTTGATGATGGCTAAAAATCTTTTAGCCAGAAAAGTTAATTTGGAGCACAGCCTCCACTCTCAGATAACTTTTGGCCTTTCTGTCAATTCTCAAAGCCATCTTCCCCACACTGGGAGGTCAAAATTTGTGCTTGATCATTGCTAATTTGCAACTGAATAGAGTACCTGGATTTCCCCAAAGAAGCTTTTATCCTGTTGTTTTTCAACTGTCTCAACTTTGTTTTTTTCAAGCAGGTCAGTCAACAGCCTGTTTTCAGCAAGCATGCAGCTCTTCCTCTAGCAAGCCCAGGTGGCAGAAATTTACTGATATGAAGAAGCATATTGAGTATATATTGTGGTTTTGGTCTGATTTGGGAATAAGGTGTGCTATGAGGCCGGTCAGTCAATGACGGGCAACCAGATTTTGGAACTATATCAATCTAAGACAGAGGTATATGCCAAGAGGCTGTGGTTTATTAATAATACACCACAGAGCCATGTTTGTGCAAAACAAACACAAACAAGCTGCATATATTCTCCTTGACGGATAAGAATAGTTTGGGAAAATCTGAGATTTCCCAAGCCAGGCGCAGCCGCCAGCCACCATAACTCCCAGGCAGGACTATGGAGCATAAAACATTTTTATGCCCCAGTCCAGCTAATTTTTAGTATATATTTAGGGAGGAATTGTAGCCTCCCTCAGCCTTGAAGCAGGCTGAATCAGACTTTGCTGCCACTGAATATGAGATCACCTGAGGTGTAGCCTTCTGATTTAGATGGCTATATTGTTATGTCAACTACCGCTGCTCTTCTCTGAGACTCTGCTACCTGCTGAGAGACCCTTGAGACATTCTGGAGACATATTCTATCCTGCATGTTGCCTAAGGGCTGACTCCAGACACCAAGAATGGATTGGTAGGGGATGGGCCTCCCCCTGTCCAGGTAAAGGCAAATATGTTCTGTGACTGGGCATCTGGAGGGATAGAGAAAAACTCATCCTTGATATCTAGGACTGAGAAATGAGAAGTCCCCAAGGGGATAGTGGAAAGAAGTGTATAAGGGTTAGCCATGACAGGATGGAGAGGTACCACTGCAGAATTAATATGCCTGTGGTCTTAAACTAAGCGATAGGTATCATTAGGTTTCTTAACTGCTAGTATAGGGTTGTTAAAGGGAGAAGTAGGGTGAAGAAGTTTTTTTCCTCAAGTGGTCAGAAATGATCAGCTTAAGTCCCCTGAGGCTCAGGAGAGAGAGAGAGGATATTAAGCTTGGGTGATGTACCTGGTAGGGTCCAATAATTGGATGACAACAGGAGAATGGTGTTTAGCAACAGAGGGATTCTGGACGACCTAGACTCGGGGATCTACCTGTGCTGTGAGGCTGGCAAAGGGAATAACGTGGTATTGTTAGTAGGTTGGCTGGCTAAAAGTAGGAGCAGAGGAACTGCTGGTGAGCTTGGGTTTAGGCGAATATAGGGAACAAAAAAAATAAGAGTGTAATTTTCCCCCAGCCTAAAGCAGACTGAGCCAGACCTTGACTTTGCTGCCACTAAGGAGATTACCTAGGATGGAGCCTTCCTAGATCACTCTATTGTTTAGCCACTGTCGCTGTTCCTCTTCAAGATACTGCTACCTGCTGGGAGGCCGTGAGCTATTCTGGAGACTACACCCTATCTTGCACGTCATCACCTGCAGCTGGACTCCAAGAATGAATTGGCGGGAATGGGCCTCCCCTCACCCCCTTTATAAGTGCATTTGCCATTAAACATTTGAGCTTTGATCAGGAATCTTGACTTAGCTCCATTTTTCTCTCATCTGCCTAGTTTCCCTCTCTTTCGGCTCCTGCATGCCACTCAGGTGTACCCTGTCCATGTGAGCCGCTGGCCAGCTCGCAACAATCTGGCGCCCGGACCGGGACCTGAAGAAGTTCAGGAAGATGCTGAAGGAACGCTGTTTCGTGTGGAGCTCCACAGGAAGAAAAAGAAAGGATCATATTGGACACCGAAGCAACAGGTACACATTCTAGCACTAGTTTAAAACTTCATTTTTTAAAGTGTTGCTAGAGGTGCGGGAGGATACGGGCTAAGTATGGAATCAGCGCTAACCCAGCACTGGATTCACTTAGGTCAGCAGTGGAATTATCGGAACTAGGAACTGATCAGGCGGTTGGCCGCAGTTTTTAAAAGCTGCCTCAGGGGAGAGGAAAGGGTTTAAAAAAGAAATGAATCAGGCGGTTGTCTGCAATTTTTAAGAGTTGCTTCGGGCAAGAGGAGTAGGGCTTGAAGTACAATTGTTAGAAAATCTTTTATATAGGATAGATTCTTGTTGCCCATGGTTCAAGGAAGAAGAAACTTTAGATATCAGAACCTGGGACAAAACTGGAAAAGCCTTGAAAATCACCCAGGCAGATAATTTCACCCTTTGCCTCTGGGCGCTCGTAAAAGATGCTATTGAAAGGGTGATCTCGCAGGGGTCAGATAGTACCCAGGCAGAGCTTGATCAATCTCAGGAAGAGCGCCTGTCAGAGAGGGTCTTCTCAGAAAAGGGTCCTCTCAACTCTAAATTTGATAGATATAGAGACTCTGATGATGAGCTAATTTTAGACAAAGAAGATCACTCAGAAAGAGGAGCTGCCAAATATTTTGAGGAGGATTGGCCTCCTTGCAAGTCTCCTGATCCACCTACAGCCTCCACCATGGGAGATGCTATGAGGGAAGCCGCAAACGCCATTACAAGATGGCGCTGGTTTCTTTAAGCCGACGCCCATGAATTGGTAAACAACCAATGTGCGCATGTGTGTAAGAGTTTTTTGCCGAGTCACTGCCTGGCCCGAGGCATATTAACGAGGTACTGGTAGCATAACCAATCAGGTATGGACACGTCACTCCTAGGCCTATATAAGCAGCGCCATTTCTGGGGCTCGGGGTCTTTCGCTTATGCAGTCCATGCTCTCCCAATAAACTTGTTGCAGAAGGATCCTTTTGTGGCGTCTTACTTGCTGGCAAGTCGGGCATCCCACAATGCTACTCATAGGGACACGCAACTAAGCAAATTAGAGTTTGAAGTTAGGCTGCAGAAATTGACTAATCAGCTTCACGAGCGAAAAAGGATGTCATATACAGGAAGGAGTAACTCTTCTGAAATGTACCAAGCGCCACTAGGAAGAGCTGTGAGTCAGGCTCATGGGAGAGGACAGAATACATCTGATGTGCTAGCCTTTCCTGTTGTCGAAGTAATTGACCAGCAAGATACTAGAGTCAGACAATACCAGACTTTGGATTTCAAGTTGATAAAGGAGTTAAAAACAGCTGTTGTGCAATATGGTCCTTCAGCCCCTTTCACACAAGCATTACTGGATACGGTCATGGAGTCACACTTAACCCCCCTAGATTGGAAGACTCTATGTAAGGCTACTTTGTCAGAAGGAGATTTCTTGCTTTGGGATTCTGAATGGTGAGATGCCAGTAAGAAAGCTGCTGCTTTAAGTGCTCAGACCGGTAATCCAGACTGAGATAGTAACATGCTTCTGGGAGAAGGTCCATATGAGGGCCAGGTTAATCAGATTGGTTTTCCTGTTGGAGTATACTCGAAGATCGTGGGGCTGCCCACCATGCTTGGGGACAGTTACCGGTTAGAGGGGATGCTGGTGGGAGTTTAGCCAACATTCGGCAGGGTCCTGATGAGCCTTACCAGAACTTTGTGGATAGGCTATTAATAGCAGCTAGTAGAATCCTTGGAAAATCTGACATGGGAAGTCCTTTCATTATACAGTTGGCTTATGAGAACGCTAACACAATGTGTTGCACCGCTATCCAGCTGCACAAAGGACAAAGAGACTTAGCGGGATATGTCCGTCTTTGTGCAGAGATGGGGCCATCACATAATCAGGGTTTGGCTTTCGGCGCCACTTTGCAAGGGACCACCGTATAAGCAATGTTCTCGCGGAAACGAGGGAATAATGCATGTTTTAAGTGTGGAAGTTTGGGTCATTTTAAAAGTGATTGTCCTAAGAACAAAGGTGCCGAGAGTGGGCAAGCAGGCCATGTCCCAGGAATTTGTCCCCAGTGCAGGAAGGGCAACCATTGGGCTAAGGTGTGCAAATCCAAGCCAGGTACTCTGGGCCGTCTGTTGCCAGGGAATGAGAGGAGGGGCCAGCTCCAGGCCCTGACTTACCCACAGAAAACAGCTTATGGGGCCATGAACCTGCTGCCCAGCCAAAGAGATCAGTTTTTGAACTTGTCAGGGCAAAACCAGGAGGTACAGGATTGGACCTCTGTTCAACCACCCACGCAGTATTAACCCCAGAAATGGGAGTCCAAACTCTGCCTACCGGAGTCTTTGGACCTCTACCTGTAGAAACTTGTGGATTTCTTTCAGGACAAAGCAGTTCTATTATAAAAGGCCTGCAGATTTATCCAGGTGTTATAATGATTATGAGGGAGAAATTAAAATCATAGCTGCTTCCCCTCATGGTGTTATAACTGTACCTGCTAATCAAAGAATTGCTCAACTTGTTTTAATCCCTCTACATCCACCACCATCCAGATTGGTTAAGAATGAGAGAGGACAAGGTGGTTTTGACTCCTCTGGTGTGAATTGGGTCCAATCTATTACTAATCAGAGACCTAACCTTAAATTGACATTTGATGGAAAAAGCTTTGAAGGATTGATACTGGAACTGATGTAACAATTATTAGAGGACAGGATTGGCCTTTAGCTTGGCCTTTGACTGATACGCTTACTCACCTTCAAGGAATTGGTTATGCTAGTAACCCAAAACGAAGCTCCAAATTGCTAACCTGGAGAGATAAGGATGGAAAATGAGGAAAAATTCAGCCGTATGTTATGTCAAATTTGCCTGTAACTTTATGGAGAAGAGATCTCTTGTCACAGATGGGTGTTATAATGTGCAGTCCTAATGAGATGGTGACTAAACAGATGCTCAGACAGGGACTTTTGCCTGGTCATGGGCTAAAAAAGAAGGGACAAGGAATTAAGACTTTTGAAGATCCTAAACCTCACTCTAACACAAGAGGTTTGGAGTATTTTTGGTAATGGCCACTATCTTGCCTGCATCCCACACCAGTAAAAGTCAATGGCTTAATGATATTCCGGTGTGGGTGGATGCCTTCAAAGGAGGCATTAGCTTCAAAGACTTGAGATTTTCTAGGAGACATTCCAGTGGTGTATTTGGGGATACGTTTGAAGACATTTTATTACCCATTTGGGGGTTACTGGTGTTCTTACCGGTGTCCGGAGAACAATCCAGGAACCAAAAATGGAAATCAGCCAGGCTAGAATGCCCAAGTCATCACGAGGACCTCTAGTGGCTACCCAGTAAGCCCCGGACTTACTGTGGAAAGTGTTCTACCCTGGATCCAGGGATTTTAGCCGGCTGTGGGAGCCCATGGGAGACAGCAGCTTTCCTTTCGAGAGTGGGGACACCCAAGTGATTGTCTTAACTCCTATGTCAGCTGGAGGCATGGCTGTAAAACGCCTGTAGTGGCTATTCCTGGTTGTCAACTTGACAATATTTGGAATGAACTACAATCCGGAATTGGAAGGCTCACCAGTGACCCTTATCTGGAGGCTTGGAGATCCTTATCTGGATCTTGGTTTGAAGATCTTGAGCCATAGTGGCTATGGATTCCAGAAGATTGAATCTCTGAGTTTAAGGAACACACCTTTAATCTGGGCTACGCCTTTCATCTGGGATTAAAGGTGTGGTGGAACACACCTTTAATCTGGGCTCCACCTTCTGCTGGAGACAATATAAGGACATTGGAAGAAGGGAGTCTAGCTCTTGCTCTTGCTCCTTCGCCTGCTTGCTGCGTGAGACTGAATAACTGCTAGATCCTTGGACTTCCATTCACAGCTGCGACTGAACAATTTTTGGGAATTGGGCTGCCAACTGTAAGTCATCAATAAATTCCTTTACTATCTAGAGACTATCCATAAGTTCTGTGACTCTAGAGAACCCTGACTAATACAGAAGTTGGTACCAGGAGTGGTTCTAGAGTAACAGAAGTACAAGGATGAATCTTTTAAAATACTGGAATTGGCTTGTTGATCCACCAGCACTTTCAACTATTGAAACCTCTCCAGATTCTCTCCCTCCTGGGAGCTCAGAGAATTTTGAAGACCCATGGTTGAAACTATATTCTGAACTTAAAGAAGCTAATGACCTTGATTTTCTTAATGAATTAGGTGATTCAGTGCACAAAGCTTTCTACAAGATGGGGAAAAAATCGGAAAATGATTTTACTGGCTGGCTGCTCTTAGTATCTGTGGAAAGAATGATGAATGAAAGGAAGGAGTTGTGTGATAAAATCGAAAGGCTCCAGACACAAGTAAACGATCTAAAAGTTGCTAAGTGTGTCCTTGAGGAGAATCTTCTCTCTTGTAGCAATAGAGCTCAAGTTGCAGAAAATCAAACAGAAACTCTCATTGTAAGGTTGGCTGAACTACAGCGAAAATTCAAGTCTCAGCCTCAGAGTGTGTCGACAGTTAAAGTAAGGGCTCTAATTGGCAAAGAATGGGATCCTACAACATGGGACGGGGATGTGTGGGAAGACCATGTTGAAGCTGAGAATTTTGAATCTTCAGATTCTCAAGGGTTTGCCCCACCTGAGGAAGTAGTACCCTCAGCCCCACCCCTTGAAATAATGCCTTCGCCACATGAGGAAATTAATTTTGCAGAGTCTGATAAACCAGCAATGTCTTTCACTACTGATGTTTCTCGAGGCCCACCAATAGTTTCTTCTAGACCTGTAACCAGACTCAAAGCAAAACAGGCTCCTAGAGGGGAGGTAGAAAGTGTAGTCCATGAGGAAATTCGCTACACTACTAAGGAGCTTAATGAGTTTGCTAATTCATTCAAGCAGAAACCTGGTGAATATGTGTGGGAATGGATTTTAAGGGTGTGGGATAAGGGTGGAAGGAACATAAAACTAGAGCAGGCTGAGTTTATTGACATGGGTCCTCTGAGTAGAGATTCTAGGTTTAATACGGAAGCTCGCATAGTTAAAAAAGGTGTCAAAAGTTTGTTTGAATGGTTGGCTGAGGTGTTTATCAAAAGATGGCCTACTGGAAATGATTTGGAGATGCCTGATATTCCGTGGCTTAGTGTTGATGAAGGGATTTTAAGACTTAGGGAAATTGCAATGCTAGAGTGGATATATTGTGTAAAGCATAATTGTCCACAATGGGAAGGTCCAGAAGATATGCCTTTCACCAGCTCTATAAGACGCAAATTGGTGAGAGGGGCACCGGCACATTTGAAGGGTTTTGTTCTTTCCCTTTTCCTTGTGCCAGATCTTAGCATTGGAGATGCTTCTGCTCAATTAGATGAATTAAATTCACTGGGTTTAGTTGGATTCCGAGGTAACAAGGGCCAGGTGGCAGCATTGAATTGCCGGAGACAAGGTGATTCTAGTTATTATAATGGACAGCGTAGACAAAAGAATGTTTATAATAACATACCCAGTAATGGTCAGCACAGGAGAGGTGAAATTTATAATGGCATGACTCGGTTGGACCTTTGGTACTGGCTAACCAATCATGGTGTTTCCAGGAATGAAATACATAGGAAGCCTACTGCATATTTGTTTGATCTGTATAAGCAGAAAAATTCTCAAACAAATGAAAGAAAGGCTACATTAGATCGTGGTAAACAGCCAAATGAAAGAAAGGCTACATTAGATCGTGGTAAACAGCAATCTCGGCCAGTGAATCAATTTCCAGACTTGAGACAGTTTGCAGATCCAGAACCCCTTGAATGAAGGGGTGGTCAGGTTCCGCTGAGGAAGGATCTTGATAAGACACCCAAAGGTTTTGCTGTTACCCTTTCTCCAGTTCTTCCCCAGAGGGACCTACGGCCTTTTACAAGGGTAACTGTACACTGGGGAAAAGGAAATAATCAGACTTTTCGGGGTCTGCTGGATACTGGTTCTGAGTTGACACTGATCCCAGGGGATCCCAAGAAACATTGTGGCCCTCCAGTTAAAGTAGGGGCTTATGGAGGGCAGGTGATTAATGGAGTTTTGACTGATGTCCGACTCACAGTAGGTCCAGTAGGTCCCCGGACACATCCTGTGGTGATTTCCCCAGTTCCAGAATGTATAATTGGGATAGATATACTCAGAAATTGGCAGAATTCTCATATTGGTTCCCTGAACTGTAGAGTGAGGGCTATTATGGTTGGAAAGGCCAAATGGAAGCCTTTAGAGTTGCCTCTGCCAAAGAAAATAGTGAATCAAAAACAGTATCGTATTCCTGGAGGCATTGCAGAAATTACTGCCACTATCAAGGACTTGAAAGATGCAGGGGTGGTGGTTCCCACCACATCTCCGTTTAACTCTCCTATCTGGCCAGTGCAGAAAACAGATGGATCATGGAGAATGACAGTTGATTATCGAAAACTAAATCAGGTAGTAACTCCAATTGCAGCTGCTGTACCAGATGTAGTTTCGTTACTTGAGCAAATTAACACATCTCCTGGCACCTGGTATGTGGCTATTGATCTGGCAAATGCCTTCTTCTCAGTACCTGTCCATAAGGACCACCAGAAGCAATTTGCTTTCAGTTGGCAAGGCCAACAGTATACCTTCACAGTTTTGCCTCAAGGATATATTAACTCTCCTGCCCTGTGTCATAATTTAGTTAGAAGGGATCTTGATCGTTTGGATCTTCCACAAAATATCACATTGGTGCACTATATTGATGACATTATGCTGATTGGACCAAGTGAGCAGGAAGTAGCAACCACTTTGGACTCATTGGTAACACATATGCGTACCAGAGGATGGGAAATAAATTCAACCAAAATTCAAGGACCATCTACCTCAGTGAAATTCTTAGGAGTCCAATGGTGTGGGGCATGCAGAGATATTCCTTCTAAGGTGAAAGATAAGTTATTGCACTTGGCCCCTCCTACAACCAAGAAAGAAGCACAACGTTTAGTGGGTCTATTTGGATTCTGGAGACAACACATCCCTCACTTGGGTGTGTTACTTAGGCCTATTTACCAAGTGACTCGGAAAGCTGCTAGCTTTGTGTGGGGCCTGGAACAGGAGAAGGCCCTTCAACAGGTCCAGGCTGCTGTGCAGGCTGCTCTACCACTTGGACCATATGACCCAGCAGACCCGATGGTACTTGAGGTGTCTGTGGCTGATAGAGATGCTGTTTGGAGCCTCTGGCAGGCCCCTGTAGGTGAATCACAGAAAAGACCTTTGGGATTTTGGAGCAAAGCTCTACCATCATCTGCAGACAACTATTCTCCCTTTGAAAAACAGCTCTTGGCCTGCTATTGGGCCTTAGTGGAAACTGAACGTTTGACAATAGGACACCAAGTTACTATGCGACCTGAACTACCCATCATGAGCTGGGTACTATCAGACCCTGCAAGTCATAAAGTGGGACGCGCACAGCAGCAGTCTATTATCAAATGGAAGTGGTATATACGTGATCGGGCCAGAGCAGGTCCTGAAGGCACAAGCAAGTTACATGAAGAAGTTGCTCAAATGCCTATGGTTTCTACTCCTGTTACAATGCCATCTGCTGCCAAGCATGCGCCTATAGCCTCATGGGGTGTTCCCTATGATCAACTGACCGAAGAGGAGAAGACTAGAGCCTGGTTTACTGATGGCTCTGCACGTTATGCAGGCACCACCCAGAAGTGGACAGCTGCAGCATTACAACCCCTTTCTGGGACAACCTTGAAAGACACAGGTGAAGGGAAATCTTCACAGTGGGCAGAACTTCGGGCAGTACACATGGTATTACAGTTTGTTTGCAAGAAGAAATGGCCAGATGTACGATTATTCACTGACTCATGGGCTGTAGCCAATGGATTGGCTGGATGGTCAGGGACTTGGAAAGATCACAATTGGAAAATTGGTGAGAAAGACATCTGGGGAAGAAGTATGTGGATAGATCTCTCCAAATGGGCAAAGGATGTGAAGATATTTGTGTCCCATGTAAATGCTCACCAAAAGGTGACTTCAGCAGAGGAGGAGTTCAATAATCAAGTGGATAAGATGACCCGTTCTGTGGACAGTCAGTCTCTCTCCCCAGCCATCCCTGTCATTGCTCAATGGGCACATGAACAAAGTGGCCATGGTGGTCGAGATGGAGGTTATGCTTGGGCTCAGCAACACGGGCTTCCACTCACCAAGGCTGACCTGGCTACAGCTGCTGCTGATTGCCAGATCTGCCAACAGCAGAAACCAACACTGAGCCCCAGATATGGCACCATTCCTCGAGGTGACCAGCCAGCAACCTGGTGGCAGGTTGACTACATTGGACCACTTCCTTCGTGGAAAGGACAGCGTTTTGTTCTTACTGGAGTAGATACTTATTCTGGTTATGGATTTGCCTTTCCTGCACGTAATGCCTCTGCTAAAACCACCATTCGCGGATTGACAGAATGCCTTATCTATCGTCATGGTATTCCACACAGTATTGCTTCTGACCAAGGAACTCATTTCACAGCCAGAGAAGTACGACAGTGGGCCCACGATCATGGAATTCACTGGTCTTACCACATTCCCCATCATCCTGAAGCAGCTGGTCTGATAGAAAGATGGAATGGCCTTTTGAAGACGCAGTTACAGCGCCAATTAGGTGGTAACAGCTTGGAAGGCTGGGGTAGAGTTCTTCAGAAGGCAGTATATGCTTTGAATCAGCGCTCGATATATGGTACAGTTTCACCCATAGCCAGGATTCATGGGTCCAGGAATCAAGGGGTGGAAAACGGAATAGTTCCACTTACTATCACTCCTAGTGACCCTCTAGGAAAATTTTTGCTTCCTGTCCCCATAACTCTAGGTTCTGCTGGCCTAGAAGTTTTGGCTCCAGAGAGGGGAGTGCTTCTATCAGGAGCTACAACAAACATTCCATTGAACTGGAAGCTCAGACTTCCCCCTGGTCATTTTGGGCTTCTAATGCCCTTAAACCAACAGGCTAAAAAAGGAATAACAGTGTTAGGAGGGGTGATAGATCCAGATTACCATGGGGAAATTGGATTACCTCTTCACAATGGTGGTAAGCAAGATTATGTCTGGAGTGTAGGAGATCCCTTAGGGCGTCTCTTAGTACTACAATGTCCTGTGATTAAAGTCAATGGGAAACTACAACACCTAATCCAAGCAGGATGACAAAGAACGCAGACCCATCAGGAATGAAGGTATGGGTCAATCCTCCAGGAAAAGAGTCAAGACCTGCTGAGGTGCTGGCTGAAGGAGAAGGAAATACAGAATGGGTAGTAGAGGAAGGTAGTTATAAATACCAATTAAGGCCACGTAACCAGTTGCAGAAACGAGGATTATAAAGTAATATGAATGCCCATTGTAAATTTACTAATGCGTTTGCGATTGTACGAGGGATAGTTATATCATGTTAGGCGTATTTACAACCTTGTTATTGTTTCATGTGAACATGAGATATTATTTGTGTCAAGTTGACAAGGGGTGGATTGTAGTGGCTATTCCTGGTTGTCAACTTGACAATATTTGGAATGAACTACAATCCGGAATTGGAAGGCTCACCAGTGACCCTTATCTGGAGGCTTGGAGATCCTTATCTGGATCTTGGTTTGAAGATCTTGAGCCATAGTGGCTATGGATTCCAGAAGATTGAATCTCTGAGTTTAAGGAACACACCTTTAATCTGGGCTACGCCTTTCATCTGGGATTAAAGGTGTGGTGGAACACACCTTTAATCTGGGCTCCACCTTCTGCTGGAGACAATATAAGGACATTGGAAGAAGGGAGTCTAGCTCTTGCTCTTGCTCCTTCGCCTGCTTGCTGCGTGAGACTGAATAACTGCTAGATCCTTGGACTTCCATTCACAGCTGCAACTGAACAATTTTTGGGAATTGGGCTGCCAACTGTAAGTCATCAATAAATTCCTTTACTATCTAGAGACTATCCATAAGTTCTGTGACTCTAGAGAACCCTGACTAATACAACGCCAATCCTTTAGTCCCCAGACAGAACTGGCCAGGCTCTGTTCTGGGAACCGGAGGCTTCTTCAGCTGACCAGCCCTACCAATTAATATGCCAGTGTGTGTGAGAGAGAGAATTTTAGTGAAACAGTAAATGAGAGTGTGGAAGTCCGGCCTGTAAGATGTACTAGAATGGCACAATTTACGTAGTGTGAAGTTCGTACGTCCCGCGGCTGTTGTGGCCGGCCAGCAGACCACAACCTGGGTTCTAGCCTGGAAAGGCATTTTGGAAACCTGGAAGAGAAGAGGGGCTAGGTGGCGAGAGAAAGGAATGTAGCCAAGATAGTTACTCTGATCAAGGCTCAAATTTTATTGTTGCGACACTAGTTATGAAGGAAGGGGGAGGGGACCCGATTCCCGCCGAATAATCTCAGGTCCAGTAGAAAGGTGCACGTGTGTGGCTCCTCAGGTTCCAGCAGTGGGCGTGGCAGAACGAATGAGCAGGAAGCTCCACCCCGAGCAAGCAGGTTTCAGGCTGGGGAAGGGGAGACTACATCTCCTCCCTTTTATTAACAAAATTTTAAAAAAAGAAAAAGCTGGCCTGAGGGGGAAAAATTATCTATGCTCAATAGTTCTGCCTGGAATCTAGGGCTAAAGAAAAAACTTGCTTTCATGGGATTCCTTAACTTTTCTTATGGTAAACTGTATAAGGCTAAGACTGTCCTTTCTTATCTTAGTAAACAACTAACTGAAAAGCCTGGAGCTGTAGGCTCTGACTTTATAATGCTAATTAGTACTTTCTAGGTAACTTTCTAGTTGAATTTTAAGTAGGGCGTTGGAACTCTGGCTAAGTTTGACTGAACAAATGTGAAATACACTATAACACTAAGTTGATATTCCTCCGCATTTTTGGATGATAGGTGGGAAACAGGGAGAAGGAGTTCGACCAGCTCTTGTAGTACAAGGCCAATTGGCTTTTTTATTTGGGTGGGAGGCAGTGAAGGGCTTGCCCTTTCAATAGTACGTCTCCAATCTCTCTCTCCCCTATTAATTAAGTTAAATAAGGCAACGCTTAACTGAGGTGATCAAATGATTTTCTCATCCGTAGATGAGTGGGCTTTTAACCTTGGCTTGGGTGGACATGACCCGATTCCTCTCGTGGGTACTGATAAGACCCACACCTGTGGCTCTCGGTACCTTTTGGGGAGGTGAGGCAGAGCCGAAAAATATTTTTATTTTTAGCCAAAATTTGGTACCAACCTCTTTTAAACCGGGTTTATCTCACAGGAAACTCAGAAATGGTCAAGCTGGACCTTACCCTGCAGTGCCTCTGCACCAAGCGATGCCCATACTGAATTTGTACAATCACAAACTAGTATGCACAGTTATGAGTGCATACTTAGAGGCTGTGCACTCGCCCTTATTTTCTAAAACGAACAGTTTTTTCAGCAGGGGCCCTCCCGCCATGTGTCTGATTCCTGGCTGAAACACGTGGCAGCTCTCGGCTTTGCAGATAAAGTTTTTTATACCATCTTTATTATCCAACATAAAACATAGAACATTTATTCATACAGACTGGACACGAACATACATGAATTGAACACGAGAACAGATTGGTGCACCGGACATTAGACAAGACACAAAAGGTAACAGAGTACTCCTGCTATAAGGCCCAGAGAGATATTTCTCTCTGCTTTTTGGGACATTTTCCTCCCTTATGATGCATTTTTTATTAACTGGGGCAATCCGCCTATTCCTTTTAATAAACCCTTTCTTTTCTCACACCTCATGTAGCTTCGGAGAGCTACGGCCTACCGCCTATTACCCAGCTCCTCACTGCTGAACCTAAGTGAACCAGCGCCCGGGTTTAACGCTGTCTCAGCTTAGCCCATACCTTTTCCGGTATGAATTTCCTTTATCCTTTATTTTATGGAGCTCCGAACCAGCAGCGTCTCTTCCAAAAATCCTTTGCCGTTTCTCAGCCCCACGTTGGGCGCCAATTGTTGTGGCCGGCCAGCAGACCACAACCTGGGTTCTAGCCTGGAAAGGCATTTTGGAAACCTGGAAGAGAAGAGGGGCTAGGTGGCGAGAGAAAGGAATGTAGCCAAGATAGTTACTCTGATCAAGGCTCAAATTTTATTGTTGCGACACTAGTTATGAAGGAAGGGGGAGGGGACCCGATTCCCGCCGAATAATCTCGGGTCCAGTAGAAAGGTGCACGTGTGTGGCTCCTCAGGTTCCAGCAGTGGGCGTGGCAGAACGAATGAGCAGGAAGCTTCACCCCGAGCAAGCAGGTTTCAGGCTGGGGGAGGGGAGACTACACGCGGCGGCAGGTCACATGGTGAAAATGGTGGGCAGTGACGCTCCACCCCCAATTATGCTCAGCCCCACTGGCCTTTGTGTGGGCCCAGCCATTCCTCTCAGCAGCAGAGACTCGATGGCATGTAATGTGCCTCCCGGTGGGGTGGGGACTGCTGTGGGGACCTCGGTGCGAGTACTGGCATGGTCATGACTAACGCTGCAGTTAGGGGTGGAAAGGAGAAGACGCTCACCACTGCATTCGCTTGGATCCGCTGGCATCTGCTGGAATCCTCTGGGATCTAGCGGCTGTTGGTGGTCCTGCTATCCCGGTTTCTGCACCAAAATGATGTATTAAGATAGCCGATAACACCAAAAGACACGCTAAGCCAAGGCGGTGCCACGTGAAAGAGGTTTATTGTGAGGGAGAGACAAAGAAAGGGGTGGCAGGGTGAGCAGAAGGGGAGGAGAGAGAGAGAGAGAGAGAGAGAGAGAGAGAGAGAGAGAGAGAGAGCAATAGCCAGGTATGCTCCTCCCCACAATTACCTGATAGTCCAGCCCACTATAAAAAGAGCTGCTTGGCCCCTCCTTGCTCTCCCTAAGCTCTTCCTCTCCTCTCTATCCCTCCTTCTCTCTCTCTCCCCCCCCCCCACATGTGGCCATGGCCTGCCCCTCTCTTTCTACCTTCTCTATTCCCCCTGCTTTCTACAATAAAGCTCTAGAACCATAGACTGCCTCTGTTCAAGGCCTGCTGTGCTTGAACGATGGGATAGGCTTTCCCCTAACGAGCCGCATCTAACCTCCCGCCAGAAGGTCTTCCTGTGCTCTAGCCACAGACCGGACCAAGGACTCTCGCTCACGTGGAAACCACCCAGCGTCCCTCTTCTCCTGCCCTCTCCTCTCTTTAGCCTGACTGAGCTGCCCCCGGGGGGCCCCCATTTTGTTCTCAGTTCTTCCACGGTGTCCAGCATGAGATGCCCACGACTGAGAAACTGGTACCTAGACTGCCCCTTGTCCACCACCTGCCAAGCTGGAGTTCGTGGCTTCACACAGCCGGACACCCACCCGGGGCCTCGTGGAAAGCATGTGGCAGTCAGTCCTTCCATGTCTGCCCTCCCAGAGCACCAGAATTCTGGCGGGACTCGGATTTTTCCCCACTCCCCTTTATACCCCTGGTGCCCACTGTCCCGCAACCAGTCAGTGACTCTTTAGGCCCCTTGCCCTGACATGCGGGGGCCCTCAGTCTTTTCCATTCTGTGAGTAGTAAAAGATGCAGGGACTCTCCAGGGGCAGGTAGGTGGCTGCCCGTGCTGTCTCATCCCGGTGGCCCAGGTGTCAGTGGGTGGCAGGCCGGTAGACTACAAGCAGGTGTTTCTGGTTGGTTCCCTGCTGAGTACATTACATAACTTATTAACTCCTGGCTTGGGCAGAGCAGCCAGGACCCTGAGTGCCCTTCAGAGCCGACAGGGGCAGGACTGTGCTAATTGAGAGCTTAATTAGTTTTCCCAGTGGAGGCCGCTGCCAGCGCCTTCCTTCCTCTGCCATCTGGCCATTTATCTGCCCCTGGCGGGGTCCACTTCACATGTCCTGGGGTCCCTGACGGCCCTGCATCCTGCTTGCCTGTGCCCCTTACGCACCCATAGGACACTCCTTGGGCCCCTGCCAGGTCTCCTGCCCTGGGAACAGGAGTCATCGCGCTCTAACTCAGGCCCCATCAGGCCCCACAGCATCGGCAGCTGGGAAAGAGCAGCCTCCGTGTTCCATGAGCAAAATACCAGAACAGCAGAGTGAGAGCAATGACGAGCCGTCCTGCCTCCATCTTGGGGTGACAGCCATCTTATAGTAAAGACAAACTAGGCTCATTCCTGCTTATGATTAAATCTGTTTCTCAAGGTCTGGGCTAGGCCCCACCTGTAACCTTAACTACAAACCTTTCTGCAGTGCCTGCTCCAGGAATGGCAATCGTGTCTTTGTTTCTAAAAGTTGTTTGTAACCATCTTGCAACCGTACCTTTGTTCTGAAAGTTTCTGTGACCCCTAATGTCAAGACTCCCTTGCTGGGCCCACCTTGTCTGTGTCTCAGGAGGGACTAACTTGTCAGGCTTCTGTTCTACACCTGTAACCCCACCCATTTTGCCCACCAAATCCCCCACTTCAAAATCCCCTACTTGTAAACTATAAAAGGCTTGTCTTCCTCACACCTAGTGCTGACCTCTCAAAGCCTGCCTTACAGGGACCGCAGCCCGTGCACATGAATTTTTAAAAGCCTGCTTTAATTAATTGCTTGCTTTAATTAATTGCTTCGGCCATGATGATTTGGGTTGGTGGTCTTTCTCCTCTCATTTTGGGATTAACAGGAACTCATCAAGGCGATTTCATAAGGGCTGTCCCATGACCCAAGCTGGGCAAGCCAGCAGCACACAGCCAGGGGGCCTCTTTTATCCCTAATGCAAGGAGGCCAGGCTGTTCCTCATGGGCTCAGCCTTATTGTCAACTCTTGACTGGTTAATTTATTTGGAAAGCACAGGAAAGAAATGAAGGGGGTGAGGCCAGCCACTCTGGGTATCAACTTCCAGGAATACAGCAGGGCTTTTGTGGGAACAAAAGTTCTAATGAGTTGTGGGAGATTAAAAGCTTTACCTCTAATCCTGGCACTCGGGAGGCAGAAGCAGGTAGATATATGAGTTCAAGGCCAGCCTGGTCTACAGTTTGAGTTCCAAGACACTCAGGGCTACACAGGGAAACCCTATCTCAGCAAACAAACAACAAAAAATCCCAAACAGGCATACATACAAAACCACCTTAGGAACAGATTCAAGTTCACTTTTCTTTTTTAAAGATTTCATGTATGTAGGTATATTGTCGCTGTCTTCAGACACACCAGAAGAGGGTATCGGATCTCATTACAGATGGTTGTGAGCCACCATGTGGTTGCTGGGAATTGAACTCAGGACCTCTGGAAGAGCAGCCAGTGCTCTTAACCACTGAGCCATCTCTCCAGCCCCCTTCCATTCACGTTTTCAAGGTGGGGGACTTACCCTCGACAGGCCAGATAGAAAAGTCCATTTCTCACTCAGCCTTGGGTCGGCGGCAGCAGTGGCTGGAGCTGCACCTCCCACATTAACTTTTTACTTATAAGCAATGACAAACCACCTTGCTTGTAGGAGATGAGCTACATGTGTCTGCCTGGGTCCCTGACTCATGCCCCTCTCTGGACGTGCTTTCCTGACCTCAGCCTAAAGCAGAACCCAGGACAGGTTCCGAGAGGCTATAAGGCGGGCCCAGCACTGTGGCTAGGCAGTCGGCCTCTCAGCAGCCAGGAGGGATTACTGAAGCCAAGCTGGAAGGACCACGAAAAGAGCCAGCAGCCAGAGCAGCTGGGCTGTCTCCTTAGGTCTGGGTGACCAGGCAGGGGCACTCGGGGGCCAGCTTCTGGCTGGCTGTGAGGCCTGCTGGCCACTTCACCTGCTCCCCCTGGACCCCTGTGCCACACAGAATCTGAACGTAGCCTCACTTGTGTCCTCTTGTCACAGTGCCCAGCCCAAGTCGTGGTCTGATTACGGGGTTCAGACATATACGTCCAGTCCCGGCCTACCAGTAATCAGGGCCCTCCCTATCCTGTCTCCTGATGCCCAGAGCTCAGGACTGCATTTTGCCACGAATGCACCAGTGTTCCCGAGTCTGCTCTGTAGTGAGATGAGACCACAGGTGGCCTAGCTCTTTGCCAGCTGTAGAAGAGCTAGGATGCTGCCTGCCTCAGACAGAAGCTAAAAGAACACTGGCGTTCCCCCTCTCCCATACTTCCAACAGTGCTCTGAAAGTCTAGCGTCCTTGGCCCACCCATCTCCCTCTTTCTCCTTCTAGGTTAGTCTGGGCAGCTCTGGACCAGGCCAGTGTATGCCTTTCCCTTCTAAAGGCCATTTTCCCATCTGGGCATGCGGCTGCCTGCTGTCTGAGGCAGCTGAAAATTCTCACGCATCGCTTTGATTTATGGCTCTAGTTAATTCTCGAGGAGGCCCATGAGATGCCCTGAGTGCAGGGGCCTAGATGGGACAAATCATTTAACAGGTGGTTAAATATTCTCTGAGGTCTGAGGGGCACGGGAATGGTGCAGAGGAGGGCCAGGCAGGGGGAGGTGGGGGAGGGTGCAGATGCTTCAGGGCCTGAGCCAATCTGCCAGTTCTGTGCCTGGAGGCAGCACCTGGGGCTCTTTCTACCCTGGCCTCTCTAGGCTAGTATGGGGCACTGACTGGTGGCCAGGCTGGCCCCTACCAGATGTATGCTCCAAATGATATCAGCTGTTCTGTCTGTCTGTCCAGAGAGAATGAAGAAGCCTCTAGGTGGGAAGACTCTGAGGCCACCAAATTCAAGGCCAGATGCCACCTGGGTGGATCTATGACTCCCTGGTCAGTACCTGTCCTGCTTTATGGTACACATGGGCTCAGGCACACAGTAGACCCTGGCTATAACTGTGAGATCGTCTGACCTCTCAAATCTGGGGATGTGGCTCAGTTGGTAGGGTGCTTGCCAGGAACATATGAAGCCAGGCCTTTGCTCCCTCAACGTAGAAACCCACTGTGGTGACAAACACCTGTGACCCCAGTACTGGAAGGTAAAAGCAGGGAGTTCAGAAATTCAGGGTCATCCTCAGCTAGGTCATGTGTTCTAGGTCAACCTGAGCTACATGAGACCCTGTCTCAAGCAAATGAATGAAAGAGACTCGGATCATTCAAGGGTCCAGTGCCCATCTGCAGGGCCTCCTGGGCATAGTCCTTCCCTAGCTAACATTTCACCTGAACATCAGGCTCGAAGGTCAGCAGAGCCAGGACTGTGACTCTACTGTGTGAAGCCATGAAGGGCTCAAAGAGGCCTGTGCAGTCCAGCTGGTTAGAGGCCAAGTGGAAGGGCTCAGCTCAGCTTTGGGGCACAGGCCTCCCTCAGAAACAGGCAGGAAGAACCCTGGAGGCGATCCACTCCACATGGAGGGTAGGGAGAAGAACATTAGAGATGTGGTGTACCCCGAAGCCGAGCCTGTGTTGTTGCCACCCCCAGAATATCCTTCCATCAGGACCAATGCCCAGAAGTCAGGGCGGCCTGGGAAGGAGCGTGCAGGAGGGAAGTGACATCCAGCCCACCTGCCTAACCTCTAACCCCATGCCCTCACCCCTGCGTAAGCTCAAGGTTCCTTTCCTCCTGGTCTCTTATCTACCTGTTCAGTGACTTCCAGTGCTCAAGGAACTGAGATTTCAGGGACCGTGCTGGGGCCTGGGCTCAGGCTGTTCCAGGGCTCTGACCTGCAGGGGGGTGGGCTATGGACCTCTTCCAATGACTCATGGCCCAGTGCTGACCAGGTCAGTGGCATGGAGCCCTTGGGGCCCCAGAGCCTATGGAGGGAGCTGATGGTGTGTTAGCTTTCTGCCGTTGTGACAAAATGCCCAGGGAACAAAGAGGAGAAAAGGTTTATTCTGTCTATCAGTAGTTTAGTCCACTGTCCCTTTGGTTTCATTGCTACAGATCTGTGGCAAAGCGGATGGTTACAGTGGGGTGGGAGGAGAGCTGTGGGGTGTGGGGAGAGGGGGAGGAGGAAGTAGCACCAGGTAGCCAAGTGGTAACTGGAGGGAAGGGGAGAAGGGGGAGAGAGAGAGGGACCATCTGAGGAGCTGCCATCACTGCCACGAGTTGTATATGCCTATAATCCCAGCGTTTAAGAGGCAGATACAGGAGGACCATTAAGTTTAAGGATAATTTGGGCCACATAGTGAGACCCCCCTACCCCAAAAGGAAGAAGGGATTGGGGACAAAATATACCGTTAAGGGCACAAGGCAAACGACCCAGCTCCTTCAAGTGGGTTCCAACAGAGGTGTCTACCACCTTCCAATGGCCCATGAAGCCATTGTTTATAGATAGCTCTGTTGACAGGGCAGAGCCCTCATAAGCCAATTGTCCCCAAGGCAGCACCCTGAGCAGTGTAGAACTGGGGCTGGACCTTCAGCAAGAGCTTTGGCTGTGCTCCAGACTCCAGGCACCGACAAAGGGGCTGCTGCATGCATGCAGCCCACATTGCTGCAAGAAGCCTGGAGCCTGGGGTGAGGCTGAGCTGAGCAGACTGGACCCAGTCCCCAGTTCCACGTGTCAAGCGGAGACTAGACGGATGTGCTTGTAAAACCTCAAGCAGACCCATCACCTGCAATGTATTTTCTTCATTTGTATCCTACTTCAGAGGAATCCTTTAGTACACACCTTTAATCCCAAACAATGATGTCTAATTGAGGGGCAGACAAAGTGACGAATCAGAGAAAGATTTGACAGAATGAGTCAGATAGGACATGCCCAACTTTCAGGAGAAAAGCTACTTAAGAACAGTGCAGGGAGGGAGAGAGAGAGTCAGGCAGTTAGTTGGGAGTCAGTGCAGGTCAGCAGAAGCAGGTGAAGCCAGAGAATAAGAAAGAGCCAGAAGATTAGAACAAATTGCCAGAGCGAGTTTGAAGCCAAGCAAAGCAATTCAGTGAGAAGCTGAGTGAAGCCATTTTGAATCAGTCAACTTAGGAGTTTAAACCAGAGTAGTTGAGTTGAGACAGCCAGCCAGAGTGCAGAAAGAACTACGAAGGGTGAGCTAACTCAGCAGTAAGCCTCCGAGACAATTATATCTGATGAAGAAGTATGGTGTAAGATTTTTGCATGTGAAGTTTTGATATCCCAGTGATGACACCATCTCTTCCAGATTCCTTCCCATCTGATGGGTGCTGGGATTAAAGGTGTACACCATCATGCCCAGAAAAATGTGTACTTTTAAAATCTGTGTTCACATGTGTGCACTGTGTATGCAGGTGTGGGGAAGCCAGAGCTTGTCTTCCTCAAGCTCTCTGCCTTAGTCTCTCCCTCTCCTCTCCCCCGCCACCCCCTCTCCAGACAAAGAGACAAGGTCAGTCTTTCTATGTAACCCTGGCTGTCCTGGAACTCGATTTGTAGACAGGTCTGGCCTTCAGCTCACACGGACCCTCCTGCCTTTTCTGCGTGAGTGCTGGGATTAAAGGCGTACATGTACCACTATGCTGCGCCCCTTCCACAATGGGTCTCATGGTGACTTTGGGTTCACCGATTCAGTTAGACTGACCACCAAGTTGCAGAGAGCTGCCCATCTCTACCTCCCAAGAGCTTTGCTTGTACAGGATTTGAACTCAGGCCTTAGAGCTTACAGGATGAGCACTTTTACCCCCTAGGGTCTTCTCCCCAGCCCCAACAGATTTTTCAAGAGAGAATGTCAAAAAGCAGCTAATCTTACTCAAAACCCAACAGGCACACTTTTCTTCTTCCCAGCTAGAAACCTGCCATTTGCATAGAAACTTGATTTCTAAGAAGTTGAGACTGTGTCCCAACCGCTTTGAAGGGCCCCAGCTTCCTTCTGATTGGAATCTCACCCAAGGGGCCTCTGGAGCCAGCCGCACTGCAATCCTCCTGAGCCCAGGCTAGGCTGCTGTTCCCTCCCCAGCTCCACAGACACTCTCAGGGCACCCTTCTAAGAGCCAACGGACCTGCAGATGCCCGGCCTCTCACCCGGGGAAATGAGTTTGCAGGCTTAGAAGCATCAAAGGAGCTTGGTGCTCACACACCTTCCCTGCAGCTGGCTGGAGACTCGGAGCGTCTTCCTCAGAACTATAAGGCCCCCACTCCCTGAAATTTGCTTCATGGGTTTGTCGCTGCCTCAGAGCCTCTCTGTGTGGCTATCTGTCCAAGGTGTCGATTCTCTGCTAATAAACTTCCTGCCCTCCCACCATCCGTCCCAGCGCCCTGCCCCCTTCTAATAATAATCTTATCATTGAGGGGGAAAGTTTCTTAGAAATTTTTTGAAATGCAACTTCAAGATTGACCAAACTGCTTTACCTGTCCAAGGTGGTGACGCTGAGGTACAGCTCAGGAGAAGCCCACACTTGTGCTTGCAAGCAGGATTCTCTTCCTGAGAGCCTTTCCCATCTTAATGATAATTCATACTGGCTCATCCCCAATCTCTTTTCTGAGACCGAGGATCCAGTTTTGCCCGAGTGTAGGTCCCTAAGAGATTATGGGACCTTCTCAGGATACAGGTGGTAACTTGGAGGTGTGAGGAACAGCCTTCCTTCATCCCTGCTGGCACTGACAGGAACATTTGAGACGTCCCAGTCAGCCCTTCCCTGGTCATTCCGGGGTGGCTGGCGGCCAATAAATATCACATACACTCTGGGGAAGGGGTTCAACAAGAGGCTCTCAGGGGAGAAGAGAGCCCTGCTGCACGTGTCTGTTGGTCCTGGTATAGAAACAGTCCCCGAGTGTTGGATCTGTGCAAGCTCCTATCTGAAGCCAGAACGAGGTGCCTACAGTCGGCCCTTACGAGCCCACGCAAACCAGCTCTATGCATTCATTGTCCACTGTGTCTGGCTTTTCTCTCCTTTACAGCTAGAACCATCTGGCTTCTGTGTTACCTTTAGGACTCTTTAGGGAATCTCCCATCAGGGTGTCCTGGTGTCCTTGTATGCTTTGCTATTTTGGAGCTCAGAGGGTCTCAGGTGGCCCTGGCAGCCTGGCCACGTCACACAGCCACCTCTCCCTCCTCAATCCCTGTCGTCATTGAGCCCAAGCTCTGAGAAGCCAATGTAGGAACCCTGAGCTTCCCCATGGCTTCTGCGTTCTGACTTTGCTCCCCAAGTCCTGGCTACCAAGGGTTTTAGACCTGTGTGTGTGTGTTGGGGGGGGGGGTGCAGAGTGCAGGACACTGGGCAAAGGGATGGACTAAGTAAGCTGCCCCAGTGTTCTCTCTGTGGGAGGAGTGCACCCCCTCTCATGTTCTTGCAAGGATTAAATGGTCGAGCACCCAGAGGCGATCCCCACTGCAGTGAAACCTACTTTCATCCAATCTGTCCTGCTAGCCTGTCTGTCCGTCTCCACTCCTGCCCTTCTCTGCCTCTCCTCGCACAAGCAACCCAGCACGTCTCCATCTCTCCACACAGCCCTGTTGCCAAAGAAGATCAGGCTCGCCCCCAAAGAACTATTGCTGAACAGGTCCACTTCCCCCATATCCTAAAAACTTTACTCTTCCACAACCTCTGCTGGGTGGTGGGCTAGAGGAGAGGTTTGAACCCTAATTAAAACTAGGTTGCCAAAAACTTACGCCTACAGGTGGCGCCCAACATGGCTTAGGCATATTGGGTAACTCTGCTTCTAATGTGGTTAGGAGATTGTGAGGGAATAGGAATGTTGCTTAAGGAGATTGGCAAAATGGCAGCTCCTGCTCTGGGTGGTTTCCTACTGTGCTCCCGGGGGTGGGGTGGGGGTTCTGGTTTTGCTTTGTAGTTTTCATATATATGATTTTGAAAAAGTTTGGAGGGAAAGCTGAAAACTCAGAAGGTTCACTCAATTCTCTTCTGCTGGAAAAGATGGCAGAAGTTGACTCTGCACGGAGACAGTTTGCGACTAGAAGTTGAAATGCTTGGAGAGCAGAAAGGGCCAGGGGGAGAGCAACAGAGTTCAGGCTTGGTGAATGAGACCTGGAATTTGATTGCAGGGTGAAAAGCAGAGAGAAACTAAACTAGGCTGGAAGGTAATGTGCCGCCCCGCCCTGCTCCGGGCACTTTCACTACCAGGTCCCCAAAGCGCTTCAGTGAGACCAAAGGTCGGGAAGAACAGTAGGTGACACAGGGACAAAGGGTTAATGTGCGGAACCCAGTGTATCACCAGAGGATTTGCACGGGCCTACACGGGCACCTGCAGCCTTCTTTCCGGGTCTTTGTGCAGCATATGCCGCCTGCCCACAGGCTACCTATCAGTTAAGCCCTCCCACCTCCAAGGGCAGGCCATGCTGCGCTACCCACCACCCCTTGTCCATGTCATTGCCAGCCCTCATGGGCCTGGTCCACAGCCTCCTGAAGGGCTGCAGCCGTTAAGCGACTTCACAACTCCTTCCCTCATCGCCTTGATACAAGGCCTCGGGACCGCACCCTCTTCTCTGACCCCCACCGTGGCTCTCATCTTAGTCATGGTCCCCAGTGTGATGGTGGGTCCCAATCTCTGCCACTCTGTGTCTCCTTCATGCTTTGTTCTCTGCTCTGGATGCTCTCTTCTACTTACTGCTTAGTCAGCTCCCTCACACCACTTCCTCACACCCGAGACCAACCCGGGTCTTCAATCCTCCTCCTTGGGACGCCATCTCTAGCCTCGGCCACACTGATTCCTCACCCTTGACTTTTGCCTTTTGGACAAGTCCTATTATATGTGGCACTCCCTCCCACCCTGCCCCAGGAGCACAGAGGCATCACGGGTGCTAAATGTACGACACTTACCTCAGGGGAGACTTTCATTGAGGAGGCCTATTCCTAACTGTCCCCGGAGTGGCTGTTCCGGTCATTGTGTGGGACTGGCCTTGAGGGTGTTCACCTGGGTAGGCCTAACATCCAGAGCCTTCCAGTGTGCCCTGGGTGCTGTGCGGCAAGGTAGAGGATATCAAGGGGCAGCGGGGAGGACTGTCCTGGCCCCTTAGGAGAATGGTCTGTCTACCAGAGCATCTCCCACACATTCTGGAAGGTCACATGTCACACACATAGTCCTGTAACCAGGACTTAGAGAGGACACAGGGCCTTGCGGGCACCAGAAAGAGTCCATCCTCGAGGCCCAGCTGACTAGCCTTTCCTCTCCCTAGCTCCTTGTTCCTTGCTCAGCCACCTCCACAGGCCTCAGGCAGCTGCCCTCACAGCCGCTAGGCACATCCGTGTCTCCACAGGGGCAGCGACTACCCAGTGTGTTTGTGCGTGTTTGAGGGAAACTCAGTACTCAGAGAGTGCATTTTCTGGGAGAAACCTGCCCCAACACACCCACCTGCCCCAGGATCCTCCACCTGGTACTTTGCAGGAACCTCTATTTCAGAGCGATTTAAGTCTATTTTTCAATGTTTAAAATCCAAAGATGATCCCTTAGGAATCTAGACTTCTTGTTTTGCTTAAAAAACAAACAAACAAAAAAATCAGTGGGGGCCCGCACATGTGGGCAGGAGTCTGAAGGGGCCAAGTGGGGGTGCTTGAGCTGGCCATGATTGCCTCTGCTTGCGTCAGCCTCTCAGCCTGGATTTCTGTTCTACACCCGCCCGCCACTGTGACTTCCAGTCAGTGACACCTCTCAGGGGGCTTCTTGGCAGCTTGGGTTCCTGATCCTTTGGCGTGAAGTCGCAGCTTCTCCCAAGGCTGCAGGCTCTTTTCTTATACAATCTCTCTGATGTCATGGCTGACCTCAATTGTTACTGCTCGGCTCCATTCATAGGAACAGGCAGGCCACGCCCTTCAGCCATGCGTGCCACACGCCCCTCCCCTTGCTTTCGACATCTCCTTCTCCTTGTTAGTTCTCACTCGTCTTTTAAAAGTCAGCCTGTGGTGGCTATTTGGAGTGGGATGTGTGTCTCTGTGGGGGTGGGGTGGGGTGGGGGGGTACTACTGGCTGGAAACCTTTCAGGAGGGAACCTTTGGGGGGCAATGGAAGTGTTCTGTATCTTGACGGGGGTGATGATCAGCTACCAGGAAAAGACAGGTGAGCAGGTGAGAGTTTACTTTTCCTAGAGTCCATCAAGCGAGCCTCCCTTAGCTTTTGGTTCAGTTCTGTCACCTTCAAGAAGCCTTCTCTGTGGGGGAGGCCCAGGGCCTTGTCATTCAGCCATGTCCATTCTCACTGCCTGTCTTAGTCTATGGCGGTCATCAACCCCCCTCCCCTCCTGGGGTGCTGGGCAGAAAATATCATGTGTCTAAGTGCAGAAGACCAGCTCAGCCCGAGCCTGGGTCCTTTCATCTGGGCTCTGGGGCAAGAGTCTCCTCGGTTCAAATCCTACTTCTGCCACTTGTTGACTGTGACAGCCGGGACATGACTTTCCTTTGAGCCATTGAGAAATGCCATTGAACTTGCCTTCCAGACAGGTGCGAGGCTTAAAGGTCTTAGCAGGGGTTCGTAGCAGGGGTGGGCAGCACTGCCCCACGGTTTCCTGGGCCAGGCCCTGCCCGGCAGACTTTTCTTGACTGAAGTGTTGCTCAAGTAAGTTCTGTTGTGCATCACTTCTCACTATGGAAGGAGATAGCAAGACAGGGAGCTTGGTGTCTCACCTAGGGCTGAGTTATAGAGGAGGCTACCTCAACTACTCCCCTGCACACACATATGGCAGCTGATATTGGCCTTGCGCCATTATTCCTCTTCTTGTCCCTCAACACCAGACTATCTCCAGCCTAACAGAAGCTGGTAAAGCAGGTCCTCCTGGCCCCCCATGGCATTTCTGGGATCCCCACAGCATTTCAGGGCCCCCACGGCATTTCTGGGGCCCCTATGGCATTTCTGGGACAGAGGCCAGAAAGAAGATCCGTCAAACACTAGAAATCAGAAATCTCGAAAATCAGGCCATAGCCCATAGTCTGGTCCCCCCAGCACCCGGCACTTGTTTCTTGCTTAGCTGTTTTAAATCACCCAACATCCTAATCACATCCATGACAAGAGGAGGTAGTGGACTACTTTACTACCTGTGGTCAGCCCTCAATTGCACACTTGCTTATGAGATGTACTCATGCCTCTTATGTCAGCAGACAGGGACAATGGCATGAGTCAACTGGGAGACCTGCTTTTGGGCATCAAACAGCACTTTAACGAACAACACCAGGCATTGAAACCTTGTGGAGATGGATACTCTTGGTGTCCTGTATCATGTTACTCAATGACCACAGCAAAACTCTCTTCAGCAACTAACAAGATGGTTCAGTTATCATATGCCACAGTGAAGCCGGGGGTCCAACCTTCCCAGCCAACCTCGACCCTATCTCTGCTTCTAATGTGCTGTCCACGGGTTGTACCACCATGGGCTCCAGGTGGGAGTTTTGGACACCCGGACGCCTGGCGCTGGATCCTGAGCCAATGGTGGGCCCAACTGGTCATGCCTTTACTGGGCTTGCCACACACACTGAGATAGCCTCTACATATCGCCGTTCAGGCCCTCACCGAGAATGGGTTACCTCACACTGCCATGTTCCCAGAGGTCAGGCAGAGGCAGCTGAATTATGGAATGGCTACGGCGGAAGCTTGGGGACAGAGGAATTAGTGCCTGGCAACTTCCTAAAGCTCCGTAAAGGCACAAATATGAAGACACAGAAGACCAAGGGCTTGCGTGTCTCATCCCTGTCAACACTCTAGGTAGAGAAATAGGGGATTAATTTCTCTAGTGATCTTCACAGAGGGAGGAGAGGGAGAGAGATGTGGAGCTCACATGGACCAGGCAAAGGAGATGTTTGGTGCAACTGCTAATGAAGATATTGAGACCCGCAGTCCATTCTTCTCTGTACCTGAGGCTGGGATTATTCAAACCCATGTAAATACACTTCAATCTTAATGTCAATACATTTAGAAGGAAAAAAAGAAATAAAAAGAAAAAGCCAGACCCTGCCAACCAGCAAATGCCAAGTCCTGGTGATAGGAGACAGGCAGATTAACCGTGCAGATGGCTCGGCTTAATCCGAAAACATTTAGCCAACACCCATGAGGTGCCAGCCAGCATGTTGGCACTAAGGAGCAGAAAGAGGCAGACAGAGAAGGTGGTGGACATACTGCAGCCCGGGCTCGGAGGAGTGTCTGAGAAGGTGGAGGTTGGGGTGGGGTGGGGGGTGGGCAAGAGCTGCCGCAGGCCCCACCCTCCACCCCAGGTACCAAAGCTTTTGGTTTTTCTCCCTCATAGTCGTGACTTGAATAACAAGTTTGATGTTAAGTCTGTCATTCTCTTGGTAACTCATACTTAAGGAAGTTAGCAATCCCCCCATGCGCTAATTGCTGCCTCACCCCACTACAGCTTTGTCAGAGCCCCTGTGGCCAGGCAGAGGCTTACGATTCACATTCCATCAAGGCGGGGACCCACGGGAGCCACTATTGGCGTGAGGCACCTCACTCCTCAGGTTGGCTGCAGCTGGGAGAATGGGGTGGGGCCATCGTGGCCCTGTTCCAAAGTGTCCTTTTTGTACACACTGTCCCCAGGGCTCACGGGGACTTCTGGGCTCTCCGCATGTCCCTTAGAAGTTCCTTCTCTGCTTAGGCCCCTTGGACCAGGTGTGGAAGAGCACCTGAGCTTGTAGGTTCACCCACCCTGGTGCTGAGCTGATGAACAGGTTGACGCCTCTAGGGCATCAGATAAACGCAAAACCACTCTAGACAGACAGACCTCGTCTCTGAAACCTGCCAGAAACTGTCCCTGGTCAAAGACATTTGGTATAATTTCCCTGCTATGGTACAACTCCCCCACGTTCCCCTTTCCCCGGACCAGTGCAAAGACCCTCTTGCTCATAGAGGCCATGCTCATTCAGATCTCTGATGAAGGAGGCCCTTCAGGTTTACCGCTGCCGACCATCATACTTATCCCATATGGGTCACCTACTCTCTGCTCTTATACTCTCCCATTTCTCATGTGCTTGTCACATGACCACCCTGCCAGCCAGTCCACAGAGGGCGAGGGACCCTGTGATCCTGCTTCTCATGGTGGGACCTCAATCTTGCCCTCCCCCACTCCACTTCCCTTTCTGTACTGGGTGGGCTGGGAAGCCAACTACATTTCCCAGAATCCTTAGAGTCCAAATTGATGGGTCTCCTGCCAATCAGATCCCAGGACGCTCTGCAATGGTATCAAATGCTCACTGGACAGCTTCGGAGCTGGGAGTGGTGGGAAGCCCAGCCAGTCTGGTTTGTATTTTAATTTTCCAGTGCTGTGTCAGCTGCCTGTGACCCTTTGTGAGTCCTTTTCTTGCCCAGGGAGATGCCATGGGGTTCTGCATCAGCAGTTGTGACTTGTGATCCTTGCCTCACAGAGCCGGGTTGCTGTGCAGTCCCTGGATACAGATGCCCTCAGCTGCTTAGCCAGGCTTCAGAAACTTTCTGGAAACCCAAGCCAAGCTGTAGAAGCCCAGCTCTCCCAGAAGGCACGGGCATTGTGCTGCTGAAGCTGTTAGCTCCGGTGTGAAGCTAGGGCACCCAGCAGTCAGGCAGGCCCGTGACCTGCTTTAGGGACCCTGTGCCACTCAAGACTCATCAGGTGGAGCCTGCCTGAGCCGTTTAAGCAGAGGGTAGAACTGTCAAAAGAACTGGTAAAGCACTCTTGTATGAGAACTTCCAGGAGTGATTCCTGATGCCTTGCTGTAGATCGAGTGCCGAGAGACCTGCGGCCTCTCCCACTCCGTGTCTAGAAGCTTCCCTGGCTGTTGGCTTCGGAGCATTCATTGCCATGGCAGGAAACCACCCGTTGCATCAAAGCTGAGCCTTAGTGGCTGGCTCACTACTCACACTGAAGAGCGGACCCTATTGGTACTTTTTCCCACACAGGGCTTATTAGATATTTCTTAATGACCCTAAGTCACACCCAGAGCCCCTTTCAAAAATCTTTTTCTAAGACTACACACAAAGATGTCAGCCCAGTCAGCAAATCCTTTCCCGAGGGGAAGAGACTTGGGAGTTCAAGGTCATGGTGACCTGCATCATAAGGCTCACCCATGCTTCTGTGGGGCTCCCTTGGGAGGCTCACATGCCTCCAGGTGCCAGGTACTCCTGCCCAAATTGGGAAGACCCAGGCAGTCTTTCACCTTGGACTTTCCACCTGCCCAAAGGTGCTGAGCAAGACAGAGCCGTCCTGTGTAGGGCAAGAGTAGGACAGATGTTAATCCTGCATGGGCAAGCATCTTGTCCCCACTTCCATCCTTGGGAACAAATGGGAGACATACAGTGATTTATGTCTGACTCCTGGCCTGGGGAAACAAGAGCAAGGCTTCAGAGCCAGGCAACTCAGAGTGGGGCAAACCTTCCTTCCCAGGGCTGTGGATGGCCCTGCTTGTGGGGCTGTGGGTGTAGGGGAAGAGGGGGGAGGGAGAGAGCCCACATCCGGCCAGAGTTTCTGTGCTCTGGGCAGGCGGACTCAGGAGGACTGCCGGACGCTTTCCACTCGGCCCCAGGTGGGCATCTGGTTGTGTGAAGCCACTGACCCCACTCGGCTGGGGGTGGGGGTGGGTGGACAAGGGGCAGCCCCTGTACCAGGTTTTTAGTCTCCAGCATCCCACGCTGGATACAGCAGAGGAGATGAGAACAGAATAGGGGTCCCAGAACAGCACCAGGCCCCGGAGATACAGAAAGAGAGGGCAGGGGGAGAGGGTTCCCACGCAGGCGAGAGTCCTTAGTCCAGTCTGTGGCTGGAGCACAGGAAAGCCTTCTGATGGGAGATTAGGCATGGCTCCTTAGGAGAAAACCTATCCCATCGTCCAAGCACAGTGGGCCTTGATGAACAGTCTGTTTCAGAGCTTTATTGTAGAAAGGCAGGGGGAAAGAGAAAAGGTAAAGAGAGAGTCAGAGACAGAGACCAGCCATGGCCAAGAGGAGAGAAGTGGGAAAGAGAGAGAAGAAAGGCTAGAGTAGGAGGAAGAGAGTAAGAGGGAGAGAGAGTAAGGAAAGTAAAAGCTTAAGAGAGCGAGGAGGGGCCAAGCAGTCCCTCTTATAGTGGGCTGCTTATCTTGCTGTTGCTAGGTAACTGGGAAGAGTCTAGCCTGAAGGTCAGAAGCTTGGGACATTGTGTACAAGACCGAAAGCCACAAGCTTCTCCTGTGGGGGCCGTGGGGACAGTAACTTCGACAGGAGTCAGGGGTCCAGGAGACATGAGGGAACACCTTCTGTCCCATGTAGGTGGGAATTAACACCACTGGGTTTCACCGGGGTTCACAACCTCAGCTCGACTGGAGATCAGACTATCTGTGCATAGCCCATTACCCCACACTGCTAAAGGCTTTCTCCCCATGCTTCCTGGTGTGGATGTCGTGCAGGTAATACCGCAGTTGCAAAGATATCATCTGAAGCTCTAGGGACCGTGTGCTTCCAAGGTTTCGTCCTGTGGCCCCACCATTCCTTAAGAATCTATAGGCAGTTATTGGTTGGCAGAAGGAGGAGAGACATTTTCTTCAGTGCATTAATTAGCTCTAAGTAAGATGCTCAAACTCTTAATTGAACCCATACAATCATAATTAAGAGGAGGCCTTGCCCAAGGACACACCCTAATTCAACAGGTCACATGACTATTCTAGAGTCAACCACTGCCCTGGGTAGCAAGTGTTCCAGTTAGGTCCCATGTTCTATCCTAGGAGTGTAGGTGTCTGCCTAGACCCCCAGGAACCTCCAAAAGGAAGCAGGGGATCTTGGGGAAGAGAAAACAGGCGAGGGGAAGCTGAAGAATAAAATAAGTGCTTGTCACGGGTGCCCTCGGGTTACTCTCTGGGGCTCCCTGGACTCTTCTCGGAGTTGGGAGGGTCCAGATTCCCAGGGAGAAAGCCCTTCAGGCTACTTGTGCAAGGATAACGTACCTCCTCACTGCTCCTGTCACAACTGCCTGCCCTGGTCCTGGTTGGAGGCTGGGCACAGACAGCTGCCCAAGACCTCGATCCCACCTGGGTCTGACAGGGCTCTCGGTGATGTGGAAGAATAGGTTTGAAGTGCTAGGAGGTAAGAAAGCTTGAGGTGGGTGAGATGGGATCTGAGCTCTCTGAAGGTGGGAGCATGCCTCTGCCTGTGGTGGGCTCCTTTGGGACCATTTTGAAACTTGTTGTCCAAGAGTCTCATCCCCAAGAAAGACCACCATTATTCATAGAAGCCTGGGACTGCACTGCACACACCTGACACGAGTGGGGTGCCAGCTCTTCTTCCTATCTGCAGAAGCTTCCTGACAGAGAAATTCTGGCACAGGTGCTTCAAGAGCATAAGACTGTGTGTGTATGGATTAATTTGGCAACTAACTTCTCCTGTAGGATTGTGCAAGGCAAAGGAAAACATGCCGAGGGACGGGCACATGTGCAAGACTGCAGATGTGGCTGTAAGGATGTGGCTGTGGGTGACAGCCAGCCTGCTCTCAGGGCTCCTCCTGCCTGACCCATTTGCTCCAGCATTTGGGAACACATCTGGAATCAAAATACAACTCAACACGAGTAAAAATTGTGATGGTAAATCATTGTTTATTTGACTGAGCTTAAAATCACCATGGAAACACACCTGGGTGTTCTTTTGAGAGAGTTCCCAGAAAGGTTTAGCTGAGGTGGGAAGGCCCACCCTGAGTCTGGTGGCGCCATCCAACAGGCTTCAGTCCCAGGCTGTATAAAAAGGAGAAAGTAAGCTGAACATTGGCATTCATCTCTCTGCTTCCTGACTGTGAGTCCTGAGTGACAGCTGCCTCATGGGGCTGCCCTGCCTCCCCTACCCACCACACACTATAAACTGTAAGCCAAAAACAAACAAACAAACAAACAAACAAACAAAAAAAAAACCCAAAAAGTTGTGTTGCTTCTTGTCGGGTATTTTGTCACAGAAACAAATGTAACCATGAAGGTTGTATAATACACACTCCCTCAGTCCCAGCACCTCAGAAAGGGATGGGAATCCAAGAACCCAGACAAAAGCCAGAGCAGGGTGGTTCAACCTTTTGGTTTCTCGGGGCTACACTGGGTTGAAAATTGTCTTGTACTCTGTGTTTAATAGTGAGCATCCATCAGCATTAAAATTATATATATATATATATATATAAAAGTCACACGGGACCCACAGCCAGCAAACAAAAGGGCATGGCTCGTGTGCCATGTGTTGGGATGAGGTCTCTGTGACAGACTCACTCGCCTAACTCCTCCTCCTGTGCTGGCTGCAGCCCATGAAATTGATTTCACTACCCACCATCATCCTGCTGAGCCTGCTGAGTGCAAAGGACCCTCCAGGGGGCACCCCCTGACCCCACAATTGTGGCAGGGTGACCCTGAGGAGCCACTTGTTCTGTATGCTTGAGACTAGCCAGGCCAGAAGACAGGAGGAGAAGAGCTGTGATCTGGCCCCTGGGAGGACACTACAGCTCTTGCAAAGCCAAAGCCAGCACAAACAATCCGTGCCAGGCCAGCTCAAGAAAAGCGCTTTCTTTCTCAAAGCACCAGTGAGGTCTCTTCACTTCCTTCTCTCCCCCACCCTTCCCACCTCCCACAGCCCAGTTCCTCAAGTCTCTACCCTAGCAGGCAAACTCACCTTACCTCTATGTCTTGAGCCCCACCCCACCCCGCCCCCCTTCCCTGCCCACAGCCTGATTGAACTGCGTCCCAGCTCCAGTCACAAGGTGCCAGTCCTTGCTGGCCCCGTCAGATCTGAGACAGTTGCTGATGTTAGAGAGCACCTGGTAGAGAGGACACTTATACATCATCCAGAGGCTGCCCCGGGGTCTGTGGAAGCAGATTCTTTGTCGGATGCTTTCTAGAGCACAGCCTATCGCAAGCATGCCATTTTCACTGTGTGAGACCAGCGTTTGGTCTCACCGATGGAAATGTCAACTGTAATTATTTTCAAGGAGTCTTGATGGCTCTGGAATAAATCAATATAAATAACGTTTTCATAAACCCTGAATCATGTTTCTAATAGCATTACATCTATAATTTTAATATTCAAAACAATTTTTCTTCACATCTTAGCAATTAATTGTTGCCAAGTGCTCATTTTCTTGTCCTGTGTCACTGTCAGCTCAGAGCCTAGGGCTGGGGATGTGACACTTTAGCACCGAGGGCCATGTATGTGACCCCCCCACCCCAAATCATGCTTAGTTTTTCTGCCCAACTGGTTAGGCTAAATATAATGTGGATTTCCCCCAGAAGAGTATCCACACACTCCCAGCTTCCTTAGTGGTTGCCTACATGCCCGTCTGGAAACCTCACACCCTACCCTCACATACACCCGGCCCCTCCTATGCACACACACAAGCAGGGCACGCACGAGTGTGAACGTGCATTCACCGCACTCATCTCTCCCAGCTACAACCACTTCAGCAGTGGGCAAGCACCTTGGTGACTCCGAGGCAGCTTGTCTTCTGTGTGCCACTCACTTTTTAAAACATCCACTGTGATCACAGGCCCGTGCCGTGGGTCGGACACCAAGCTTAGCTTGGTGCAGTTTGCAGTGAGTAACTACCACAGATTTGAGTAAAAACAAAATCGGCGAAATAACACCAGACAGAAGAAGCAGCTATCCTTCAAACTGTCATAGAGCCGCTTCGGGGGGACAACGCTCTGGGACCTCCACAAAAGGCCTCACCCCGAAGTTCACACAAGAAGAGTGCTCTGACCTCACTCCCCCCGATCAGAAAACTCGCAAAGACGTATGGGAAATTGAGTATCCGTGTTTCGGTGTCTCTGCTAGATATGGAGCAGAACCAGGTACCCAGCAGAGCAACCTTCCAATGATGCTGAGGATCATGGAAAGAGCCAACAGGCCACGATAGGCTCTGTGTCTGGCTGCTATACGTCTCTGGGCTCCTGTGAGGTGAGTGTTATCTTTAGTAAAGAGTGTTACCTTCAGTAAATGTGGCCAAACACTGCAATTTCATTTCTGTCCTAGCAGGGAGATAATAAAGCTGGCAGGAGACATCTTGGGTCCCCCGTGGCACTTGTGTCTCTCTCTCAGTGTGAGAGCATCACTGGTTTAAAAGCTGGCCTCTTGGGAAGATTACAACTTATGACCCAGCTCCAGAGCCCAGGCCCTGTGGAACCACTGGGCTCTCCTTTGCCTTGGCTGCTGCTGACCCTACCCTTGCTCAGACCCTGAGCCTGTAGCAAGCTTCTTTCTATGTGCTGGCATGGAAGAGGCACTGCAGGCAGAAATGAGAACTTGTAGACTTACGGTTGATGCACAGGCAGGTCTTGGAACTCATTCCCATTAAGGTTTTAGGGCAACAATTTTGCTTCCTAGAAGTGAGGTTTTATTTGGGGTTCCCTGGAAAACACCAAGCCATCTTTCTCCCCAGTGTTCTACTCAGTTCTGGGAACTTAACAGTTTCCATTATGGGGTAAACCATGAATGGATGGATGGGTGGGTGGGTGGGTGGATGGATGGATGGATGGATGGATGGATGAATGAATGAAGAACCTGACCTAGTCCAATATGATGGGTCTGACACTCTGTAAGGGTTGGGAGTCAATGGATCATGGGTGTGAGAAGTCTTGTGGCTCAATTATTCCTTCTTTGAGAGACCTGGTGGGAGGGGTGACCACTGGGGAAGGAGGGTGGTGAGGTAACTTTCCCAGGTCCCTCTCTGGGAAGGGTCTCTGAAGATGCCCAAAGAGTTAGGGCTGGATACAAAACAACGAGAAAGCAAAAGGGGGCAGACCCATCAACCCCCACCCCACACTTCATTTTATGGGAGCAAATAAAGGCATCCAATTCTTGTCCCTTTATGCAGGAAAAGGAAGGCTGGGGACTTTGAGGGCCCTTCTTTCCAATTTCATTCCTTCTAACAAGAAGACAAGTTCCTTTAGTTGAGCTGCCATGGGGCCACTGTGAGCTAATGATGCACATCGTTCCTGAGCAAGGCCTCTGGAGATGAGCTCTGCCCCTATAGGTCACGCCTGCAATGTCCAGGCAAACACGTATGCTACACTAGACAATGTTTGCAGTGGCCCAGCTCTCCCTGAGAAGTTTCCTCTCAACAGTTGCACCAACCAATGGCTTTATCCATGGCCCCAGTACTAAGTCAGAGCGGCCCTGAACCTTGCCCTTCCCCAAGCTCCCACACACCTGGAGGTTTCCAGCATGAAGGTGTGACTGGATTGCAGGATATATGTGAAGAGGAGGAAACTGAGGAGGCCACAGCAAAGAAACAGTGTGGAGGGATCGAGGTTGTACCTAGAGACAGTAGATTGGGGATGGGGTCAGGCTGAGATGGTCAGATTGCAAGAATGGTTTTCTATCTAAGCTGACTTGAGAAAGAAGCCAAGATAGAATGGGGGTTGGAATAGTTGGAAGGGCTGCCTGGTTTCCAGGACAAGGTGCTTGGCCCCTCCCCTATATCCCCCCCTCACCCACCATCCCCCCCACCCCCATACAAAGGATGCTTCCAGGGTCAGCGCTTCTCTCTGGCCTAGGCCTAGCTCGGAGGAACTGCAGGGAAGTGCCCAATGAGGAGCTGGGGATAGGGAGTAGGGACCTGACCTGTATACTCCAGAGAGACAGTAGTCCTTAGGTCTTGGTCTTGCCAGCATCAACTGTCTATGGGAAGAGGTGCCTGGATCACAGCCATGTGTAAGTGAACCCCCATCCCACTTGTTGGGGGTAGGTGTGGTGTGAGCACCAGTTGTCTCTGTGAGATTCTTCTGGCTCCTGGAGCTTCCCAGAGATGCCTGGTGCCAGGCAGCTATAGGTTGGCCATGTTAGGCTGTAGGCCCCTCAAGATGAGGGAAGGTGCTCGCTCTGTAGGCTGGTGTAGATCCTGTGCCTTTGTCTGCCATTTCTGGCCTTCACTGAGCCATTCCCTCCTCTGCAGAGGAGGGCTGACTAGCAGCCAGCTACTAGAGAAGAATCAGTCCACTGAGGCTCCCTTGCCTGAGGACACCTCTCAGGAATGCCAGCTGGCCACTCACTCCTACATCTTTCTCCTTTGCCTCTGCAGCCACTGCCCTCACTTGAAAGCCTGAACAGGGCTCTCTCTCCATCCCCACTCTAGGCCATGCCCCTCATCAGAGGTCTGCTTTACAGATCCTGCCTTCTCTGGCCCAAGATCTGTGCTGATTCAACCTCAGCACCGCCATGGGGCAGCCCTGAGACGGAGCTGTGCTGGCAAATCCTACCTAGTACCATGCGACCAGGCACCCTGGAGAGTCTCTGCTTGGTTCCTCTCTGGGGTTACATCATGAGCACCCACCTGGGGTGGGTCTGAACTCTTCTCTGGCCTCCATTTTCCATCCCCGAACCCCCAACTAAGTCCTAATCTGACCCCCTTTCTCCCAAGAAAAGCATGTCCAAAAGGAGATGTCAGTCTTGGCAGTTTAACATGTCCTAGACACATGTCACTTATGAGCTCCAGGGGACACCTCGGCACCATCCTGGGAAATAGCCTGTCCCAAGCAGCAGACGTTGGCTTTTCTCTCTTCCAAAATCATCTCTTAAAACCAACCAACCCTGCTGGAGGCACCTCGTTCATGTGATTGGAATTCATAGAACCAGGTAGCCTGAGTTAGGATTCTGAGTGTGTAAAGGAGGGTGTGGCTCCAAGACCAGAGACCTCTTGTTCTAACTTCCAGTGCATCCCTCCTGCGTGGAGGCCTGGTTCTCCCTCTCTGTAAAGCAGGAGTTAGTCGGGGATGTCAGACCCCCTAGTTCTTTTTGAAAACCAGTTCGTGTGGGAGGTGACAGGGCAGGAGCACTCCCTTTCCATCCTGCGGTGACTTGACTGAGGATGTGGCACCAATCTGTATGCCTGTGTGACACATCCCTGCTTGGGACCTGGGACTCCAGAACCACCTACTCCTTCCTTTAAAGGTTAGGTAAGAAATCCCAGATGCTTAGTGGAGAAGGCCCTAGAAGATACTCAGATACTGTCTGTGTACACTCAGTAGGACTGGCTATCGAGACTGGCCCCTGCTTGCTAGGGAGGGTCACACTGTACCCTCCTCATGAGTCAGGAGCTTCCTGGGCTTCCTGCAAAGAAAAAAGTGTAATGAGGAAATATCTGGAGTGCTACAGACCTGGCAGAAGAGGATGTATGTATGGGAAGCCATGGGTAACGCCCCCATAGAAATGGGACACTCCTGTGAAAGAAAAAGGCTGGGGGGGGCAGGAATACCTCTTTGAAGGAACTAGATGGGCAGTGTGAGGCTAGCCCCGCGAGTACCGCTATGGCTGCTGATATTCCGTTTGTCCCTTATGTGGCTCAGCCAACTCTGGGACAGATGTCATAGAATGCACACAGCACCTTTCCACTCATCTAAGACTCAAAGACAGGGCTTAAAGCAAGAGAGAAACCATATTTGTTAACAGCCGTTTGGTCTTTTCACTGAGGTCCCCAAACCCCGTGACTGGGCTGAGTCCTGTGGGAACAGCACAAGGGGGCAGGGAGGGCTTCCCTATGCACAGACCACCATGCTTTGTACTATGTGACTCAACTAAGAGGCCACAGAGAAGAGACCAAAAGCTGCTCTAGATGGGCAGCGGCAGCTGACCATTTCTGTATCTGTATGTGGATATTGTTTAGCAAAATGGTCCCTCCTGTTTCCCAGGAGGAGAAAGTGGGTATCAGCTATCAGGTGGAATACCTCTTTGAAGTGATCAGCCTATCCTCCCCAGGGCCCCTGGAGCCCATGGCTCTAGGCTTGGCCTGCTGTGTAGCTCTAGCTACAGGCCAAGAGCTCAGTGAACATAGAATCTCAAAGTCACATATAGAGTCCAAGTGCTTCTAAATAACTCCATATATCTTCAAAGCTTCCTATCTGTTCCATAAGTGTTTTCTGGCATCTTAGCAGATCATCTATTCACCCAGTCTGTAGCCAAGGTAGGTAATATATCTCCATTTTACAGTGAAGAGGGGTCCTCAAGGGGAGATGGTCTGTGTGTGTGTGTGTGTGAGAGAGAGAGAGAGAGAGAGAGAGAGAGAGAGAGAGAACTCGAGAGCCATGTGCTAATGGGGAAGGTCAGCACGGGGCTGATTGGGAGTGAGGACAGGCTCTTGTTCCCTTTTGCTCTCCTTCTCTGAAGAGCAGTCTCCAGTTTCTGTCCTGCTTTATTTTTTTTTCCTGCCAGAATTCAAAGCTGAGCACCAGAGACATGTGCCACAGCAAGCAGAGACACACAGAACATGGACCATGGAGTGCCACGCCCCACTGCCTCCGGCAGGGCAGGCACACAGTTTGGAGGAGAGGGGAGTCACTCGCTTCTTTCCAATGATTTTGTCTTCACCGGGTACTACCAACTCTGCAGAGAATGAAGACAAATTGCTCCACTCCAGAAACCTCTGTACAGCACCTGCTCCTCACAACATGCCACCCCCCCCCCCCGTGGGTGCAGAAGCTCTCATTGCAACGCTTTCACGTCACAGATGGCCTGCCATATGTCACCTCCCCTCAGCTATCACCTTGTAAGCAGATTCTGTCAGGTTTTAGGAGAAAAAGCTTAATTAACAAGTGGTGTGCACAATTATGTACTTAATTATCAACTGCTTTTATTCCTTTGGTTTTTGTGTTTCAAAAGTTTGGTAACAATTCCCAGAGACTGTCCCCAAATTTGACACCCCACCCCCACCCTATGCCTCTGTTTTTGTGCTTGTTTTCACTATTTTGTGGCTGCGAGCAGATTGCTGGGGGGGGGGCAGGCCTCTCCCCCAACCCCACAATCTACTCAGGGGACAGTAGCCCTGGGTTCACCCCCACGGGGTGGCCCAGGCAGGCTTTTAGGAAGACCTGGTCTATACATGCCTGGCCTGGCCCCTCTTTCCTCCTCTCTGCCCTTTCCGAGATCCATCTTGCAGGCTGCCAAAGGTGGCCACTGAGGGCCAGGCCAGCAAGTGCAGGGGATCAGCCTGTGTGGGGTGGGAGAGGCCCAGATGGAGGGGTGAGAACAAAAAGGTGCAGAGGATTGGACTTTAAGGACAGAAAAAAGAAAATAGCAAGGCTGGTACCAAGCCCAGGGCTTGGGAATTAAAAAAAAAAAGTGTTTGGACACACTCTGAAGCACTTCTGTACATAAGCCACCCACCTCATGGAGGAGGAAACCCGCCCACCCAGAGTCTTTGAGTGCCTCTGTTCAGGGGTTCATGTTATTCTCTTTTAGGAAACCCCACTCAGAAGTCCAAGATCCAGTTGTCAGCAGCATATGGTGACCGTAAGGAGTTTACTTTTGAGGCTATATGTCAAGCCAACCTTTCCGGCCACCCAGAGAGCTGATGGGCTGGCTATGGGCTTCCGGGCTGGTAGGCAAGGTCCCCCGGGGCTCCTGAGGCTCAAGTGCCCTCTCCTCCCTGGGCCAGCAAGCAGCACAAGCTGTGGCTGGATGCATCCTGCGTGGGGAGAGGCGTGGGCATGGGGGCATGGGCAGGGACAAGGACGGTGCAAGGGCAGAAGAATTGCAGAATCAGATCACGGCTTCCCTTCCTTTAAAGGTCCAATCCCAGAAACACAGACAGACAGAGTTGTGGGCATGCCCAGCAACACCAGGGCCAGCACCTGCAGCCTCACCTTCCTCGGAGGGGGCAGCTAGGCGTGTCAGGCCTCCTCCCTGTGATCCATCTCCTAGGACTGCGACCCCTGCTGAGTCCCTGGACTCTGCCTGGTCCCCACTCAGGCTCCTCTGTTCTGCAGACACACTTCTGTTTCTTAGAAGAGTCCACTAGGTGCCAGAGGGTCAGTTTGGCTCTGTCCAATCTTCATGACATATGGTCCCCAGGGTCTAGCTAGGACAGTGCCTCCCTGCCTGTTAAATCCATTCATGATTGTCTAGTAAGACAAACCAGTTACTACTTCACCATGCTTCTGATGACTTCTTCTAAAACCAGTCAGCCTGGCTGAGAGTGGAGTGCTATACTCTTGTCTTTTCTGGTCCCAGCTGACCTGAGGGCCGCCACATTTATATATCTTCAGTAAGCCAGCCAAGGGAGGCCTGGGGTGAAGAAATAGCATGGGCCGACAGAGTCTCTGCCTCAGAGGCTGATCTGGAAATAACTTAGGGCACAAGGCCACTAACAGTGGGGGTTGAAGTGGCCAAGTAGGTAAGGAGGATTGAAACAAGAGGGCCGGCTGTCCACCCAGGCCTGTGGCGACAAGATGCACAGTTGCCCAGTTGCCCAGGCAGAGGCCAGCTTTCCTGTAGAGGTCTTCTCTGAGCTCCCAGACTCAAGTTTCTTCCAGAGAAAAGCCTTCGTAATCATTTTAGTGCGCTCAAGGGGTCAGGACTGAGGGTGGGGAGACACATTCTCATTCCAACCCAGAAAACAGAATGTGCTAACTTCAAAAGCTCAACGGGAAAGAGTGGAGTGTGGCTCATCTGAACTGAGGCTTGGGTGTCTAGGGAGCTCTTCTCCCTTGGGGCTCTGGCTGGGGAGGCCAAACAAGGCTTCACGAGAGGCTCTGGCCTGGTGCAGTGCAAAAGGAATGGGGTTGACCTGGAAAAGGCGGGAAGAAGAGACACCCCCTCCCCAAAGCCCCGAGGGTAAATGAGAATGCGTTCTCCTGTGGGCGGAAAGGCGGCTAGATAGTTCTGAGATGCCCTCCGTCACTTCTTAAGATACCAAATCGTAGTGGCACGCATGTGCATGCGCACGCACGAGATTGTCTCCCTCCCTCCGTCTGGACTTTCACCCAGTAGAGAAAATGCTCAGCAAACATGCAGCCAGGGAAGCTAAGGAGAACAGAAAAAGAGCCAAGCAAGCCATGGGCCTCCGAGGGCCAGGGTGAGACTCTCTTAAGTCCTTCTCGACCACAGATAAAGCCTCCGTCATCATACACTCTATCCCCATCCTACTTCTGTCCAGGGAAGAGAGGGTAATGGACCTGAAGGAGGCATGCCCGCTGGGCTTAAGGCCAACTTCAGTTTCTGCACGCCAGTGGCCTGGAACGGCCCCTCCCCCAGCACAGTCATTCACAGCTTAGGCAACCTTGGGTCAGAGCCAGTATTCCCTTTTCTTCTTCAGTCCAGGGCTTTTCCTCAAGAGGAATAGCCGCTGCCCCGACCTGTCCCCCACTCCCCGCCCCCCTCCCCGCCCCGATCCATACAAACATACTATTTTCATATATACGCTGGTATCACTAGGAAGGCCTTATGAAATGTTGGCGAGAGGGTCAGTTAGTGGCAATCTGGGACTGCTAGAGAAAGCTGAAGACTGCCTTCTGTGTATAGGCGATACAGGCCAAGTGCAGTTTCTTCCAGACTGGGGACGGGCTGCAAGCGCTGAGGGAGGAAGGAAGACATGCCACTGGCTTTCTGTGGGTGTCTGTCACTTCTGCCTCCTCAGCCAAGGCTCCAGTCTCTCTGGCCATCTGCTCCTTCCATCCCCTACAGGGCCACATCCTGGCTGTCACCACCACATCTGGAGTGGTGTTTCACTCTTAAGTTCTGAGCACCTCCCTGCAACTCCCACCCAGCCACTACTGGCTGAGTTGCAAGAATTCTGATGCTTTGGGAGTTATCAGGGCATCCCAGGAAGCAAGCAGGAGCTGAGGGAGCAGTGCAGCTACCTCAGCATTTAAAAGTTTGCTAGCCCCATGCTCCTCCCCCACAGCATGGCAGACCCCCTGCATCTATGCCAAAGCCTCTCGCGAAGACTTGCTTGGCATCCCTCTCAAAGCCAACCACTCCCTCAACAAATAGTCTGTCTCCTACAAGAGATCACAAAGTGGTCACTGGCAAAGTCCCCACTTTGCCTCTCTGCCTCGAGTTACTCTCAAGTTCAAGGTACCTCCCTGGGCACCAGGACTCAAAGCCCATGACCCGCCCACCCTGGTACTACCTACTCAGAGCTCAGCTATCATCGGCACCCACGAATGCTTTCCTGCAGCTCCTGGCCTTTTTGCAGTCTCTAGAGCATACCATCCAACTAAGAGTGACCTCACTACCGGAGGATGGGCTTAGAACCCAGACAGGGAAGGAAGCTTCCAGACATGGTGCTGGGACAAAGAGGAAGGCTGATGACTTCCATCCCAGCTGCCCAGACCTGTGGCACAGTGGGTTTTCACTCTCCATCAGCAGGTGTTCATTTGAGAGAAGAGGCCGAGGGGTGTGTGTGTGTGTGGGGGGGTGTCTCTCTGTCCAGTTACCCTGAGGATTCTTTCACACGGAGAAAGGGTGCAGATGGAGTATGCAAGTAGATGTGCCTCTTGGGTGCCAGCGTGAAGAACTGAGTTTAGCTGGTTCTCTGGGAAGAGGCATGGAGGCTCCAGGAGGCAAAGAGAGGTCAGAAACCTGCGTGGATGGATCTAGTGCTCAGTCAAGGGTGTGTGCAGTCAGCAGCAGCAGCAGCAGCAGTAGGGTGGGGTCCCAGTGAATGCTTTCTGGGCTCTGCTTTGGTCAGCACTTCTCTGCCCTCCCAAGCTAGTGACAGACTGTGTGTGCTCACTCTTCTTGCTGACCTAGGCGGTTACTTTTCAGGGTTCAGGTCAATGAAGAGGGCTGCTGCATTAAGTAAGCCAGCCCTCCACGACTTGTTCTGACTGGAAGATTCTCTGTGAGGTCGACCTGAAATGTGACAGACAGGTCCCCAGTGTACTTTACGAACTACAAAATTTCCCTTAGAAAGTCAGGGCCAAGATAAGACTCTCTGAATGCCCAGGAATCCAGCCTTGGGGGAAACCAAGGGTGGCTACCTTGAGCCACCCACTGAGAGCTGAGACTAGGCCTGAGGCCCCGCCCTAGTCATGCTCCATCAAGACCTTTAGCAATCAGCAAAAGTCTTGCCAGGTGGTTTTTGTTAATGGGCCAGGCTACCAGACAGTATCAAGTACAATTAATGGAGTACCTTAACAGCATTATGAGAGATGACCCCTTCCTCATCACAAGAGGCCCCTGAGAGGAGAGACTGCAAGGTGTTGAGGAGAGGCCATGTAAGCAGGTATACAGAGTGAGAGGCAGCCAGAAGGGCAATGGCTGTTGGCCAGCCCATCGTCAGGTGACGTGCCTCTTAAACATAGATAGGAGAGCAAAGCAAAATGGCCACCTATGTGGATTCACCTTGGCTTAGGTCCGGTCAAGGATAGGGGAGGGTAATACTCCAGCCAGTGGGTACTCCAGTCAGAGGGTACTCCAGGATCCCACAGGGGGTCACAACCCCTGGTGGCAGCCATGGAAGGCCATAAGCCCTGTGGTCCATAAACCTGCTCTGACCAATTTGGTCCCTAGAGGTACTGTTATTCCAAGGCTTCCTGACACCAGCATCCCTCTCTCCGTACTGCATGCAGACCTGAGGCTGTGGCCCTGGCTCCCTCTGCTCCTGGTCCACTTAAAGAGCAGAGTGCACCCTTCACAGAAAGAGTCCTCAGCCGGCCGCAGAGATCATCGTGCCAATGGAAGTCAGCGCACTTGCAGCAGTGCACGAATAAACTGAAGGATCTTGGTTGGTGAGAGGAGGCTGGGAGAAAAGGTGGCAGACAGCTCTGTCTGGAGCTGCTCCACATTGCCACTGGCCTTGTCCACATGGGGAGAAAGACTCATGGCCCAGACCAGCTACTAACAATCCATGCTCATGGTTCCCCTTGTCTGACTTGGCCTTATTTTCTGGCTGCTGAAAGGCTTTTCCAGAGGCCCACCCTCCAAGCTAAGCCACCTGAAAGCAAGCTTAATGTTCATCCGCACTTGGCCTCACTGGACTGCAAGACTCCAGGCCCCTCTCCTCACGAGGTATCCAGTCTGTCCTCCTACTTTGCCAAGTTCACAAGCTCCAAGCACTTGGCCTCACTGGACTGCAAGACTCCAGGCCCCTCTCCTCACGAGGTATCCAGTCTGTCCTCCTACTTTGCCAAGTTCACAAGCTCCAAGAACAGAAGCTGGGAATGGCAGCCACTCTCTGAGACACTGTCTGGGGTGTGGTTCTCACTTTATCAGCTCTCAAGCTCTATGAGGACGGGAGCTGAGGGCAGGTGGCCTGCCCTGAGCACCTCAGCCCCAGAGCATACAGCCAAGGCCAGAGAAGCTCTCTGCCGAGGCTCGGCTCCTAGCAGTCCAGACCCACTAGCAGTCAACCAGCAAAGAAATAGCAGTGGCTGCGTCCTTGGTCCCCAGGGGAGAACTAATGACTTCAAGGGGAGCCCAGCAGCCCCATGTTCCTGTCCAACTTGAGTGACAGTAACTCTGGTTCGAATAAACCATTTATGTTGTCTGCCTGGGATCATTACCCACCTGACCCCCACTGCCATATACTATCCTAACACCTTCAAGAGTGTCTAAGACAGCCAGTCAACTCACACTCAGGTAAGGAAAGAGGGGACAAGTTGGGAGGTGGGGGGATCCCTGGCTTCGCAGTACCTCAGCGAACATCCCCAGCTACAGAGAACAGAGTAGAATCTACTCTCAGTCTTACCACTAAACATTTAGATGCCACTCTCAGGGTTTAATGTTTAAAAAAAAAAAACAACAACAACAACAAAAAAACCCCAAAAAACCAAAAAAACTAAAGGGGAAAACATTTGAAATGTAAATAAAGAAAATATCCAATTCCCCCCCCAAAAAAACCCCCACCACCACTACCAACAGAAAACCCCAAAAGCCTACAAAGGAAGAGAGCCAATTCCCGTGGCGAGTGATGGGGCCGGTGACAGTCCTTCACCTGGTGCTCTGGAGTGTGTGAGCCATTACTACCTTGGCATGCTCAACTCAGGGGGGCCACCAAGATGTGGTGGCACATTTCATTTTCATTTCTTTCCAGGGCTTTTGTGACAGAGGTCACAGGGGACTGAGGGGCAGCTATGGGCTGGGAAAATGTAGGGAGACATTTTACAATTTATCAAGATTCAAGTACAGGTCCCTCCCCCATGCCCACCCAAGCCCCAACAGTAAGTTTCTTAAATGTGTCAGCAATGCCTTAGTGGCCCATCCTGGGGCAAGGCCATCTCTAGGAGAGCAATTTGAATAGTCAATGTGAAATCAGCTGGGGGAGGGGGGGCTTCAGATGAGACCGGGGACTGCAGAGGACCCTAGATGTGCTTGTTATGGACAATTCATTGGGATGGAGATGGGGAGAGAGGTGAAGGTCTACCTCCAGAGACAGCGAGGCAGTGCAACTCTGGCAGGAGGTGGCTGGACTCTCCTTACCCACAAAGCCTCCTTCCATCCCTAGCTGAAGCTTCTAGTAAAATTGCAGTTCAGTCCTCTGGGTTGCTCCAGCTTTTAGCAACCAGCCTTGATTTAGTGTTCTCCCTCTCCCTCTCCCTCTCCCTCTCCCTCTCCCTCTCCCTCTCCCTCTCCCTCTCCCTCTCCCTCTCCCTCTCCCTCTCCCTCTCCCTCTCCCTCTCCCTCTCCCTCTCCCTCTCTCCCTCTCCCTCTCTCCCTCTCCCTCTCCCTCTCCCTCTCCCTCTCCCTCTCCCTCTCCCTCTCCCTCTCCCTCTCCCTCTCCCTCTCCCTCTCTCTCTCCCTCTCCCTCTCCCTCTCTCCCTCTTCTCTCTCTATGACACACACCCCTTGTATGGCAAAGTTAATCTGGAATATATCTCAGTAGTTTACTAGGTCAGCAAAGTCCCATTCCCTAACAGTTCTGGAAGGAGGACTCCATGGCACGCACGAGACCCTTGCTTATTATAGAGGTTCTGGGAGAATTCCTCTACTGTGACCTGAAGACTGAACCAAGAGAGTTGCAAGGATGCGCTTGTAAATGCGCTGTTTAGTGTCATGTACCTGAACACTCTTGGGGGAAAAGACAGGTGCAGCTCCTGAGTCAAATGCAGGTTGGCTGGAGAGATCACGATGTCCCCAAACTCACGGAAGGGTCAGAGGCATGTGGTCAGTCTGTGCTCCATTGGGCTCTTGGTCAATTCCCCCATTCCCTCCCTGACTTTACAGCAACTGCCAGGCCCCTCTGGTCCTGAGGCGTTCCTACTACTGCAAGACCGTTCTGAATGCACTGACAAGGGGGGCACAACCCTTCTGGTCTTTGACCTGCTCTCTAGTCCGGCTAACTGGCTGTTTCCATGTATTGCAGGACCCCCCCCCCCCCCAAGACTTCACCCTCTTTTTGGAAGGGATCTGTATAGTACCAACTTTTTTTTTTTTTTTAGAACTCTAGGACTTTGGTTTCCTTAAAAAACACAAATATTATGAGAATGCACTTTCGTTTTTAATCCTAGGTGTTGGGGTATGGAGCTGCTTCCTGTCTGTCTACAGTAGCTAACCTTGGTTTGCCCCGTGCTCTTAGCAGAAGTATGGTTTCAACAGTTGCAGATAGTTTCTTTAGAATTCTGCGGGACTTTTCAGAGGGCACTGCATAAATGCTTAGGGCCACCCCTGAGAGACGTGTGTGTGTGTGTGTGTGTGTGTGTGTGTGTGTGTGTGTGTGTGTGAGTGTGTGTGTGATGTGGTTGTTGGTTGAGGTGGTTGTTGGTTGCTTAGGGAGGTTGGTTGTGGTTTGTTTGTAGCCGTGGTCAAAGCAGAAACAAAAGAAATTAGATTCGGGGATTTCTTTGCATCTCTCTCCTCCTCTCCTTTCCCCTCTATCTTTGTTTCTTATCTAGTGTTAGGAGGTAAAACCAGGGGGAGGGGGCAATAAAGGGTGGGAAAAAGAAGAACCCACAAAATAGCAAAGAACAGCTATAGATCTGGGCTTTTCTAAAACCAGTCACTGTCTGTGTGGTCTTTCTGCTACCTACTTCCAAACTGTTTCAGAGTTTGGACTATAGAGAGACCAAGAAGTTGACCAAAATAGGAAAATCACAAATAAGATACAGACTCTTAACCCACCCCCCATGGGATCTGGCCTCTCCTAGCTTCTCATTTCCTTCTGGAAGAATTGTTGAAGTTCAGTCCTTTTAAGGCCCAGGGAAGCAAGATGACCAAAAACACAAGCCTGTTCCCCTCCACCCTACCTCCCGTCTCTTCCATGCAGGAAGTTCGGCTAACCAGCAAGCTGCAAGACCTGCTGCATTGCAGGGTTATCAGGATGCCACACCCTGACAAGGACTGCTTAGCTATGCACACTTCTCACCCTCTATTTAAACCCAAACCTCATGTCAGGACCCCAAAGATGGACTTAAAAGGTTACAGGACCCCCTGTTCCACTTCCCAGTGTGGCCTGGCCACATTGAATAAATCTTCATTTTCTGTTTTTTGTTTGTTTTGTTGTGTGTGTGTGTGATTTATCTGACCCATTGAGGACAGGTGGATGAACCTAGCTTAGTTATGAGGGTGGCCAGGAACCAAGCTTTGACTTCTAACACAAATATGACCAAAAACTTTCTGCAGGGATGGACTCTTTTTTTTTTTTTTTTAAAGATTTATTTATTTATTTATTTATTTATTATATGTAAGTACACTGTAGCTGTCTTCAGACAGCTACAGAAGAGGGCGTCAGATCTCATTATGGGTGGTTGTGAGCCACCATGTGGTTGCTGGGATTTGAACTTCGGACCTTCGGAAGAGCAGTCGGGTGCTCTTACCCACTGAGCCATCTCACCAGCCCAGGGATGGACTCTTAACACTATCATATATGATCATTTCAAAGCTAAATCTCTTGCCTCTAAACCTGCCTATTTACCTCATGTTCTTCATTTAAAAGGGACACTTTGGGGATCAGGAAGGGAGGCAGAGATGGGTAACAGACTGAATGATAGCACTTCCAGCAGGTCACTGGGAGCTTGTTGGGTGGGAAGAGCAGAGTGGGCAGGAGAAAAGCAGATCATAGGAGGGAAGAGATGAGCGCCCGCAGCCCATCCATTTCTTGTGTCCAGAGGCTGCTGATAGAGAGGACAAGGTCTTCTGCCCTGAAGGTAGATGGAAATAGAGCCTAAAAGTACTAAAAACTTCTGGCCAGGGCTTTCAGTCTAATTGGTTGAAATGACAGCCGCTCCTGGAACCAGCCTGTTCCCATCTCTCTCCTCACTCAATGCCATAGGCCGGGTAATTGTCAATTCCAGTTCAAGGCTTTAGAAGGTAACCTCCAAATAAAGAGGGGTTTTTTTTTTTGCCTCGGGGACAATCCGGTGGATCAAGACATCCGATTTAGCTGAAACTTCCACCGGAGCCTCAATAATTTCCGTGCAGTTTAATCCAGGCCAAAGAGCATTAAGGGCATTCAAAGTTCAGAGGGGCTGCTCTGTCTGACAACGGGACAGGATATTTGAAATCAGGGATGTCTCGGGAAACTCTCTTAAGTTGGTCCTTGTTCCTCCTAGCCTGGGAATCCGGGGTAGCGGAGGTCTGCACGTAGTCTCCTTGGGACTTCACAGCAGAGTGATCTCAAGACTGGTGGAGCTGTATGAAAAAGGGGCAGGGCGCTGGGCTTGGTTGGCCCCACCCCCAGGCTCTCTAGCCTAAGACGGTTGGAGACAGTTATGGGCGTGGCTAGAGCTGGATGGAGGTTGATTGACACTCCCCAACCCCCCACCTCCGATCTCCAAGCGGAGTTTGTCGGCAGCAACAGGCACGGTATGGGCGGCTTGGCCATACTCCCCCAACTGGGAGGCAGTGAGGGGCGTGGCACAGCAGGTTTGACCACACCTCCAGTCCCACGGCGCGCAGCGGTTGGTGGTTATAAGGGGCGGTGATACATGTGGCCACACCCACAACTGGTTTTTCTTGGCGTTCTTCGCAGTTGGTCTAAGCCAGGTGGTTGAAGACTGGGGAGCTTTCACATCTCTGTGCAGTGGAGATCTGTCTCCGCGCTCTCCCCTGCGTCCCTTCACACGGCCGTTTAAGGTTTCCGTCCCTGATAGTGGAAACTGGCGCTAGTCCCCCTGTAGAGACTGTTGGGGGGGCGCAGAAGAAAGTGGGGATCGGAGGGCACTTGTCTGTCGGCCGCTTCCCGCTTAGACCAGAGACAGAGATTGAAAATGCCTTTTCCTCAAACCTGCCGCTATCCCGCTATCATCCCGCTATCCCGCTATCATCCCGCTATCCCGCTATCCCGAGCCTCTGATCATAGTGGGGGCCAGCGGCAAAGTAAGATCCAGGAAAAGATAAAAACTTGCAGACATCGAAACTAAGTGCAAGACAGACAATGCAGGGCCATCACGATAGATGGAGCAGATAGATGGAGCATGTCAGGGTGGAGGCCGCTCACCCAAGGATGTATGGTCTGGGTCTCCGACAAGCATTCGCTCTCTTTGCCCAAAGGTGTACATACTTTGAGATACTCTGGGAATGGTGCGCCTCTGGGCTTATTCGGGCACACCTTTGACACCTGTGAGTCTCTTGAAGAAATGCTGGCATGAGGTGTTGGAACAAGGTGCCTAAGGGAGAAGAGAGAATACTTAGAATAGACTGAGGTCAATCTGTCTCTTAGCCAGCAGAAGTTAGTGACTTCCTCAGCCACACAGGTCTGGCTAGAGACAGGGAGACAGGGGGAAAAAAAATCAAGGGACTCAGGTCGACCAACAACACACATGCCACAGAGATGATGGCGTACATGCCAACCAGGGCTCTCAAGTAGGACTGGAGAATCTTTGGATAATTAGAATGGAGAATTCTCAGTGAGGTGGTTACCCACTATATTTAGGGAATACGTGATGGGTTTGCCAGTGAAGTAGGGGGAAGATTTGGGGCTTTTTTTCTGACTGTTAAGATACTCAGAAATGTATTTCACAGATGAGAGGAAAATCTTTGGGACTCTTTGAGTTCCAAAAGTTTGGGTATAAAGCATTCCACCGTTTTTCATCTAGAAGGGGAGACCTTTCATTCCAGGATTCTCTTTGCCTAGAACACAGAGGGTAACAAGATTCGGTGCCAATCTCCCCAATGTCCCCTTCCAGGGAAGAAAGAGCCAAGGGGAGAGGGTCTTGGATCACTTAGCAGGCTCTTTCCTCTCTTGGGTGTTCTGAGAAGGGTTTACCAGGCAGGCCTTAGGCTGAGGATGAAATTAAGGTGCACTCAGGTGATAGATGTGACTCTGTGCAAGCTTCCCCTAATAGTCACCTATTTATTATCCTTGAGGGGCCGACTTCTCTAGGGCAGTTCACTTCCCCCTCCCCCACTCGGATACTGAACTAACAAAATGATCGTTGTAATTGTGACTTACATACTGGATCTGAAACCAGAGGTACAGGTGTAAGATCCACAACAGCAGTCGGCCACCAGGGGCGGCTGCAGAGCCAAGGGTGAGGTGGTGTGCAGCCAAGAACCTGGGGCCATTTTGAATTTTGACCTCTGGGGAACGCAGCCTGGGCAGGTCCCATCCTCTTTGCATTCCATTTTAGAAGAATAAATACTTTCTAGAGGAAAAAAAAAAAAAAAGAGCCAAAGAGGTTCACTTCCTCACGAACCATGAGGGACATCTGGGTAGGCACTGTACAGCTTCTTGCTCCCCCCAAATTACTGCATGGAGTCTTACTATTCTTGCCTGATCGGCCTAAATAAAAGGACTAATGTTCTAGAAGAACCATGGAAGCCCCAAGAGACTGGACCAAAAGGGGACCTACTTTTGAGGGTGGGTGACTGTATTAAAGGGGGCCCAGCAATGCATGGAATCCTGGGAAACGATGACTATGCCTCTCTGCTGGGACTTCCTGCGATTTTTGTGCTCTAGAAATGTCCATGTGTACCCTGCCCCTACCCTGACGCCATTGTCCCAGGATGGACAATGATAGTCTTCATTTGAGCTTGTTTCATTGGCTGTGGCAGAAAACTTGGTTCCAACAAAACCTCAGAATTAGGCCAGCAGGGTCCTTGGACGATATGTTGCTAGGATGTAAGAGCCATCACTGTCCCTCATGTGAGGTTGTAGGGCTCTAATGTAGACTGGTCACAGCAGCTGACACAAAGGTTGTATACACAAGGAAAGCTGCCCACTTTGTGGCAGACTCAACTTCCCTGAAGAGGCCGCTCCTGCTGGGCTGACCTCATCTCACACGTGCACAGCCAGCCTCTGTCACCAGCTAGTGAGTCCAGACCGAAGGCTTCCCGTGGACCAAGCACACAGCAGCACCAGATGCACTTGAATAATAGCTCCTGGCTTTGTCTACTCTAAAGAAACAAAAGAGCCCTCTCAACAGAATATCAGACAAGAGATAGGAGTGGGTCTCTGAGATTTCTAGACAGTGGGCACTGTCAACATCTGGGTGAAGGACTTAGGAGCTTGGCAAACAGTGACTGGCTAGAGCTTCAGGAGACACTGGTAGACACTCTGGTATCTGGGGTGGCAGCTACAGTCTGTTAGAACTGTTGCTAGAGGTAGGGGCCCGAACCACAATGTTTTGGGCTGGGGGTGGGGGAGGGGGAAGGAAAAAGTAGTTTGATGGTTCCTTACTTGTATGTTGGGTAAAACAGACCTTGAGAGAGTCCCCTCCTCCAGATGTAGGACTGTTTGTGTGGGTTTTATGAACTCGGGCCACCCGCATTCCTGTTAGGTTGACCCTAATCCCACACAGGCCTTTGTCACCAGCTAGTGAGTCCAGTGGCAGACCTGCCTCAGATTTAGACCCACAACCAGGAGGCTGAGGGGGCAAAAGATATCACCAGAGGTCTAGGCAAGAACAAACCCTGGTTGGAAACAAGATGGGACTCCAAGGAGAGGATCTTAACTGAGCAGCCCCCAGAGACTCAGCCCCCAGGGGAGGTAGTGGGGGCAGGAGCATGGCTATGGTGGGACTGAGGTTGGAGAGCTGGCAGAGGACCCAGACAAGCCACCTGCGAAAGCAATTTGGCTTCTTTGGAATTTGGTCTTTTCCGGCCCAAGTCATTTGTGCTGGACCATACTGCGAGGTACATAGTGGCTTCTGAGCTAGAAAATTGGCTATGGTAGCAACGGGCCTCCCTATGAACTTGGAAACAGAGTTTAGCTTGTCCTTCCTTTGCCATGGGCAACTCCAGAGGCCAGGTGATTGGGAGGGTGGGAGTGGCAGGGGAGGGCGGGGCTAGCAGGGGTCCAGGAAGAAGAGGGCCTTGAAGGCAGAGCTTGCCTTTCCTCTGGCCTTGTGGGTACTTGTGGAGAATACATGCGGCTTGTCCTAAGCTGCCTGGCACCCAGCACAGCATGTGCTTAAGACTTGGGACTATGCTGGTAGCTTGTTCCCAAGCCGCTGCTGCTCTCCAGCCCCGGTCCAGAAAAGCTCTGGGGAGAATTGGAGGCAGGACCGAGTGCCCTGAGCCTTTTCTTCAATTTAGGGTGTCAAGGAAGTCTTTTTGTGTCCAGGACTATTTCAATAGCACAATCTAAGCAAAGGTGGCCACATCTCACTGTGTGGGGGGAACACACCCTGTTTGGACAGGAAGTCTAATTCCAATTAGACTTTTCCAGATCCATTGGAATAACAGCAGCAGAAGGCACCTTGGCAGGGTCAGGTGGAACTAAATTGCAGACTGCGGCAAGCTTTCAGTGAGCCGGAAGCACCTACAATACAGGCTTGGAAGAAAGAGGTTCCCCGTGGCAGGGAAATCAACAAAGTAAAGCTGATTATATGAGTTGATAAGCAAGAGGACTTCATTCCAGCGATCCTTGAACTCTGCCTGTTGCCAGGACATAAGTTGTGTAGTAAATATTCAGAGGTTCGGGAGAGGAGACAGCCGCTGAGAATATGCATGGGTATCACTGTGCCCCAGGCCCGGGCGCGAGGAGAGATGTTGCTTCCCTTGTTCTGTCCCTTGTCACAGCCTGGACCCTGGACCCTACCTACTCTTATCCCCACTAGGCAGTCTGGAAGCCAGTGAGCCCGCTATCCTGGGGCCCTTGCAGAGGACACACACACACCTTGAAAAGAAGGTATCAGAAGCTGGACTGTGTTAGACCACCTCTTAGGAGATGATCATTTTTCTTCACGCCAAAACCCCTCTCCCCTCCCCCTTCATTTTTGGGGGTTTCCAAGCCCCTTGCTTCCTCAGCAATTCCCTTTGGCGTGTGGCTTCTTTTGCAGATCGACCTTGCTTCCAACTTTAGAAGGAATGGGGCTCCCAGCATGGAGGCTTTCATGTACATTCCTGGACAGAGAGAGTGGCTTTGCTTCCCCAGGAGGGTCTGCCACAGCCTGTTCCCCTAGAGTGGCCGTCTACCTCCTCTAGATCAATACCTTTCATCTCAATCTGACCAGTTGGGCCAGGAGAAGATGTCAGGGGATAGTTACTTACCCTATCAGCTAACTGGAAGCGGAATAGAGAAGTCCCGGGGCAGGCCCAGCCCTTTCCACCTGCCCTCAGCAGGTGCTGGTATCTTCAGGCCAAGAGACAAACGCAGGTGCTGCCCAAAGCAGCTGGCGCATGAGCTGGGGACTTCAGCCGCAAAAATCCCAAGCTGAGCTGAGACAAAATTTCCTGGCTGGATGGTTGTGGGGGAGGGGCAGGGGAGGGACAAGGCATCTGGTGTGCTTGGGTGGGAGCCTGCTTCAGCCAGATGCACTCGCTCACATCACTCCTTCCATGGATTAACTATAGGCATTTATAATTTATAGGCATTTATTAATTCCTCAAAGTTTTGATCTCCCAAGGACCTTCTTCTGAGAATCTCTCACTGTTACTGCAGCAAGCAATCTTTTTTGCCTCTGAACCAGAGGGCTTTGAAATGGAGCACAGAACCACATGGAAACACTACCACCACCACCACCACCACCACCACCACCACCACCTCAGTTGAGAGGTGTGATAGCTGCTGGGTTCTTCACACATTCAGAGCCAACAATTCCCAACAAGGAAGTGCCACCCCAGACAGGAACTTCCTTCCTTCTAGGTGACCCCTCTCTCTTTTTTTCCCCCAAGATTAACGGCAGGGACCTGGCCCTGGCTCGATGAGTTGGGGTCCACGGCTTAGTGGTTGGTAATCAGTGGATGGAAACAGGGACCATAAGTGCCAGCCACAGGAGCTTGCTAAAGGCCTGAGGGTGGAAGCTAGAGACTCCACTCTTGGAAAACCTTCAAATCTTCATACTACAGGCCCTTGGGGCTGCAAACAAGGGGTTGGGGTGCTCAGGGGAGGTGCTCAGGGCCCTGGAACTTCTATGGGGGTCAGTAGAAAGGTTCCCGTTAGAGGGGTCTAAATGGGGCAGCTGGGTGCCAGCAAATGACCAATCTCAACTGTAGAGGGATTACAGTGTTGCATCTCCTTAGCCACCTTCCTAGGGTTGAGAGAGTTCTTAAGGTGGCTTCTCTGGGCTCAGTGAGGTAGGTAGCCAAAGATGTCTATCATGTGGGGCTCCAAAGCTGGTGTTGCCTGCCTCAGCACATTGGTTATGCCCATGGAAGCTCTTGGGGTAGCCAGTTGGGACAGCCAACAGACAAACCAGCCCCTGGAGAAACTTAAGTTACACAGACGAAGGGTCAAGGGTCCAGAAGCCAAGGCTCGTGTCTGGTGGTGATATTTTCTGAGCATTTTTGGCAACACCATTTTGACGAAAAATCTGCATGTCTCAGGCTCTCCTGAGAAATGCCTAGACTTCAGAAGCAGAAATGACCAGCAAGTAAACGAAGTCCACAGTGGGCAGGCAAGCACTGCCTGGCACAGGTCCTGGAGGCCGGACTCCGATTCTCAGGAATCAAGTGATAGATTTAGCAAAACAGAGCCAAAGCTTCCAAGTTAGGTGGTATCTTCCTGGGCATCCACCTTTGCTGAACCCAGAAACTTTCTCTCACCAATGACTTGTAGGAAGATTTTTGAGGTCTGGCCAAGTGAGACCCCACATCTGCAAAGGGTCTGTAGGGACTTAGCTGAGGTGACAGAGGGAAGAGGCTGAAGATGCCATGTCCCCTGTCCCCCTGACAGTGTACGATAAACCTAAGGACCTGGGAGCTCAGAGACTTTTGGGGAGCAAGCAGACAGATGACAAGTGTCTTTTATTTCTTTTAATGTCTTTTATTATGTTTTTATTTTTCCCCACAGTTAGGCAAGCAAAAGAAAAGAGCAGGAACTGCCTAAAGCCCACGTGCCCACACTGGCTGCTCGCCACCCTCAGGCCTATCCTTTTATTCTCAGTGTTGCACGTCTCTTATTCTCTCCGGGCTCCAGTGTCTGTGTAGTCCCCAATGGCTTCATCACAACCTGGCCATCATTCAGACCTGTTCCACTCTGTTCTAATGACATTCCCTGGGAAATATGTTCTCTGACCCTCCAGGCCAGGCAGCTGGGGTCAGGGGACATGCAGGAAGCACTGGTTTTTGTTTTTGTTTATTTTTAATAAACTCATCTGAGTTTGAAGAAGGCTTGCCTCCAGGGATGGTACATCCAAACAGCTTGACGGTCCTCTGTCCTGGATCAGTGGTGCCAAATACTTCCTTGAGTCCAACAGCATCTTGCCCTGACAGACCTTTCCTCTTAGCAGTGGTTGCCCAAGGCATATCCTCAGTGTCCCTATTCTGTAATCCCTAAAGTCCTGTCCAGTTTTTGCTTTCTTATGTTTGCAACTTTGTGAAGCCTGGAAACATTTTCAGGTGTGGTCACCTAGAGAGTCTCAAGCCTGAGTGCTCTGAGATCCGCGCTGCTCTTAACTCCAGGCATGAGCACCTGCTTCTGACAGCATTGTCTTCTGAGTCAGCTCCTGTGTTTGTTAAAGGCTATTTCAGCACACACATGGCTACAGACCTGAGGTGACTCATTAATGAAAGTTTTTCCAGTCGGTCCAACATTGCTGTCAGCCTCTGCAGTCAAAAGCACCAACAGCATTCTGCAGTCCAAACTGTGGAGGGGGAGCCACTAAGCTGCATGACGGAATCTCCTTCTGTCATGCTTGGCCCAGGTCAGTTGGAGACTGTTGATTTCCTGGTTTAACTGTCGAGTGTTACATGTTAATTCTATTGATCTGGTGCAGGAGATTCTGTTGTGGTCTTCAAACCACATAGTCCATAACTACAAGAGTCCAGAACAAGATTTTTGTGTTGATAGCTCAGCTGGCCCTCTTGGGCACCCATAGTGCTGGTTTTCCTGTGACTAGAATCATAGCCCCACAGTCAGCATTTTGAAAAGGTTCAATACATCTCTGAGCTTCATGCATAGTTGAGGAAAGTCCACAAAAGGGGAGATCTCCTTAGAGTTGATGTGACATCTTCCTTAGTCACGGGGATGGTTCTTCAAGGGTGGTCAGGCAGGAGCGAGGAGCCTTAATCTAGAGAAGGGATTGTGATGACCCTGTCTTCAAGATTGTCTATCTCTAGTGTAAATCATCACCTGGTGCCTGAAGGCACTGGGTTGTGAAGATCAGCCCAGCCTGAAGTCAGGCACAAATGGGGACGGGACCATCTGATTAGCCTCTCCTAAGGCTGATTCGACCTGGCTGGGCTCACCGGCCTTGGTGGCACTTAATAGGCACTCAATAAATATTTGTAGAATGCATGAATGAAAGGGCCCTTGTCCTCTGCACCCTCAGCCTGTGCGACCCTCCTTCACTGGGTGCTTTGCCTTAAGTTGTGTAGCTATCCTCTTCATCTCTGCTCAGCCTGAGCAAGGCTGAGCTGCAAAGAGAAGGTGGAGACTCAGAGGGGACCCTGAGCTCTTGGGGAAACTGCGTTCAGAGCAGGCCGGATTTAGGAAACCACCTTCAGAGTGGGGCAGGAGAAGGTTCAGGGGGTGGAGACCTGAGGACAAGATGAGACAGCAGCAGTGGTAGGGAAGCAGAGTTTGAAGATAACCACGAAGGACCCATTATCAGGCCCCCACACACAGAGGCACATTTACACACCTGCAGTGTTGGGGTTGCCCGGACCCGGAGTGAGTCTTGTATTGTTCTGTTTGGTTGGTTTGTTTTGGTGGGATACTCAACAGGACCAAGATTTTTCATCTGAGGAGCCATTCCAGGTCAGCGACTCTCTTCAGCAGAAACAATGCTCTGACTGTGTGGCTCCACTGGCAAGGGCGGTTCATGGTAGCCTTGCGAGATGGCGCTTAAGGAAGAGGGTCTGGGCTGGGTGTGGAGCGCATCTCTACGGTGAAGTGTGATGCAGTGTTCATGGAGTGATACAGCAGGCACCAACCTATGAGGTTTGCAACAAGTAGGATTGAAATGGGCGACAGAGCCGCGCCTCACCAGCCCCAGGACTTGTGCATAAGAGAAAGAACATGCGCATGCGCAGGAGTCCCCGTAATGGAGTAAACACATGCTGCCGCCACCTGCCTCAGTGATAAAAAGGAAAGTAGTCGTTGGCTGGAGAGCAGCAGAGAAGCGAGCTCCGGGGGCTCAGACACAGACGTGCAGCTAGGCCCCGCAGGTGGGGTGGGCAGGACCAGCGAGTAGCCCTTCCTCAGGCTGCGAAGTCTGTGTAGTAGTTTCCTGAGGTGATGAAGGAAGAGGCCGGGTTGGACTTAGTGGAAGGCAGGCTAAATGGGGGAAGGCTTGAAGACAGGTAACATGGAAGTGGACAGAGTAAAGGGCTGCCTGACTGGAGGGCCATGACACCACCAAGCTGAGGACAGAAAAACTATCTGTAAAAAAAAGGGGGGGGATGAGGAATAAGGCATTCTGGGAGAGGGGTGGAAGGCATTCTCAGGGTGGCCTGCATGCTTATCCACGACCAGGTAGCCGGCTGTGGGCAACTGAAAGAGAAAGAATTAAGGAGTTAGGGGTTTCATGTGACTGGTGACTGGTGAGATGTGAAAAGGAGCCACCAGTCTGTCAGCTGACCATGACAGACACCAGCTGAGACCCTCAGAGGGGTCAGCTGAGAAATACTGCATCTCTCAGCTAAGCTCAAGGGCAAGATTGGGAATGTGGAAGTCAGCCTGTCTCAAGGCTGTAGGCTGGCCAAGCAGCAGGTGTGCTGAGGTGGTGCCTGCAGGGCGGAGAACCTAGGGGTGACCATGGTTGCCATCTAAATGTGCAACTCTTGGGAGAGCTTCCAGGGCAGATGCCTGGGCTCTGTGAGGAGTGGGGCTGCAGGAGTTGGGTAAAGAGTCAAGTTCCCTGCGGGTTGTGCCTGGGTACAGTGCTGTTAGGATAGAAATAAATAAACCCACTGGTGACTCTGAAGCTCAGACTCTCTGGCCATTCATTCCACAAATATTTATTGAGCACCTACGATGTGCCAGGCATCGGATGCCTTCTCACAGTGGTGCCTATGGGAGTCCACCGGCAATGCTGATGGATGGGGGTGGGAAGAAGAGTGTCCTAGAGCAAGGGGGGATGATGGGTCTGAGGGCGGGGGAGCCTTGAATGTCTGTGTAGCCTGAGAGGTTTTGCGCTTTCTGGTGGAGGGGCCTTGCCTGAGGTCTAGGGAGTCTGGGAGGGACAGGACAAAGAATAGCTTCTCTCTCTGGGGACAGGCGTAGGAGGACCAGTGTGAAGATGAGCCAGGTTTTGAAGGAAGTGCGAGGTGATAGGAAGAACAGGGCAGCTTCCTTCTCGCAACCCAGCCTGCCTTCCAAACACCTTGGTTCTCACAGAAGGACACAGCCTGTTGCCTCACATGGAGGATGAGAAGGGAATATCTGCCAGCCTCAGACACCCTGTGGCCCCTCGTCCGTCCCAGAATGGCATGAACGGCTCTGGGGTTCTGCACTCACCTGCTGTTTGAAAGTGGAGAGAAGCAAGAAAATCCAGAGAGTGGCAGGGAGACGGCTGACTGGGCAAGGGGAGGCCGGAGGGGCAGGCCAGGAAGAGACAGAGAAGATCAGAGGGCATCTCTGGAAGAAGCTGGAGGCTGGGCTGCAAGCCGGATGGATACACACGGGAGAAATAGGATGCCAAGGAAGAGGGGCCCTGCTTTATCTGGTTTCCTGATATTTCAAGGATTCTGTTAACCAGTCAAGGTCCTTCTGGTGACTTCCGGAAAGCCTTGGACAGGGGGTGTGGTGGGGCCCCTGGGAGCTGTGGTGGCATCAGGGGCCTGGTACAGTAAGGATTGTAGTGACAACTCAGTGACACCAGGTAAACCCCACAGCCCTCTAGGAACAAGAGCAACCCTGGCTCTTTTCCACGTGGGTTCTACTTTTAACAGTGGTCACCTTGTGCTCTGTCCCCACACCAAGATAGCCTTGCCACACTCACCAACTGCTCATTGCCATGACAGTAACAACCAAATTATACTCTTTTGATTTCCAGACGCTGCTCCAAGGCAGCCTTTTGTAAGGTCTGCTTCCTTGAGCCTCCAATGCTCTGCTCCCATGGGGGGTGGGGGGCGGTGTCTGAATCTGGAATGGTCTTTCTGGAATGATGGGGGCGGGGGGATGTTTGCAGAGTGGTGTGGGCTGGAATCCTTACTGGATGTCTTTTTCCTTTTGCCCTCAAGAGTCTTTGGGAGGCTCAGGAAGGGACTGGTGAGTGACCTCAGCAGCCCACCAGCAGGTAGCCAAGGGTCGCCCTCTCTTCAGCCCCTGATGCCTCTTCCAGAAAAAACAAACCACAAAGCCAGCTGAAGAAAGTGGGGGGAAGGTAAGGGGGAAAGACAGTCTGGGGAAAGGGGATTTGTCTTTCTCCTCACTCTCTGTACAGTAGCCAGGGTCAGGAAGTTGGAATGTGCACACGGAGAGGGGAGAGTTGGGGGGGAGCACTGTGGAAAAGAAGTCCTGACATGATCTGCTTCCGGGTCAGGGGGGTAGAACACCTACCTTTAACCTCCATGGGGGCTCCCTGAGGAAGTGTTCTGAGGCCCCGGGCTGGCCACTTCCTACCTGGAACTCTCCCAGGTCTCGCTTGGCCTCGGTGAAGGCCATCCCCAGGCCTCAGCTCTTCAGCGCACTGGTTTTCTGCGGAGCCCGCCCTGTCAGGCTCAGGCTGCTTGGAAACGCTCAGGTTTCTTCTGGACCCTCCTTTCCCCTGCCTGTGAGGAGGAGCTCCTCACAGAGCGAGCACTGAGTGTCCATAGTAGTCTGAAATGCAAGTGCTTCGGCCCCTGGGCCTCTTACTGCGTAGTGGCAGTGTGGAGGCTGTAATAAAGCCCAAGGCTTGGTACAGGGCTGAGCCAACTGGACTGAGCGCCATCTTCCCTGACAGGGTCCTTCGTCACTCTCACCAGCACGCACCTGGGAGCCAAGCCCAGATGCTCTCACCACAGAGAGAGCATCCCGGCTTTCTTCAGAGTCCTAGGACCCAGGGACATAAATACCGCAGCCCCTGGAGCTCGGACTCTGGCTCCCAAGAGCAGGCAGATGTGCTGCCTGCGTCAGTTCAGCCAACTCTTCTGTATAAAGACACACCTACCTAGCCCTGCTGCCACTGCAGCCCCCAAGTTTCTCGGGATTATGAGAATCAAAGATGGGACCTTGCTCGGGATAGGAGAGCAAGACTATTTCACGGTGGCAACGTCAGAAGACGTGATTTCTTTGATAGCCTCTCCACCTTTCTTGGCCCCATGTGCTCAGGGTTTACACAGGCCCCTCTCTCCCTATCATAGGCCACACTGGGTGCCAGGCTCTGCCTACTCCCTAGGCTGTCCCTTCTGTACCCCTCCCACTGTAATGGGAGGGCTGGGGGTGGGGAGCACACTGAGTATATCTCTCTCTGGTCTACCAATTCCTCAGTTAAGTAAACGGTGGGAAATAGGCAGCCCCATCACGGCTCCTCAGGCCACCGTCTGGTGACAGTCCTCCGCTGTGTGAACTCTACAGTCAGCACTGCTTCCAAGTGACCTTTTGGTGACCCGTCTTTCCCACATCTTTCTGTCACAGATTTCTTCCTCAAAACCTGGTCTTGAGTGACCTGCTTGTTTCTTCTCTACCCCATTCCTGCCTGGGAAGGCAGGGTTGGAGGTAGCGAGGACAAGGCTGGCTCCAGATCACAGGAGGTAAAGGCAAGCTGACTTCATCCTTCCCCGGACACCAATCACAAATGTTCCCTACACTGGAACAGGCATGATGGCTTTCTGTATTGAGGCCTGAAACAACAAACATTGTGGACAAATACTGGAGGAGGAGAAGTGAGGGGTGGGACAGGAACTCCGAAAAGGCCCTGCCTCTCATGCCTGGCTTGCTTCCTGTTGTTCCTTGAAGTGTTGCCCACAAAACTGAAAAAGTCTTTTGTGTACCAGATGGAGCCGACCAGCGGTCTCCTTTCTGCTCCGTCTCACATTCTTCTCCAGGGTCTGTCCCCAGTAAGCTCACCTGCCTGGGTTCTCTGCCTCCTCTGACCTGCTTGGTTGAGTCCTAGAACGCAGGCCTGGTTGCCCCTATGGGGACTCGGCTATCCTCTTTGGGTTTCAGAATGGGGCCGCACTCTGTTCTGCTCGCAGGTCTTCTGTTTCTTACTGAAGCGTGATTAGCCTGTGGCAGTGGAGCGCAATGGTTGGTCCTGCTGTGTCAGACTGCCCAGGAAGAGACTCCCCCTCCCCCATTGCTTGCCAGGCCCTTGGTACTAACACAGCCCTTGTCTCTGCTGTGGTTTCTGGGCTTCTTAAATGCAGATTTTCCTGCTAAAAGATCTTGGCTCTCTGGGAATTTTGCTTCACTTTTTGGGGAGCATGGGGCCCCTCCTCTCCAGTGCCACAGTACTAGTCAGGTCCCTCTGTCTCTTCCCTGCAGAGAGGTGGCTGAGTTCCTCAGTGTGGCTGGCTTTGGAAGAGCAAACACTTCATTTGTTTTCTAAATATGAACTTATTATAAAGATGTCCTTCCTTAAAAGACATCTGAGATGCCAAAGTTGGTCCAGGGTGTCTGGAGACAGTGGCCACATAGGAAGTCTGAAATGATGAGGTACATAGAATTGGCTTGGGCTTGGGGGAAGTGTTACATCCAGAAGAGACCCAAAAGGAGATGGGCCCAGGACTCAGGAATGAGTTGTCAGTTGAGGGGTGGGCTTGAAGAACCAGCCTGCCTCCATCTTAGGGTTAAGGCCATCTTATAGCAAAGACAAACTATGTTCATTCCTGCTTATGATTAAATTTGTTTCTCAAGGATCGATGTATTAGTCAGGGTTCTCTAGAGTCACAGACCTTGTGGGTCATCTCTATATAGTAAGGATTTGTGGATGACTCACAGTCTGTAGTCCAACTCCCAACAATGGTCAGCAGCAGCTGTAAATGGAAGTCCAAGATCTAGCAGTTGCTCAGTCCCACACGGCAAGCAGGTGAAGGAGAGAGAGTAAATCTTCCTTCTTCCAATGTCCAATGTAGGTCTCCAGAAGAAGGTGTGTGCAACCATACCTTTAATCCCAGATGACCTTGAACTCAGAGATCTCCTTATCTTAATCTTCTGGAATTCATAGCCACTATACCTCAAGATCTCCATGCCAAGATCCAGGTCAGAAACTTGTATCTCCCAGCCTCCAGATTAGGATCACAGGTGAGCCTTCCAATTCTGGATTGTAGTTCATTCCAGATATAGTCAAGTTGACAACCAGGAATAGCCACTACAATCAGGCTAGGCCCCCACTTGTAACCTTAACTACAAACGTTTCTGCAGAGCCTGCTCCAGAAATGGCAATCATGTCTTTGTTTCAAAAAGTTGTTTATAACCATCTTGCAACCCTACCTTTGTTCTGAAAGGTTATGTGACCACCTATGACTGCCTTGCTTTGCCCATCTTGCAACCAGGCCTTTGTTTCAGGAGAGACAAAGTGTTAATTGCCTGTGTTCTGCTCCTGTAACCCTGCCTACTTTGCCTGCCAAATCCCCCTTGATTTGGAAGCCCCTTGAGTTATAAAAGTCTTGTCTTCCTGCGTCCAGTGCTAATCTCTCTAACCCAGCCTTAGAAGAAGGCAGTAAATGTACACGCAAAAAGCTTGTTTTAATTGCTTCCTTTAATTGATTTGGTGATGATGATCTGGGTCAGTGGTCTTTCTCCTCCCATCTGGTATTAACTGGCTCTGGGCTCTGGATAGTCAACAAAGGGAGAGAAGAAAGGAGTAGGGAGGGGGGCCCAGGGGAGAAGCCTGAGCAGATCCTACCACCCCAATAGGCTGGGCTGCTGCTGTAGTGAAGGGGTTGGCTGGCCTTGGGGGCAGTGCTTTAGAGAGAGAGGGCCTGAGGACATGTGAATGAGGGAGCAGTAAGGACCCAGCTGTGGAGGGAGGAGGGAGGAAGACCAAAGCCATCAAACTTTAGGCCTCCACTTCCCTCAGAGGACCAGGCACAGAGGGTGGAGTTTTTTGTTTTTTGTTGTTTTTTTTCTTGAGTCTTCCCTTGTGGTTGCAAGAAATCTAGAGAAGGCGAGTCAAGGGCAAAGGCGTCCCCATTCCAGCCAAGGAAAAGTAGCCCCCAAGGTACCCAGTAGCACCTTGGTTCTCAGGCCAGCACTGGCAGGGAAGCAAGGGTCTCCAATGTTTCCAGGACCTGCTCAGGAAAGCAGCAGCCTTCCTGAGAGGCAAAGAGCTTGGGTGTTGGGGAGGTGTTGTTTCTGGGCAGAGAAACTGACAAGAGATAACATCCCAAAATGGGGCGTAGTGTGGGAATGAGTAGAAGGAAGGGGGGGGGGCATATGGAGTTCAGGAAGGAAGTGAAGATGAGGTATCAGAGCTCCACACTCATTCAACAATGATGTTTTGTAATACCAAGGGCTGGGGAGGGGAGGGGAGGGGGACGGCACAGATAATCCTGAAAGCCCATTAGCAACACGGCAGATGAATGATTTGAGGAATGTTTGTAGAATGGAAGCCCAAGGTGGACAGTTCAAGTGTTGTATAACCATTGAGCAAAAGAAGTCAGACATAAAAGGGCTACAAGACAGAGTGTTGGCAACCATTATGTCAAGTCCAAAATGGAGGCACAGTCAAGTGGTGGTTGTGGTGGTGGTGGTGGGGAGGCAGGAGGGATAAGTTGACGAGAGTGACCACCCTTGGGACAGGTAGAGATTCCTGGGAAGGACCTCAGGGGTCCTGAAGTGGAAATGGCAGAGTTGTGTTTGCATGTCTAGATGCCAACAGTCTGTCTAGAATGCTTTTGGCCTGGACACATGGGACCCGAGCATCCTGTTCCTTTGTTTACTTCCATTAAAGTTGATTTTTAAAGCAATGCTTCAGTTGCTTCTGATGTCACCTCCAACAAATAGTGTTCCATGCTCTAGCTAGCAAAGCTTCCTGTCCCTTGCTTGCCCTTGGCCACTGCCTTCACACACAAATGTCCAACCACAGGTCTTCCTGAGTCCTCTTTCAGGCCTAGTATTGGCTCCTAGCTTCAGCCCTACACATGGTGGGCAGCTCTGGAACAGGGCACATCCTATTCCCTGGGATACATCTCAATGGAGGATGCCCCTTTCCAATAATCCCCAAGGTACCCAGTAGCGCCTTGGTTCTCAGTCACCCTGCCAGGAGTATTAATCAAACCTCCTTGTGGTTTTGAAGGTTTGACAACAGTCAATAGTTTGGGGTAATTCTAGAACCATCTGTTCCCAATTACTTAGCTGCAACCAAGTCAGGTCAATCTGGCACAAAGGGCAGATGCAGCGTGCCTGGTCTAGGCGTCCTCTGCTCCTCAGAGCTGAAGAGGAGGTGCCACTTGGGGGTTAAGAGTTAAGACAGCATGACCTTCTGCCCTAGCTCTGTGTCATGAGATACCAGACTGTCAGACGTTGGCCATTTGGTTATAACGTACGTATGTTTGAAATGTGACTAGACTCTAGTCCAGCCCTGGGACCCTTTGGGAGCCCTCATATGGAGACATTTTCTTGATGCTAGTGATGCGTGTGAAGTACGCGCGCGCGCGCGCGCACACACACACACACACACACACACACACACACACACACACACACACCCCTCTTTCCCAGCAAGCTCTATATTCATGGTGGCCACCATGACTTTTCGTTTAGCTGCCTGATAAGCCCCATCATGGGCCTAGTCTGTGTGATCTGTGGGATATTTTGCTCCCCGCCCCCCATTGTCTTAATTAGGTTTCTGTTGCTGAGATGAAACGCCATGACCAAGAAGCAAGTTGAGGAGGAAAGGGTTTATTCAGCTTACACTTCCATACTGCTGTTCATCACCAAAAGAGGTCAGGACTGGAGCTCCACCCAGGGCAGGAACCTGGAGGCAGGAGCTGATGCAGAGGCCATGGAGGGGCATTGTTGACTGGCTTGCTCTTCAAGGTGACTTGCTCAGCCTGCTTTCTCACAGAACCTAGGACTACCAGCCCAGGGTTGGCAACGCCCACAATGGGTTGGGTCTTCCTCCATGGGTCAGTAATTGAGAAAATGTCTTACAGCCAGATCTCATGGAGGCATTTTCTCAACTGGGGCTCCTTCCTCTCTGATGACTCTAGCTTGTGTCAAGTTGACACATAAAACCAGCCAGTACACCCACTTTTAAATACTCTGTGAGGCTTCCTATGGGTTTAGTTCTTTAAACAGTGTCTTTTGATATTTCCTGTCATTAGCAGCCCCATTTCATCATGGTCCCCCTTGCCTGACAGCAGGGACCTGAGAAGAATTTTTTTGGGGGGGGGGTCTTTCCTCTCCTGCCAGATTTATTACCGTTAATCAATACCTGGTATCTGTTGGAGTTAACACCCAAAGTGCCGCCCAAGGATAGACCCACCGTAGATCAATCATCTACCTTAACTAACAGCTGTGCCTCCACTTCCCCTGCTGAGGAAGGGTGTAAGAGGGCAAGGGGAGGGTGTCTCCTCCCTCTTGGGGATTTAATGGCAATAGTGTGGACACTGCGTTGAGCTCATTATCCAGAAAAGCACAACTGGAGAAAAAGCTCTCGAAAGGCCTGGGGGGCTTGTGAGGACAATGGGTAAAGTAAGGAAGAGCCTGCTATTGGAAAGAGTGACTTTGTGGTCCTGTTTATAAGGGTTTGCTTATCTCTGGGTGGCTGCCTGGGGGCGGGGGGGGGGGGGGAGGGGGCGGGGCTCTCTGCGGTTCTTCCTTCCTGTAGAATTTCCGGTCTGGTCACACTCATTCAGCAACAGCAGCACCACCACCACCACCAGCAGCAGCGGACAGCCCTGAGGAGGTATTAGACCCTCCATGCTGTCTTAAACCTTGCATGCTTTTTGTCTGTTTTCCTGCCACTTCTAAGCCTGACTGTTGTCAGGGTCGGTGGCTTACATCCATTGTTAGCCCAGGGTCCCTCCTCTTAACTGACTGCTGGCTGGCCCTAGTCAGACCTACAGTTTGATGCTGAGTGGCCTCTCTTCCGGTATTAGTGGGGAGAATATCCTGCCTCACTGGAGTCCCCCACCCCCAGCGACTGAGAATTCATGCAGCTTGCCCAGTGGCTCCAGAGGCCAAGTCTCTCTCATGTCTTTGGTGGGTGCTGGGGATTGGGATGCACAGGACAGTGTAAGAGTAGAAATGCCTGTGCTGAGAAAGGCGTTTGCTGGCATCAAGGGGAGGGGGAAACTGAAAGCAACCAGGGAGGAGGAGGGGAGAAGGGGGGTGCAGGCTGTGAGAAGATGGTCAATGCCCGCCGGCAGGGCTTTGCCATGTGTGAATGGATCTGGAGGTTGGAACAGCTAGAATGGAGCTGAGAGCTGAAGAGAATGTACAGAGTGAAGCATCCGAGCATCTCTGAAGGGAGAGGGAGGCATGATGGGGCTGTGCAACTCCACAGGGTGCCACGGAGGAGAAAGAGGAAGAGGAGGAGGAAGAGCAGGAGGAGGAGGAATGTATTGGGTCTTGGTAGCAGGGAGATGCGGCCGGGAGATGAAAGCCATCCATTTGGACCATTGTAGCTCATACTAGGCAACCTGATGGAGACCTCCATCTACCTCCACTTTTTCTTCTGTGCAGCATGGGGCCTGCTGGGACTCGTCTCCTGCTATGCTTCAGCTCCTGCCCAATCACTTACCTGTGCCAGGAGAAGCCTCTGGACATGCCTGGGCAGCCTCTGGACATGCACTGCTCCCATTCCTCGCTGAGAGGGCATCTCCCCGAGTGCCTCTCCATCCCAGTAGACTCTCCAGATGTGCCCAGTCCTCAACTGGTGTGGCCTCACCAGAGAGACTCAGACCAAACAGGCCTCCACAGCCTCTCTCTAGACACTTTCTGGGAAACCACAGTGGAATACAAAAGGTCCTCATTTGCCCTGAACCCTGGGAAGCCCTGTGGCATTGGTTCATGAGTGCTGTGGTTGGTTATTTGGAACTTAATTCTCTTGGTATTTGCCACTTCCCAGTTGTCCCCTTTACTGTTCACAGTCCCCACCTATAATCCTCGGCTTCCTGGCACTTCCGGAGCCCATATTAACGTACCAATTTTTTGTACCCCATTTAGGGCACCAACTGTTCTGATCTCTTGAAGAGCTCCTCAGGCAACCTTCTGTTTCTAGCAAGATGATACACCCAAGCCTTGATGACAAGGCTTGGCTCTCAACCTCCTTGCTCCCCACCTCCTGTGAAATACACAAAGAAATTCAGTGATCATCGGGGATGCTCTGGTCCAAACACTACCTGCCAGCCAGACGCAGGAGATGGATGGCTCAGCAGTAATCGTGCTGCTTGAGCTTGGTGTCTAATGGGGACAGTAGTGACAGGAAGTTCACAGGGACTGGAAGACATGAGTTCTCTGAGGGAAAGGAAGGTGAAGCCTGGTGCTTAGGACCCTCAGGAGACCATAGGATGTGAGAAGGCTCAAGACACCCAGAGGTGGGGTCAGAAACAGGGCAAAGGAGACCAAGCATGGGAGAGCTGCAGTGGACGTGTACAGACAGGAGAAGCAGGCCCTAAAGAATCCCTGAGGCGGCAGAGAGGCTGGGCTGTGGAACTTTTTAATTACTTTGCATTAGGGGACTGTAGAGACCCAGAAGCCCACCCTTCCCCTCCCCTCATCAGCTTAGCCCCAACATATGGTGGCTACCAAAGTAGTTAAATCGGCTCTTGGTAGAAAAGGAAAGAGATTCCTCCCAGGCTCTTCCCAGGGTCCACGGCCACACTCCAGGAGGGCTCAACTCCAGGGCAAGGCAGCTGGGACAGCAGGCAGCTGAAGGAGGACTATTACTGCACCTTAGGGAAGAGTGCAGTGGCGAGTGGGGAGGACTCTGCTGGGACCCGGGGGTCATGTGCATTCCCATTTAGTTGAGCTCTGCTTAATCCGGGCCTAGGCTCACAGTAATGGGGAACGAGGAGAGGCTCCCATCAGAGACCAAGAAGATGACAGACTCTCTGTAAAGGCTGTCAGAGGGGTCTGCATGACCAACCACACCTGCTCCTGTTCCTTTGGGGCTCTTGTGACCTCCCTGTCTTCTTGTGAGATCTTATGTTCCTCCAACCCTGAGAGCTACAAACCAATCTCCGGAATAAAAAAATCTGTCCCTCGTGCTGTCAGCGTGGCTCTGCTAGCCTCCCATGGTGACTGCTTGCCACCCCCACCCCCCCACACCCCCCTGCTGCCCTGCCATCCCGGTCTCCTTGGTTTCTTCATAGCACTTATCATTATCTGGACTTACCCCCCACCTCTCTAGTTGTCTGTCTCCACCCACCCACTCTCACACACAAAAGATCCTCACAGGCTGATTTTTAGGGCAGGAGCTGCGTAGACAGGAGCTCAATGAGTATTTGTTGAATGGATGAATGGGTGGATGACACCGGATGGAGCACTTGGGCAGGTGGGGCACAGGAGGGACAGGCCTGGATCAAACCTCCTTGATTCGTATCCTCGCTGGCATTGTTGCTGGCTTGGGGCGGGGGTGGGGGTGGAGTGCTGAGCCCTAGTAGAGAATGTTCTAGGCCAAGGCTGGCCCTGCTTGCTCCCTGACAAATGGCTAGCTGCAAGATTATGAGTTGGGATTGCTTCTCCTGTTTCATTTGGGCATGAGCCTTGAAGGTAGAGAAGGTTACCCCAAAATGGGTTTATTCACCCTTTCCCTAGGCTAAGTGACAACAAGTGGAGAAAGGGCTCCAGAGGTGGAAGAAGAGGAAGCGTGGTCTCCAGGCTGCCCGCTGGCATGGCATGCTCTGCACAGTAAACACACAGGAGGCTAGTCCCGCACTGGGTAGCAGGGCACCCAAAGATAGAGCTTTGTGTCAGGTGCAGGAATGAGTCCAGCTATCCTGCTCTGCCCCTGCCCTGGCTTCAGGGTGTTTGGGATGGACAGTGGCCCCTCATCTCTTTCCAGCATGCAGTGACCAGTTCTAGCTCAAAGTAACTCTACTGTCACCACCATCTCAGAAGCTCCACCCAGCCAGGATAGGGGAGGTCAGAGGCACCCGAGCCACCCCCAAGGTCCTCCCTCCAGCCCTCAGGGTTCCGCAGAGTTCAGGGGATATAGGACAAGAGGGGCCAGCCGTGATACGGGGTGGTAGGGGGTGGTGCAGGGAAGGGTGTGTGTGTGTGTGTGTGTGTAGGACAATGGAAGGGAACGCAAACGCAAAGACAAAGGGATAAACACCTTTATTCCAAAGGTGGTTTTCTACAGATTGGTGGGCAATACATTCACTAGTCCTCCCTGCACACTTGTTAGGGGGTGTGGATCTTTTTTAAAGGGAAAAATACCTTGAATTTGGGAAAGATCTCATTCAGGCCCAGGAACATTTAGGCCAGAATGTATCTGCTAGGCACAATTCTACAAAGGAGCGAAAGGACTACCTGTCACCCAGACTTGGATGTCTGGGTCTGCCTACTCTTGAGCAGAAAGATCAGCCACACATCCTGTGGCATATCCAAAGAGCACCCAAACTGGAGCCTCGGTAGCCTCTGTGCCTTGACCTGTGTGCTCAGAACACAGGGTGCCACAGCTTTGGACACCCCAGTTTTGCCTGTCAGGTGTGGACTTGTGTCTGCAGCCGCCATACTGCTGCCTCCCCAGAGCAACTGGGGCGTGGCCCATGGCTTTGGCACAAGCTGTTCCCTTCATTCACATTCCTGTCCCCTGCTATGTAACAGGGATCTAATTAGGATTCCAGGCCTTGGGTCCCATCTGCCCTGCACCTCCTGGGGGCCTGGGCCTAGAGTTCTCAGGCCAGCTCCCTCTTCCCTTCCCAGTCGCAACTACCTGCCCTGCCTTCCAAGTCCTCCCCCTGCCCTCCAGCCATGGCTGCTGACAGTTGTGGCTTGTTTTCCCCACCCCCTGCTAAATAAATATGAAATCGCTACCAATCTTAAAACGTTTCTGTGCTGAGAACAGAGAAGAGGACCATAAGGAATGACATGAGGATCTGAGGACCTCCGAGACTTTGATTGCGAATGCACGTCCTTGAGCAGAGATGCCCATGGCTGGGGAGATGGCCCTGGCTGGGTTCTTCACAAGCTTGACAGCTCCCCACTTCTCTGGATTTTCTTGACCTCAGGACACCTGAGATCTAGTTTGTCCTGAATATTGTATGTGGGCTCACAAGCTGTAGGAAGTTGTGGGGCTGGGTGAGGTCCGGGGCAGGAGGCAGAGAAGCCAGCTGTCCAAGATGGACAGATGCCTGAGGCAAAGAACTTGGTGGCTTCATATGTCAGCCACTGTGAGGCCCAGGACCTCCACAGGTTAGAGAAGACTTAGCGAGGGGCTCACATAAGCCTTGGCTAGAGGAGAGGGAAGGAGAGACACGCACCCTAGAGGTTGACCCTGCCTGATGCTCTGTCCCAAGCCAGTAATAGCAGTTTTGTAAGGAATTGGGACGTGGGTTTTCCAATGGGCAGCATCACTACTGTTCTAGTTTCTGGGGATCTATATGCTTTGGGAGCTCGATTAAGTGAAAGTCAGGGATGTGGTGGGACAGAAATGTGGCTCAAAATTGTCACCAAGGCTAAAGTTACCTGGCGGTGCTTGGGACCCTGGCAGTGTAGAAAGACTCCCTATTAGCACAGTGGGGGGCAACAGAGAAGGCAAGAGCCTGCCCGCTTTGGGAAGTGGGATAGGCTTGCTGAGCTGCTCCTGGCTGAAGAACTTGGAAGCCTGATGGGGGAAAGTGGCTGGCAGGTTCCTGGTGATCATAGCGTGGCTTTGAACTCAGCTTGGATGGCCAGACTTCTTGGTCTCTACAGAGGACTTGCAGTCTCCTCACCTAATCTCCTTGTGAAGAGAGATTGTACAAGAGCAGGGGGCAGCAGGCTGTTTGGGGCTGGAACTGGGAGAATCAGCAACTGGTCAGTTTCCACATCAGAATGGTCACCTGAGAGGAGGTCCAGGAATTGAACCCAGATGGGGAGATGTGAGAGGTGTCACTCTGGAGATAGTGAAGGTGGCCAGGGAGAAAACTCAGAGCCTGCAAAGGTGCTAGCTACATCCTGCGATGGGGCACACCTGGCTTTGGTTCTGAAGGAAAGTTGAGTCCTCCTTCCCCATCAGAAGTGTGTTGAGAACAAGGCCCTGGCTGAGGCTCTGGTGGGGAAGGGAGAGGAGGAGCAGACGATGGAAAAGGCCCCGCCCCGAGTCTGAGTGCAGCTCTGGGTCAGGGAGAAGCCACTAGGTCAGTGTGAAGCCTACAGCTCCTCACAGCCACCTGGGCGTGGCCACCTGCATGATCAGGGTAAGGAAGGCTTGGTTTCCCTAACAGTCATGGTTTGGATCTTAAATGTCCCTCAATGTCACATGTGTTGGAAGTTCTGTCCCAAGGACCCAAGTGTTCAGAGGTGAGGCACCTGGTCCCCGAGAGCTCTGTTCTCTCTGTGGATCAGTTCATGGATGGACTCATAGTTTGGTGGGTTTTGGGAAAACAGTTGCAAGCCCTCTTGGCTTCTTGGCTTCCACAGAACTGTGTACCACCTTGCACTCCCTTGCCATGATGATTTGAAGCAGCACAAGTCTGTGGGGGACAGGGCCAAGCCACCATGGGCTGAAACCTTTGAAACTTGAGCCAAAATAAATCTTTGCTCCTTTCTCGGTTCCTCCCAAGTTACTCACAGTGTTTGCAAAGCTGGAACCGTCCTTGTTCCCGTATGCTAGAGAACAGGACACAGAAGGAGCTCGTTCATAAGGTGCCTGGTATGGAGTATCACTCCAGGGTGGAGGCCAGGCAAAGACCAGAGGAGACTCAACCTGCTCAAGAGAGGCAGTAAGCATGCAGGTCAGGACAAAAGGAAGGGTCCACCCCTAAACCCCACATGATAACGAGCTCTAGGAGGAGAGGCTCTTCTTCCTATGTGGGGCTAAACTTTGATCCAAATCAGGCTTAGGGCCACATTTTTTTAAGCTGTAGATCAAAGAAAGATATGTCATTGTCTCTGCCCAGCCTCTGTGCTGGTTAAATGTTAGGACCCTGGCTGCCCTAGCGGCTGCCCTGGATGTCAGGAGACACCAAAGCAGCCTCGCCTCTAGAGTTCCTGGTCTTTAATTTGCCAGAGATATTTGTTCTGAGCAACAGGAACAAACTGCTGGAGCCAACACCTTGTGCCATGCCTTGTCCTGAAAAATTTCTGTCCTGCAAAATGGTATAAGATCAGCCAGACAGGACTCTGCCTTCAAGGAGTAAGGTGGTGGGCTGGGCTGCCCTTGGTGTTCCTCCAACCCTGAGGTCCTAGATGACCCTTTGGAGGTGTGATCAAGGGACTCCCTCATTACGGGAGGGGGAGTCTCTGAAGTACACAGGAAGCCAGGCAGCACATGAGAGAGAACCTTCTTCAATCATGGAGAGGCTTGAGCAATTGCCAACTGACAGAAAAGGTGGAGCCTCGAAGGTTTTACCAGGCTTTGGCCCAGCAGGTTATTTCAGTTCCCAGTGAGCAGCCAGGATGTCCTAGGAGGGAGGACAGAGGTCTTCTCCAGGCCGTAAGCAGTGAGTCAGGTCTAGCAGCCTGTTCTCCTGCTATGTGGAGAGTCTGCTGAGGCCGGGCACTGCCCCTCAAGCCCTCGAATATCTTTCTGCCATTCTTAGCATGTCAGCTCATGCTCACAGTGTCACAATGTGTGTCTAGGCAGCTTGCAGAGGAAGGGGACACAGGCCTGGTTGAAAGGCAGGGCTCTTGTAGACCTAGAACCTTCTGCTTCCGTCTCATTGGTCAGAGCTGATGCCAGGCCAGGTCCATATGCAGCCATTGCAGGTGGCTGGGGGGTAGGGGGGAGCCTGATACCCAGCCAGAACCCATCTCACAAGGTCTCGAGTCCCTGGCCAGCAGTTCCCTCCTGCTCAGGCCCTCCCTACATATTGAGGGCTGGGTCTGAACTCTTATCTGCCTTTCTGAGGTACAGCCAGTGTAACACATAGGTGTTCAGGCAACACCTTGGGGTGTGGCAGTCAGCAGGGTATATCATCTGTCACCACAGAGTATCCACATTTATTTAAAGATTATTAAGCAGGGCAGCCCAGGTGTTGGGAAGGACATGGAGGGGGAAATGTCGAGGAGGAGGAGGAGAGCCAGGCAGATGACTCCTGGGGACCACGCAGCCGAATCCAGACCTCAAAGACCCACTAGATCAAGCCAGAGAAGAGTCAGGGTGCCAGTGGCTACACACAGAAGTTGTGCCGCAGGGCTGAGCTGGGGGTGAACCAGAAGCTATGGCTGGAGAGGAAGTGGGTCAGAGCAGGACACACAGTGGCTTCTGGGCCGGCTGCGGCAAGACTGGGACACCGGGTGGGTAGAAAGCAAAGTACCAGGAAGAGACTAGAGTTGTGACAAAGGCCACCTTCTAGAAGGACAGAGTCAACACACACATGAGAGCAGCGCTCCCCACGGCTGAGAGCTGTGGAAGTGCAGCCACTGCCCAGCGTATGAGGGAGGGACATAGAGCCCAGCAGCCTCACAGTCCAAGAAGCTGGACAGCTCAGTTGTGTTTTCAACACCGAGGCCTGGGGCTGCTAGAGTCCGTGGGCAGGTGATTGGTGGCAGCCATGACAGGTGCTGGCACAGAGCTGCGTGCACAGGCTGGCTTCCTTTCTTCCAACTTTTTTTCCATCCGGGCTGCAGTCCCTTGGACAATGGTGCTCCTCACATTCAGGATGGGTCTTTCAGTTTAGTGCTGTCCGTCCGTCTCACTTGTCGATTCTCTCTGAAAATGCCCCCACGGGCGCACTCGAGGCATGTTTGTTTGTTGTACAGGTCCTGGGCATCTCTCGTTCCAGTCAAGTTGACAAAAGCAAGACCAGCCAGCATGGGAAAACTAGGCCTGAGCTCAGAAAAGGGTGCAGACGAGGAAGCCTTCAAAGAGACATAAAAGATAGACTGCGAAGCAGAGCTCTCTCACGTGGAGGGAGAGGCTAGAAGAAGGCAGGCAGAAGAGGCCACAGGGACTGCAGAGGCAGTGGAGCCTGAGGAGAGGGTAGACCGGAAGTTGGCTGTTCGCCATGAAGACCCAGCTGCCTCCCTGGGATGCTACATGTGCAGAGACCATGGCCAGAGATGAGAATGTCCTTGACAACGAGGACAGTGGGTGACAAGACAAGGGAAAGATAAGACTTGCTTTCCTTTGGGCCACCTTCATTCCCACCCCCCCCCTCCGAGGACTCCCTCCCGGTCTTGCTCCCTCTGCTGTCACTATTGACCCCGTGACTTGTCCTCCTCCTGCTTGCCTTGGCAAGGTGCTGAGGGCAGTTTCCAGATCTCTTACACGCGTTCTCGCGACCAGCCAGGAAAGACGCAGCAAACTGGAATCTTTTGCGGCAAAGCTTTATTGCTTACATCTTCAGGAGCCAGAGAGCAAGAGAGCAAGAGCGAGGGCAAGAGCGCAAGAGCTTTATTGCTTACATCTTCAGGAGCAAGAAGCAAGAGCCAGAGCAAGAGAGAGAATGGCGAAACCCCGTCCCTTTTAAGGAGAATTATCCTCTGCCTAGGACGTGTCGCTCCCTGATTGGCTGCAGCCCATCGGCCGAGTTGTCGTCACAGGGAAGGCAGAGCACATGTAGTGGAAAACTACCCTTGGCACATGCGCAGATTATTTGTTTACCACTTAGAACACAGGATGTCAGCGCCATCTTGCAACAGCGAATGTGAGGGCGGCTCCCTACAGATCCCCCTTTTCTTTTAATAAGAGCAATAGGCCACCCATATTAATGAGAGTGGAGATAGAGGTCAAATCCCCAGTGTGCAGGTAAAGGAGCCATACACATAACCTCCTCCCAGGCTCATCACCCAGAGGGGTCCTGGTCTGGTCCCGTGTCGTTTTACCTGGGGAGAAGGACACTTGAACACTCAACCTTCTTGAAAGATGACATGTCTCCCTAGAATAGGCTCATATGTGCCGCAGAGCCCTTCTACTGCAGTGCTTAGCCGTGCAACTCTCTCGGGCTGCTGAAGCACACTCACTCTATCCCGTGCAATGAGACTAGCCTCGTGGGGTGCAAGAGCTGAATGGCCAGCGACCTATTGCTTAAGCATAGATAACCATATATCAGGGGAAGCACCATGTTCTAGTGCTGCAAGCGCCTGGGCAATAACCACCTTGTCTCTCCTAGTTTGGGCCTTAAGCTTACAGACCAACCAGAGAAGCAACACTAATCCACAGCAAAGTGTATCTCCAAATAATATCAATCCCACCCATTCTTTAAAGAAGGAAAATGCTGAGGAGATCCAATTGGGTAATCCTTTGATCAGGGACAGGTCCAAGCGCGTGGAGTTGACCTGAATAATGGCAATTCTCAATTCCCGAAGGGTCTGTTCAAATTCAGCCGTCCAATTCTGTAACATATACTGAGAAAGACTTTTTAACAAATTAGCTGCCAATCACCCCAGACACTTCTAAAAGATTTATTGCATTAACCACATAACAGGAATCTGACACAATATTAAGGGGTTCTAAAAAGGTTTTTAAAACTTCTAAAACCACTAAACATTCTACCACTTGAGGTGAATTTTCATTATATTGTTTGGATACTACTTTACCATTAGCCACATAGGCACCTATACCAGTTTTTGATCCATCAGTATATACCACAATCCCATTTTTAAGTGGGTTTCTTACTGTTATTTGTGGAAACACAACAGATTGATTTTGTGCAAACTGTAAAATTGGATGTTTTGGATAATGGTTATCTATTTGTCCTGAAAAGGAGGTAACTAAAACTGCCCAATCATTAGATATTAGGTGATATGGGCTCTGTCCTTCCTTGCTCTTGACGTCCTAACCCTTTTCCTTCTTTATAACCCATCTTTGCCATGATATTTTTTGCTTTAGCTGAATACCCTCTCGATGGGGCATTCTCATTGGACAAAATAAGGCCCAAATGGTGCATAATATCCCTTCCCCAGAGGTTAACCGGGAGTGGGAGCACATAAGGTATGAATTTCCCTTGCTGCCCTTCAGAGGATTCCCACGTCAAGGCAACGGAGCTTATAGTGGGACATGATTGATATCCTAGGCCCTGTAATGAATGAGATGACTCTGTGGTGGGCCATGCTTTGGGCCACCAATGTGTAGAGATTATACTTTTATCTGCTCCGGTATCAAGGATGCCTTCAAACTCTTTTCCGTTGATCTTAAGGCGGAGCTTAGGTCTATCATTCAAAAATACAACCAAATAGGCAGAATCATTTCCCGAGGAGCCCATTTTCTTTATCTCAGGTCCTGCAGATTTCTCCCTGGTATTATCAGGGAGGAGCAGCAGCTGAGCTATCCTATCTCCTTTGCTAATAGAAAAAACGCCCTTAGGGCTTGAGCACATGTGGGACCTGTATTTCAGGGGAATGTTGACAATCCATAACTCCAGGGTGGCCTACTAAGCCCTGCAAGGTGAGTGAACCCCGGCCGAGAATAAGGCCCATGGTTCCAGGGGCAAGGATGGTATAGGCTCCACCTGCACCGGCTGAATACTCATTTGAGGCATTAGTAGGAAGTCGGAGGCGGCACGCAGGTCCACCCTTGTGGGTCTTCCTGGGTAGCCTCTCTGACCCTTTATATCCCTCACAGAGCGACACTGGTCGGCTCTATGATAACCCTTGCCACACTTAGAACAAAGAGTGAGAGTCCCCCCCTGTTTATCTGGAGCTCTGCAATCTTTCTTAAGATGCCCAGGCTTCCCGCAGTTAAAACATGTCCTCCGATCATTTCTGCCCATGGAGCGTTTTTGGGATTGGAGGATGGCGGCCGCTAAGCCTGCATTGGTGAGAGGTCCCCCAAGCTCCCGACAAACCCTGAGCCAGTCTTGTAAGCCTTTGTTCTTTCTTGGGGCTATGGCCACTCTGCATTCCTGCGTGGCTTGCTCATAAATGAGCTGTTCTACCAGAGGTGCGGCTTGCTCTGAATCTCCAAAAATACGCTCTGCTGCCTCTGTCATTCTGGCCACAAAATCTGAGAAGGACTCCTGAGGTCCCTGGACGATCTTTGTTAGTTGTCCAGTGGCTTCACCTGCGCGGGAGAGCGCCTTCCAGGCCCTAATAGCCTTTTCATCTGATTCAGAACTACTAAGAACTGGCTCCTTGAGCTCATCTAGTGATGAGTATAGGCTCCTTCTCCTAGAGACCTCCGCTAATTGATCTTTTTTCTTTTCTTTTTTCTTTTCCTTCCTTCTAATCTCTCCCCAGGTATTCTTACCTGACCTAAACTTTTCCTCGGGTTCAAGACCCGTGGAAAGGCCTGTATACTTATTTTGTGAACCATATTTCCTCTTTGCTCCTACTCTCTCTCCCCGCTTTACTTCTGATAGATTGCCCTGAATTTCATCCAGAATTTTCAGCCCTGCCTTAACCGCTTGATAACATGTGAAAAGGAACAAAAGGGCTTCTAACACTAGAGAAAGTTTAAGGCCAAACATACCTTGTAAAGCTATTTCCCACTTTACTTCTGATAGACTGTCTTGAATTTCGTTAGAAAGTTCAAGGCCAGACGTACCTTGTAAAGCTATTTCCCACTTTACTTCTGATAGACTGTCTTGAATTTCGTTAGAAAGTTCAAGACCAGACTTACCTTGTAAAGCTATACTTACGGGTACCCTGTTCCCCAGCTGAAGAGTTCTGAATTCACGCAGTTGAATCCTTCTCAACAGTCTGTTTTGCGGGAACACTTCATTACCACCGTTCCCCAGCTGAGGAGTTCTGAATCCAGGCTGGATCCTTCTCAACAGTCTGTTTTACGGGAACACTTCATTACCATGACCCGCAGTTCTGGTTCCGGAATGAGGGATCTTCCATGCTCCGGTGATGGTAACCGTCCCGGGTTTTCTTGTCCCGGGTTTTCTCGTCCCAGGTCTTCTCGTCCCGGGTCTCAGCACCAACTCTTACACGCGTTCTCGCGACCGGCCAGGAAAGACGCAGCAAACCAGAATCTTCTGCGGCAAAAGCTTTATTGCTTACATCTTCAGGAGCCAGAGAGCAAGAGAGCAAGAGCGAGGGCAAGAGCGCAAGAGCTTTATTGCTTACATCTTCAGGAGCAAGAAGCAAGAGCCAGAGCAAGAGAGAGAATGGCAAAACCCCGTCCCTTTTTTTTTTTTTTTTTTTCTGATCAAGGCTCAAATTTTATTGTTGCGACACTAGTTATCGTCCCTTTTAAGGAGAATTATCCTCTGCCTAGGACGTGTCGCTCCCTGATTGGCTGCAGCCCATCGGCCGAGTTGTCGTCACAGGGAAGGCAGAGCACATGTAGTGGAAAACTACCCTTGGCACATGCGCAGATTATTTGTTTACCACTTAGAACACAGGATGTCAGCGCCATCTTGCAACAGCGAATGTGAGGGCGGCTCCCTACACAGATCTGAGGTTTCAAGGGTTGCTAGGGGAAGAGGCAGGTACAATTTCCCCAACTAACTCACAGGTCAAGGCAGTCTCCCTCTGCGGCAGGCTTGTTGAGTACTTCCATAACAGTCCACTCTGGCAGAAGCTGACAGTTCCCACATGCGATGGGGAAACTGGGCAAGTCTGGCAGCTTCTGGCTTGGCCCAGGGTTCTTTCTTTTTGGCTACTTAAGCCAAAACAAGGGGCCTCCCAGACACAGTTGGGGGTAGCGAGCATAGAGCTCTGAGCTGTTTCAGAGTGGCTGCTGTGCTGGGGGGCCTGTCGATAGTGAGCTTGCTCTGCCAGAGTCCACTTAAGAAATCCCCTTCTTGTAAAATAATGCAAATATTTTTATTTTGGTGAGTGTGGACCAGTGGGGGTGTGGAAGGAGGCATCTCCCTGGGTCCATGGATGGGCTCCGTGAGGTCCATGGGGCCCAAGAGAAGGCAGGCCCAACAGCTTGCTCAATAAGCTGTAGCCTAGAGTGGGCAATGCTTCCTGGAACTGGGGACAGACAGGAGGCCAGAGCACTGTCCCATAGTGTACTGGGCAGAAACAGAAGGCCTAGGTGTGTGTTGTGGGGAGGGGGGCAGGCAGGGGCCAGCTTAGTTTCCTCGCCTGTAAAGTCAGGGTAGCCAGTCACTCGTGCACAGGATCACTCTCGGAACTTGTATCTTGTGAGACAGAAGGGCACGCCTACGGCCCTGAGAACCCACAAGCAAGAAGAGAGCAGAGCACCTGCTCCTGTGCCGATGTCCAGCAGAGAGAGAGCAAGGAACAGAATTAATGCACAGCTAATTAATATGACATCCAAGAGCTTGGGCATGGCACAGAAAGGGGCGGGGGGGTGGAAGGATAATGTGGCAGGGAGGAGGAGGGCGAGGAGGGTGAGAAGGAGGCAGCTGCTGCCTTGGAGCTTGGGCAGGCCTCCTCCACTCTGAACTGGACCAGGAGGAAGAGGGGCAGCCATGTGAGTGTGAGAGAAGCAGTCAGGCAGAGGGGACAGGACGCAAGCTTCGGCCTACCTGCCTGGTTATCCAGGGGTGTGTTAGAGGCAGGAGTTAGATGGATTTAGACCTCTAGCCAGCCTCTGGCTCAGCCAGGCCCTGAGAGGGCTCAGTCTCCCAAGCAGAAGGCAGAGACTCGGGGGTACACACTGCTGGTGTGTGGGGCATATGTGGCAGAGGTAGGTAGAGGATGGGAGGGAGCGGGGACAGAGACAGGTCTGGTAGCTGGTCTCTTCTCTGTGAAATATAGGGGTTCTGAAGACTGGGAGGCTCCCCAGTGACTGACTAACTCTTGTCTTCTGGTACTCTTGGTATGCTATGGTTCCCACTAGGACTTCATAGCACTAGCTAGCAGCCCAGGAGCGGGGCCCATCAAGGCGGCTCAGTGGGTAGCAGAGACTTGGCCGGACACTATTGATTAGATGAATATGGTGATGTGGCTGAGAAGGTGAAAGAGAAGGCAGTCCCAGTAGCCCAAGGCCCAGAGGAGGAAAAACTAGGAGCCTGATCCAGAGAGAAAGAGGGGACCCAGGGTAGGCTGGCCAAGGTGACATTTGCTTGGTGGTGTCTGCTAGGTACTGTCGTGGCAGGTGGCCACGTGCCTCACTACTCCTCCGGGTCCCTAAAGCCCAGATGCTTGGCCTGTTCCGTGGTGGGTACCAATACCTTGTCTTTAATGTATATTAGTATCCCAAGAGGAAACGGAGATGCAAAATGTTTGTGTCTGCTTGAACAGACATTAAATGAGATATAGTCACTGAGCTTCTAATCAGCAGTCAGGAATTCCCACAAGGCACTTGTGTTGCTGAGAAAGAATAAAAAGCATTTATTTAGTGCCTACTGTGTACCCTCTTTCCACTGGTGGCTACCAACAGTTTATGCCCTACCCATTACCTGTTCAAGGGGGATAAGCCGCCATGGGATATACAATTTGTTCAGAGACAACCTTGTCAGTAGCTGGGTACAGAAGTAGTGTGTGACTCTGGTGTCCCCTGCTGCTCCAGCTGAGCCAAAGCAGGGAGATAGGCCCAGTATGGTGTCTATAGGGAGGAGAAACAGGACCGTGGTTGGGTGCCAGAGGATATAGTCATCTATAGTCCTAATGCCCCCCACCTCCCACCCCCGGGCTCACTATCCTGGTGCACTGAGGCACAGATGCTAGTCTTGAAGGTAGAGAGGCTATCTCATAGGAGGAGAGGAGACGGGGGAGTCTAGGACGATCCTAATCTTGGGTGGGTGGCTGCTCCTGGCTCTAAGAGCTAGAATGCCCCCTCTGGAGCTGTTCAGCTCCCCAACTTCCCAGGGCCCTCCCCATTTGCCTTCTGTGGCACTTCCCATATGAGCTCTATCGGGTTTCTGAACCCTGGGCAAGCCACATGAGCAGGTGACAGTAGTGGGTGACTGGCATCCCCACTGCTGGCAGCCAAGGCCTGAGACAGATACCCCCCACCGCACCCCCATGCCTCCAGCTTCTCCACTGCACTATGAAGTGAGCGCCCTCTGTACTGTGGTCACACAAAGCCCGGAGCTGGAGCCTGCTCCGGAAGCAGAGAGGTTTGTTTTGGCTCATGGATCTGGAAGTTGAAGTTCAAGACTGGGCAGCCTTGTTGGTTTGGGCCTCTCAGAAGGGCACACAGTTTGGGGGTGCGGGAGTGGGGGGGGGGCTCACGGGACAGTGAGCAGTTCATCTCTAGCCAGAAAGCAGAGAGTCCTACCCAGGCCTGCCTTGCTCTCTGAGGACGCCCCACCTCCGGCCCCCATGTGCAGCTGTTCTCACAGGCCCAACTCTCAAAGGTCTGACCGCACAGTCCAGTCTTGCTCTCCTGAGCTCCTAGCCTTTAATACTTGGACTTTTGAGGACACTGTCCATAGTTAGACCAAAGCAGCATGCATCTTGTGGGATCTTTGGGGGGTGGGGGGTGGGGGAAGGGTGGCAGTTAGAAATGGATATAACATTTTAGATCCTGAGCCTAATGCCTGCTACATAGTAAGTGCTCAATAAAAAGTGAGCAGCGCCTGCAGGGTTTAGTGTAGAGGGGACATAGATGACCTCTAACCTGTCATTCTAGCCTGGGGTGCCTGCCCAGGGCCAAGCTCCTGGTGCAACCCTGGTCCCAACCTTTCTGCAAACACCCACCCTTAGCGGACACCTGTGCTTCATTCTGTGGATCTGACATGCCTTACTGCTTGGCCCTCCTCTTCTCCACTGAGGCTCCATGACTCCCTGTGCCTGTTCCCATCTGTTCCCTACCCACCCACAGAACAGTCCCAGGGAGAAGACTCCCTCTAGTTGTCCTCAGTGTGGTCCGGCCAAGATCCCAGTTTCTCAGAGGGGCCCTGCTGGTAGGGAATAGACTCTGTGAGTGCCCTGTCTTCCACAGCTCTCAGATCTTGACACTAGAATAACACCCCCCGCCCCCCATCATGTTTTCGGTATATCTCCTGAAGGAAAGGAAAAGAAAGCCCAGAAGCAGAAAGGCCGGCCAGGCCAGCAGTCTGCGTGGAGAACCAAATGCGTGCATGTTCTACCAGTTGGATAATGCACTTCCTATTCCAGTCCCACCCCAACCTCTGACCCCTGACCTCTGACTCCTGACCAGAGGGAAGAAGCCTGGGGTTAGTCAGCGTACCTCCTACAAAGATAGGACCTCGCTGCTAATGCTGGAGTTTTTCATGCTTCTCTGGACAGTGCCCTCCCCCCGGTGGTAGCAACAAGGCAAACTCCCCCCCGACCCCCAGCTCCCTGGCTGCCCCGGCCAAGGCCTGCCAGGGTACCCTGCTAATTACACTGCCTTCTTGGTACCACTGCTGGCCCTGGAAGCAAAGGAAGACACTCTGAGTCTATGGCAGTGCCTTGTCAGGTAAAAGGGGACTACAGCCAAGCCTACAGGGCCAGTGCAGTGTGTATGTGTGTGTGGGCTGCCAGCAGGGAGCCTATCTATGCCTACCTGGGCTGTGGCAAGTGGCTAGCCCTCAGGTTCCTCCACCCTGTCGACCCCAGCTGGAGGCAAACTAGAGTGATGGCTGCCATCTTGTACTAGGAGGACGAAGCTGCACAGTGAGAATCGTGAAGGGGACCAGGTGTCAGTGACATCCCAGCACCAGCGCTGGATAGTCTCACATCACAAGGGAAGCCAATGCTTCTTTCTATCTGTTTCCTAGGTGTGTAGGGGGCGGGGGATTACAGGCAAATTTGATCCTGACACAGAGATGCGACCCCTGTTCTCTCCCTTCTGTTTTCCGTGCTGATGTTCCATGGGAGGCCAGTGTAAGTCAAAGCCTCTAGCGGCTCTTTAGAGAGGGCAAGAGTGTCATTGATCCAGGCAATGGAGGTAAGGGTGAAAGCAAAAGGCTTTGGGAGTGCTTGTTAGTACAGGGTGGGGCGGGGCGTGGGGGGGGTGGCCCCCCCCCCCAGCTTTCCTGGGAGCAGGGATGAGAGCAGGAAGCAGGCAGATCAGGGTGAGGTCACTAAAAGCAGCAGGCCAGTGGTGCGGCATCTCCCAAGCCTTCCCCACTCCTCTCTTCTCTTAACCCTGCTTTCTCTGAGTCTTGGTTGCAAAGTGTGACTGCTCAGGGAGTTCACTGAACAAACTAATTTGCAAGTGCAGAACAAAGAACAAGAGATACTTTGTCCTAGGTCAAAAGGAAAGGAAACAAAATGACAAGTGTGTGTGTGTATGTGTGTGTAGGGGGACTGTCAGAACTTTCGAGAACTCTGAGGAACTTCAAAAGTATTTCTACATGACTTGCTGTCTGGCTGCCAGCCTCACACAATGCCCCTTCTTCCTGCCTCTGATAGACCCAGTGACTGTGTGGCCCCTAACAAGAGTTTCTGAGACCCAAACAGGAACAATATACTTTGCAGGTTAAGATTTCTGTTTGTAGTTAAAGACTAAGTTCCTATTTGTCCTATGTTAGGTTCTTGCAAGTCGAAGTTTCTGTTTGTAATTCCCAAGTTCCGTTTCTTAGCTCTGATTTACATCAGTACAAAACATAATTTTCTACCTACACTAAACTTGGGACCCTGTTCACTGGATCCCTGTTCACTGGATGTAATTACCCTGTTCCTTCACTTTCCTGGTATCTTTCTAACGATGTATAACAGGCAACTCTCCCTACCCTGTAAACACCTTATCTCTCCTATAAAAGGGACTTCAAGAGGCCAGTGGGGTCCCTTGGGTCAGTGGGCTGAATCAGAGTGAGACAGCTGGCTGGCCAGACCAGGGTCCACCCCAAACATAGCTTGTTTGACTTGGACAGTTGAGAATTTCGTCTTTTCTCCGTTAGGGAATAGTGGATCAGTCTTTTGCTTGCACCGGGCTGGTGCAGATGTTTCTCTCCCACAGCTATGACCTCAGTTTCCACAGACACCCACAATACCCCCTTGCCCCCAGCTGCCCCCTCATGGGCTGAACTTGATTCTAGGAGCTTTCACTCATAGACTGCCAAACCTCTCTCTCTCTCTCTCTCTCTCTCTCTCTCTCTCTCTCTCTCTCTCTCTCTCTCTCTCTCTCTCTCTCTGTGTGTGTGTCTATATATATACATACCCCACCCTGCTTTCTAGCTCTTCAGAACCCAATGCCCCTTGAGTAGCAGGAGGAGGTGGGACAATGGCCCTCTGAGAAGGTGCTCTGAGGAAAAGAGGCCAGGAGCAGAGGGTCAAGGCCCCCTATGTCTTGTGGGATGCTGTCTTGTGTACCCTACAGCTGTCTCCTCTCAGATTCTCACCAAACAGTCCCTACTGTGACTGCCTCTCAGAGGAGGCTGCAGATGCTGCTGCTGTTGCCCAAAGGAGGCTGTAGTCCTGTCAACTCCCCCGTCTTTGCCACAATAGCTGTTTTGAAGAAAGGACTATCTCCCTCAGCCCCCTCAGCTGCCATAGCCCCCCTGCCTGAGCATCCTGACTTTATCTGCTCCTCCTCCAGCAGCTCAGGGCCAGGTTTACTATCTGTGGGCAGCCTGGGGCTCTGAGCCTCTGTGGCCTCCAGGTAGAACATGGGTACCAGCTCCCAAGCCCTGGGCATCATGGGCCAGCCCTGCAGGAGAACAGCTTTAATGACCTTATGAGCAGTAATTACACCCCAGGGTCCATCTTAATAACCAGTATTCCCCGTCAGTGGGCCTTAATTGAAAATGAGTAGGCGACACAAGTTTCTGTGAAGTTGGCTGGCAAGCCCTTAACGTGATATTAATTGTAGTAATTAGTAGTCACTTTGTGTTGGAGTCATCTATAAATAGAGGGCCCATTAGTTTAGCAAAAGAGCATGATTTAAAACACAAACAAAAGCCCAATTAGTCAGCTAAATCACTCATCTTTTTGAGCAGATCCCCTGGTTGTAGCTAGACTAGCAGCAATCTAAGGGCACTGGTCAGTTTAAGGATTCTGAAGGCACACCCACTGCAGTGGCCCAACCACACAGCACTGTCTCTTTAAATAGGCCTGCCCCAGGAGGTGCTGGTCCTTGGAAGGTTCCAACAGACTCTTACTTTATTGGCACAGGTAGCTGTCACATTTCTCCCTCTGCTTTCTGATTGGTTTCCCCCCAGAAGCACAAAAGAACTTCTTAAAGGTACAGTTGCACCATGCACAGCCAGACTCTGGGAGAATGAATGGGTGGTGAAGGGCAGTGGGGCGGGCATCTCTCCTGAAATGCAGCTCTGGACGGTCCAGACAGAATGACCCACCAATGCCAAGTGCCTCGGGACCCAAACAGACTTGGGGAGCACAGTATTCCTCAGACTTGAGGGCACACATTTAAGGTGGACCCAGTATTCTTCACAGCCTTGAGAGGGAACACATTTGAGGTAGACTCAGCATTTCCCACAGTCATGAGGCACAAGTGTAAAGTGGCATGGCCCCGAATAGAAGGTGGCGGGTGTGGAGAGGACTCAGGTGCAAAGTGAGGCAGCTAGATTCCCAGCACTTCCTGTTTGGGGAAACACACAGGTCTGTGTGTGTGTGTGTGTATGGGTGTATGGGGTGGGGGCTGCTGCCAAGATGCTACCACCTGGGCACAGGTCCCGCCAGGTGAGGCAGACTACCAGAGACCTGGTGCTCTGAGCAATCTTGCAAGCCCTTCCCTGAGCTGCTCCTGCCTGCCCCCGCCCCGCCCCCACTCCTGTGCCGACCACTGGGGTTGCTCTTGATGAAATTTGCATTTTATCAGAGATACAGCCACAAGATGTAGCAGCCATTTCTGAGCATAGTAAGAAAAGTTGTCTGCTCCCCCTCATCCGAGAATGAGAGCAGCACAGCACGCGTGGGCCGCCCTTGTCCTTCCTTATACTCTTTTTTTATATCACTCAGTACTTACAACAGGTGGCCAGGCTTGCTATTTTGAATGTCCTATTTGACAAAATAAAACATTGGCAACCCTATGTTGGTCCCGAAAATATCTTGTGGAGATTTTTGCCAGGGGATGAAATCCAAGTGTCTGGGACTGTTGAGCTAAACGGCGGAGTCAGGAACTTGCGGCAGAGTGAGTCATAGCTATATAGCTTTATTCATGGAGGATGATTGTGGGGTGGGGGTGGGGGGGTGGGGGTGGGAGGTGGCGTGAAATGTGGACATTTATTGACATGTTTCCCACGATGAGAGCTGAACATAGATAAAGAACTATGTGGAGTTGTGGGGGCCATCCTGCCCAACTTGCTGTGAGTCTTATCATGAGTGCGGAAACTTGTAGCGGTGTTTGCTACTTTGTGGGTTCTTCCTTTTTCCACCCTTTCAACCCCCTAACAGTATATAGGGGAGGAAAAAGGCTTGAAAGGAAAGAGTTATCTACTGGAAGATTTCTTTTGAGGATTAGGAGGGTAGACTGGAGCTCCTTGGGGCAAGTTTAAGCTTCACCATCCAGATAGCTGATTTCTTCTTCTTGTTGGTTCTTCTTTGTGCACAACTACTTACAAACCCCAACCACCAACAGCCAACAACAACCAACCAACAAACCAACAACAACTCACTCTGCCTCTCGGGGCCATAGCATTTATATACCCTCCAAAAAGTCTCCAGAATTCCAAACGTCACACAATTTATCTGTAGCTGGCAAAATCACGCCCCTGCTAGAGCACGAGGCAAATCCAAGTCAGCTGCTGTGGACAGCCTGAAACTAGCCCTATCCCTCACCTGGGACCAAAACAAAAACATTCTTACAATACAAAATGCCAAAACTGTCACTATAAAACAGAGGCTCAGCCCGGGAGAGAACAGTGCCAAGCCTTGCACGGCGATTAGATAGATAGCCCAGGCTCTCCTCGCCACTACTTGCCGGTAGCCTAGCTGCCCAGGTCCTGCAGGAAGCTAGGACAGCGGAACCTGTGTCACTTCCTGGAAACGCAAAAATCTGACACAGTTGATAACCAGTCACATCATATGCAAAAATTAGCTCTTAAGTCAGGCAGGGATACAGCTTGGTTGTAGAGCACTTGTTAAACCCAAGTAAGGCCCCAGGTTCAATCCTCAGTACTGATTAAAGGGAGGAAGAAAAAAATTAAAGACATATGTAAGAGCCAAAATTAGAAAAGTATAGTCACCATGATGTCTGCTCTTGTTCCTCCTGAAGGTCCCTCAAAGGTCAATGTGTTAAAATGCTTGTTCCCAGCTTGCCTCTAGTCTCAGTGTTGTTAAGAGAGAGGAGCCTGGAGGGCTCCTTTGAGTCATTGGGGGTGTTCCCTCCAGGGCAGTGTGAGGATCAAATCTCAAAGCCTTTGTACTTCTGGGCCAGGAGGGAATGGTTTCTCACCTCAGCATACTCCCACCCATGATGAGTGGTCCACCTCAACAGAGGTCTAAAAACAACACAGCCACCTAGCTGAAGGTTGCAGCCTCTATAGATGTCAAAATAAAAAAAAAAAAATTGATCTGTTCTTATTCAGTAAAACAAGCCTTGAACTTCTTACTCTCCTGCCTCTCCTTCCTGAGTGCTGGGATTACAGAATTGTACCATCACACCCGACTTACAAGTCGGCTACTGGGGTATTTGTTGTCATGGCAGGAAGCTGGCTGGCGGCCTCAGATCTGGTGATGGAATCTCAGTTGTGAGGGCACATGACGGCACTGGTGCCCAAGAAAAGAGACAAAGCCAACGGTGTGGGAATTAAAAAAAACTTGTGCTTCAAAGATTCAAGAACAAGAAGACAATGTGCAGAAAAGGTGACGCTCTCTGCAAATTGCACCTCTTAGCAGTGGACTCTGTCTGATATCAAGGACTCTGAGGACTCAAAAAAGACAAGAGATAAATGATTTAAGCAGAAATGTCTTCAGCGTCTAAATGGCAGTCAGATCTGGTCCACCATGAAACATCATTAGCCTCCAAGGGAGTGAAATCAAAGCCTCAGTGAGATGCCACCTTACACTGGGATGGGCAATCTCGAACCTTCTAGAAGGACTGGTGAAGTAGAAGGATCTGAACCTCCCTCCTTGGGTGGAATTTGACAAGACCTCTAGGGGAGGGGTCTGGAAGTTCCAGAACAGTCACAGGCTGAGGAACCCCACCCACCCCTTGGTGGACGCCCACAAGAACGGAAAGCTTACGTCTACACGGCTTCCTTTCGATGCCAGGTGGAACAGCACAGAGGTAAGTGCCCCAGTGTTGGATGGATGTGTGTCCAGTGAGCATGTGCAGTGGGGGTGGTGGGGGGAGGGCATGCATCCTCATCTCTCTGGGATAGATGCCTAGGAGTGAAATGCTCATCATATACTGTAGGTAACGATTTTTAAAGTGACCACACAAGCAGGCAGTGTGACACACACCTGTACTCCCAGCACTTGGGGAAGGAAGGCAGGAGAATCGGGAGTTCAAGGGTCAGCCTGGGCTACTATGTAAGACCCTCTTACAAACAAACAAACAAACAAACAAAAAAACAATGAAAATCCAGCCACACAGTTTTCTAAAGCCCTCTTCCATTTTACATTCTCAGGCAAAGTGGCGCTCAAGCTGAGACCTCACAGATAGGAAGTGGTCAGCCAGGCAGAGAACAGGAAGAAGTCTGGGATGCACTGGCAGCTGTGGCGGCAACAGCACCAACAGCAGCAGCCTCCTCTGCCACAGCCACCACCACAGCAGGAGTGAACTCACACCTGAGGTCCCACAAAGTGGTTGCTGGAGGACTCAGGAGAAGGCTGGTAAGATCTGCACTGAGGAACCCGTGAGGACCCGAAGCGCAAGCCTGGCGATAGCATGGCCATAGGGATGAGAGGTGAATGTGAGGGACAAGGACTCCATGGGACACAAATGCCAGGCAGCAGCCTAAAGTGGGGCTAACTTGCCTATGAACTCTTAGCCTCAAGAATGCTGGGTAAATGTCTTAACCTCTGTGACTATGAAATGGGAGCCAACTAACTCCCTGTGGCAAGAGGTTCTGAGACCTGTACTGACAGACGGGAGGGCCAAAAGAAGCTGGGTGAGAAGGCCCAGGTGTTTGTTAGCTTAGGGTGGTCACACTAGGCTCCTCCCAGCCACCTAGCAACAACTTATGTCATCACTTGCCTCTGTATGGGCAACTAATAAACGACTGCTCTCAGGTCTTCATGCAGGTCCCTCAACCAACTGGAGCCAGGGCTGTTCCTGAGCCTAATGTCTACCTGCCAGCCTGTGGGTCCCTTGACTGGCCTCAGTGAGGATGTGTCTAGTCCCATAGCAAATGATGTATGGGCTGAGGGGGTGGGGAGCCTGGGGGTGACACCCAGAGGAGGGGGTTCTATTAGATCTGTCAGAGGTGGGTGGGACTTCATCCTCCCTGCAATACTAATGGTCACATCAGGAGTGCTGGGGACCAGCCGAGCAGCAATGTGCCTTTATTAACAAGGCAGTACCAGCTGGTCTCTGTGATGTCAGCAGTGGCAACTGAGAGGAGCCAGCACCAGGCCAGGGGCAGGTGTGACAGAGGCAGGGGAAGCCAGGCCACAGGCCTCTCTCTCAGCCTTACTTGGCCTCTGACCTGCTCCCTCCATTCTCTGCCACTTGAGGAAGTTTCTCCTGGGGCTGCGGCCTGCCCCTTTGGGCTGTGCCTGCGACGGGAATCTGCCCACTCTTAACTGTCAGGCCTGATGCTTCACTGCCCTAACAACACAGAGTCCCCTAGGGAGTGCCAGCCTGCAGGGAGGAGACCCTTGCTGGACACCAGTGTCTGTGGGTGTCCCCAAGCACTCCGTATGCAGCTCCCCGGCGCCAGCCCTGTCACCCACCTGTCCCTGCTCCCCCCCACCCCGGGGAAGGCGCCCTCTATGGGCCATCCACTCAAGCTGAGTCAACTGCCTTAGCCAGGTTTAGAGTAGAAGAAACCCAGGCAGAGATGGAATGAGTGGCTTATACACAGACACAGGGAGCAGGGGCTGAGTGCTTAGCAGCTCCGCAGATAACAATGTCTGAGAAACCAGAGCACAGCCAAGCTCTCTTCCCAAAGAGCAGCCACTCACCCTGAGGTGCAGAAGCTGTGAAAGAAGGAAACAACATGGAGATCAAGGCTCAGAGGGCTCCCTTTCCTCACCAGTGGGCTTTCAAGACACATACTGATACCCAAGCTACTGACGGGGAACCTGAGTCTGGGCATACTGAGTCCCAAGCCACTGTAGTTATGAGCTAGGGGTGAGCCCAGACATGAGACTGCAGATGTGTGTGTGTGGCGGGGGAGGGGTATGGGACTGTGTGTGTGTGTGTGTGTGTGTGTGTATGTGTGTGTGTGTGTGTGTGTGTGTGTGTGTGTGTGTAGGGAAAGCATCTCTCCTCGCTGCAAGCTTTGATGCATGTCCGTCACAAGTGGGCCAAGAATGTTGGGGTGGGGGTGGGGGTGAGAGTCGGGGTATGTTTGCTCTGAGCCTACCTGGGTCCCAGCCTGACCTAAATCCTTCAGAGTAAAGCTAGTGGCCTGACTCTGCCACTGCCTATGGTGACACCAACATGGCCGACACAGGGCAGCAGGGCGGGTGTCGTGTGTTGTGTGTTGGCAGGATGTCCTCTGACTCAGGCCTGGACTCTCCAGCTTAGGCACCGAGGTGCTGGGATCAGGGGACCTGCCCTAGGGGATAGGCGGTAAATCAGTGGTATCCGAGATGGAGGAGCCACCTAGGCCATTGTCACACCCTGGACCTGTCCCCACACTGCTGCCGGCCACAGATGGGTAGGGAAAAGTCTGAGATTTGTCACTCCCAAATGCAAGTGCAAAATCACCTTTTACTTACATGTGGCTTTGTTGGAGTGGGTGTGTCACTGTGGGGTTGGGCAATGAGACCCTCCTCCTAAACATGTGGGAGCCAGTCTTCTCCCTTGCAGCCTTCAGATGAAGATGTAGAACTCTCAGCTCCTCCTGCACCATGCCTACCTACCTGGATGCTGCCATGTACCCACCTTGATGATAATGGACTGAACCCCTGAACCTGTAAGCCAGCCCCAATTAAATGTTGTCCTTTATAAGACTTGCCTTGGTCATGGTGTCTGTTCACAGCAGTAAAACCCTAAGACAGCTATCACTTTGTGAAGGTTTCACACACCCCGCTCCTACACACACTTTTTTTTTTAAAGATTTTTAAACTGACAGTGGATGGTACACATCTGTGATCCCAGCACTAAGAGTTCAAAGTGAGCCTGAACTACACAGCCAGACCCCATTTCAAAACAAAAGACTTAATATTTTCAGTAGTTTTAGGGGCCAGGTAACTGGGCAAAGCACTTGCTTTACAAACGGGAGGATCTGAGCCTGGATCTCTAGCACATTAAAAAGCCAAGCCTGTGTGGGAGAGGGCTCGGTGGCTGGAGGGTGTTTCCTGCTCTTTGAGAGGACCAGAGTTTGATTCCTAAAACATCGGTTGGCCACATCTGTATCCAGCTCCAGGGGATATGACACTCTCTTTTAGCATTCACGAGTACTTGTGTACATGGAGCAGAGACTCAAGCACCATACACATGGTTTAAAAATCATCAAGCTGGTGAGATGGCTCAGCGGGTAAGAGCAGACTGTTCTTCCAAAGGTCCTGAGTTCAAATCCCAGCAACCACATGGTGGCTCACAACCACTCATAATGAGACCTGACACCCTCTTCTGGTGGGTCTGAAGTCAGCTACAGTGTACTTAATGTATAATAAATAAATCTTTGAGATGGAGCGAGCAGGGCTGACCAGAGAAAGCAGGGTTGACCAGAGCGAGCAGTTCTAAAAAATTCAATTCCCGACAACCACACGAAGGCTCACAACCATCTGTACAGCTACAGTGTACTCACATAAATAAAACTTTAAAAAAATAAATGAAAATCTTTTCTAAAAGGGCTGAGCATAGTGGCATGTGCTTGTCATCGCAGTGCTGGGCCGGAGGAGGTGCAGCTGCTGTGTGAGGGGCTCTCGGGGAGAGCCGAGTCCCTGGAGCTTGCTGGCTCAGCAATGTAGCTGAAATCTATGAGATTCAGGGTCAGTGTTAAGAAGCAATTGAGGGAGACACACTGTCTGGCCTCTATATGCACACACACTCACACGTGTACATATGTATGTACATATACAAGCATACACGTTCTCAAATCCACATGTATCCACATGTCTGTGCACATGTTCACAGACATACACAGCAAAAAAGAATAGTCTAAGGTGTATATAATGCTGTGATTTGAATGAGAATGGCCTCCATAAGCACATGTTTGGATGCTGGGTCCCCAGTTAGTGGAACTGTTTGGAAAGGATTGGGGGGGGGGGATGGGCTATGCACAGACAGCCTGGTCTCTAGTTGAGCTGAGGTCTTAAGCCCCGGTAGGACCCAGTGGTGGTAATTCCCACCTACATGGAATGGAAGGAGTTCCCTCATGTCTCCTGGACCCCTGGCTCCTGTCGAAGTTACTGCTTCAACAGCCCCCACAGGAGAGGCTTTCAGTCACTTACACAATGTCCCAAGCTTCTGACCTTTAGGCTAGACTCCTCTCCACAGTTACTTAGCAACAGCAAGATAAGTCCACTATAAGAGTGGCTGCTTGGCCCCACCTCTCTCTCTAAGCTTTTACCTCTCTCTTAAGTTTTCACCTTATTCTCTAGCTCTTTTCTCTTCCCCTCTCCTCTACATGGCCATGGCTGTCTCTTTCTACCTTCTCTCTTTCCCCCTGGCTTTCTACAACAAAGCTCTAAAACCATAGACTGTCTCTGTTCATCAAGGCCCACTGTGCTTGGACGATGGGATAGGCTTTCTTCTAGCGAGCAGCGCCTAACCTCCTGTCAGAAGGCCTTCCTACACTCCAGCCACAGATTGGACTAAGGACTCTCGCCTGCGTGAGAACCACCCAGCGCCCCTCTTCCCCTGCCCTCTTCCCTTATCTCTGGGGCCTAGTGTCGCCCCAGGGCTGCTGCCCCAGGACCCCTATTCTGTTCTCAGCATCTCCACCGTATCCAGTGTGGGATGCTGGAGACTGAGAATCTGGTACCAGAGGCTGCCCCTTGTCCACCCTCCGCCGTGTGGGGTCAGTGGCTTCACACAGCCAGATGCCCACCCGGGGTCACGTGGAAAGCATCTTGCAGTCCTCCCGAGTCCACCCACCCAGAGCACCAGAACTCTGGCCAGACGTGGGCTCTCTCCTTCCCCCCTCTTCCCCTACACCCACAGCCCCACAGGGGTGTGGTCTTGTTGGGAGAGGAACAGCCGTGAGGTTTCCAAAGCTCACAGGATACCCAGTCTTTCTCTGCTTCCAACTTGCAGATCAGGATGTGAGCTCTCAGACACTCCTCCAACGCCATGCCTGCCTGCCTGCTGCCATGCTTCCTGCCATGATGGCCATGGACTCATTCTCTGAAACTGTAAAGAAACTCCCAAGTCAATGCTTTTAAAATTTGCCTTAGTAATGATCTCTCTTCACAATAACAGAACAGTAAAAAGCCAAAATTGAAAGTATGGTCCGATTCACACATATCTCCCCCATACCCCACTCCATCGCCCACTATCAAAGCCGTGGCCTTATGTTAGGGCACTACACATATTTGTTGTCACCACACAAAGCCCTTGCTTGCTCTTGGTCTCTCCTTGGTGGGGTCCCTTCTAACGATGCGGGACAGCTGAATCACTGAGACACTTAAGCACCTGCTGACCTGGAATCCCCAGCTCGATGCTTGCTTTCCCCCATTTAATCCCAATGCCTGCCCAACCGCCAGTCTCTTTATTGTCTTCATGCTTTGGACTTTTCAAGGATCCCACAGCACTGAGCCCTCTCAGCGCCCAGTGTCCTGCCATGCCTTGTGTATCAGATACTTTTCTTATTGCTATGAGGCCATGCAGTGGTGGCACAAGTCTTTAATCCCAGCACCTGGGAGGCAGAGGCAGGCGGATTTCTGAGTTCGAAGCTAGCCTGGTCTACAGAGTGAATTCCAGGACAGCCAAGGCTACACAGAAAAAGCCTATCTCGAAAAACCAAACCAAACAAACAAACCAAACAAACACACAAACAAACAAAAAACCCAGAGCAAATCAGAGAGACAGCATCTGCCTTACAGAGTCTCAAGGAATGCATTTCATCATGGCAGGGAGGTCATGGTAGTAGGAACTTGGCCACATCTCCATGAGTGAGGACCAGAAGTGGGGCTGGGCTATGAGCCTCACAGTCTGCCTCCCCTGGGACCTACTTCCTTCAGGTTCCACAACCTAAACAGCACCACTAACTAGGGGCCATGTTCAAACACACTAGTCCATGGGGGACACCTTATATGCAAACTGGAACCCCTTGACAGCTCTTTTTCAGCACAGAGTAATATTCCATTGTCTGGACATACCACAGCTATTTTATCCAGCTCCTCACAGGACAATTGCAGGGCTGTGGGTATAGGGGAAGGTGGGGAGGGAGACAGCCCAAGTCTGGTCAGAGTTCCTGTGCTCTGGGCAGGCGGACGCAGAAAGACTGATGGACGCTTTCCACGGGGCCCCGGGTGGGCACTTGGCTGTGTGAAGCCACAGACCCCCACATGGTGGGGGTAGACAAGGGGCAGCCCCTGGTACCAGGTTCTCAGTTTCTAGCATCCCTCGATGGATATGGCAGAGGAGGTGAACACAGAATGGGGGCCCCAGGGCAGCACTCTCACCCCAGAGATACAGGAAGAGGGCAGAGGGAGAGAGGTTCTCATGCAGGCGAGAGTCCTTAGTCCAGTCTGTGGCTGGAGTGTAGGAAGGCCTCTGAAGGGAGTTAGGCGTGGCTCACTAGAAGAAAGCCTATCCCATCGTCCAAGCACAGCGGGCCTTGATGAACAGAGACAATTTATGGTTTTAGAGCTTTATTGTAGAAAGGCAGGGGGAAAGAGAGAAGAGAGAGAAGAGAGCCATGGCCAAGAGGAGAGAAGGGGGAAGGGAAAGAAAGAGAGAGAGTAAAAAAGGTGAAGGCTTAGAGAGAGATAAAAGCTTAGAGAGTAAGAGAGAGAGGGAGAGAGTAAGAGGGAGAGAGTGAGTGGGGCCAAGCAGCCCCTCTTATAGTGGACTTGTTATCTTGCTCTTGCTAGGTAACTGGGAGGAGTCTAGGAGGTCAAATGCTTGGGACATTGTGTAAGTGACTGAAAGCCACGAGCCTCTCCTGTGGGGGGCTGTGGGGACAATAACTTCCACAGGAGCCAGGGGTCCAGGAGACATGAGGGAACGTCTTCCATCCCATGTAGGTAAAAATTATCACCACTGGGTCCTACTGGGGTTCACAACCTCAACTCAATTGGAGACCAGGCCATCTGTGCATAGCCCATTGCCCCACAGACAATCTTGCTTCCAAGCTCAGGGACCCAGTAGTGCTGCTCCAAACATGGTGTGAGTGCACCTCCAGCACCTTTGGCTGAATGTGGTGGCTGCTGTGTCGGAGAGTCTCCTGAAGCGTGTGCCATTTTACACTCCCAGAAGCAGAGAAGGCATCACATCCATACTAGGGCACTCACTCTCTTCTGTCTCTCCATCCCTCGCTAAAAGGCCGGCCACTTGTCCCAATAACATGGCAGCTGCCTAAGCCCAGCACGTGGGCACATGAGTGGACCCCTGACCAACATCCAGGGCAATCAGATTCTGCTAGAATGAGATACACAGGACATGGAGACAGGCTGCCCGAATCCGTAGGAGGAATGAGGGACATAACCCATCCCGCTGCTGAAAATACTCTGACCCCAAAATGTTCAAATGTTCCAATTGTCAGCTCATTGGAGAGCTACCTCAGCTGAGGTTAGCCCTTTCACACAGGCCTCTTTCTAGGGATGTTCACATCATAAACCAATAGGAGGGGCTCACGAAGGCCCAGTCCCTCTGACTACCCAAGGTACTGAGTTGAGACAGGCCCCAATTTGGGGATGACATTACACAGAACGCCCACCGCCTTATACATTCCTGCATCCTTGCCTGTCCTCGCATGGTGAGAGTGTGAAACAGCCCCTCAAGAGGTTCCAGCTGAGCCTGCCATCTGAGGGACCCAGCTCAGACCCCAGGCACTGAGACATGAGTCTGCAGACAGCAGAGACCCAGAGAGTAGGAAGATGAAGGCACTGGGGGCCAGTTGGCTCCCAGGAAGGTGAGCCCAGCATCCATGAAGATCCCAATGTTTTCTCTGGCTACTGACTGGCTCCCTGCCGCCTGTGGGCTCTGCAGATACCGGTAACATTCCTTTGCTTAAGCTATTCCTCACCACCTGACCACTTCAAACACAGCTACCCTGTGCTGAGTGAGCAAGACTGAAGCGGGGGGGGGGGGGGCAGGGGGCAATCCCAATACTACATCAGGTTAGGGCCAGGGCCAGGCAGGGCTTCATCCTTTGTTCACGCAACTAATGGCTATCAGGGTCAAGTGTGTTCCACCAACTGCCACGTGGGGTTACAGCTGTGAACAAGGAAACAGAATCTCCATCGTCACTGTCACAACCCAACGGCAGAGAGAGAAAGGAAACAATCAGAATGCTTTGAGACCAGTGCTATGGCCCTGTTAGAACACCACCACAGACTAGTGGAACCTACTCAGAGGAGGGGACAGCCATGTCAAGGCTGGCAGGAAGCCAAAGCCCTCCGGGAAGAGAGCCGGGGATGGGAGTGGGGGATCCCAACTGAGCGGGGACAGATGACGGTCCCTGGAACTTATACTTCAGTTTTGTTTGCTTATCACTGTTTGCTGTGGCCCACAGCTCCCCTGGCTCTGAGGTGTGGCCAGCCAAGGGGACGCTAGGGCAGCTCTGGAGAATCGGCATCTCTGGTGGAAATAGAGTTTCTTGGTGGTAAAAACTGAGGTGTCTCGTGTGACCCTGTCCTAGAAGAGGCAGTCCACATTGCCACCCCACGTGGCTCGGCCACAGGCCAGGAGAAGCTAATTTCTGAATCCTCATAGCCTAGCTTGTCCTTCTATGCCGTGTCCCCCTTCCCCAGCCCACCAGCCTGCCCCTGTTCGTGGTTGTCCTTCTCAGCCATTTTTTTTTTTTGGTGCTTGTAATCAAATAATCCTGATGTGGAACCTGGTACTGGGGCAGGATTCACACAAAACCCCGAGGGATGCAGGACCTGCATGTGACAGAAGTGACGGGCTCGGGTTTATATCACTGGGCAAGGAAGCGGTTGCCAATGATATGCAGTCGTGAGATAATCATGTTACACCCTCCAGTCACTTGGGACTAGGTGACAGTCAAAAGTGTGGGTGAGTAGCAGTCGCCACGGGGCAGTTTATAAAGGGCGAGGAGTCTTTTCCCATTGGACACTGTGTAATTTAAAGCAAGAAAGTGATGAGCTCAAATCAAAATGTTCACCTCGAGGCACAGAATGAAATTTAGGGCCATTACATGGGCATGCTGAGCAAATCTTTTATTGCATATAGCCATGGAATTGAAACTACTCACGACGGAACTTAGAGATGGGTTTTGAAGTTACTGAATTACCGTGTTGGCTGGACTTGCAGCTTTGCCAGGTCCCTTTTGTGAAAGGGAATGAGCAGGCCAGGAAATGCTAATATCCTTTTGCAACAACGCTGTCTGGAAAGATGGAGCGCCCCCACCTCCCCCAACACTCCCACCCTCACCGAGGAACCCAAGTCCCCCGAATCCTCAGGTTCCTCGGGCCTTGGTTTCCTCCTAACTAACTCTCATCGTTTCTTCTAGAATATTCAGGATCCGAACTCAGTTCATTGTGGTCCACATGCAAAAGTGCTGATGTGGAGTGGGGGGAGGTAAGAATTATACTCAGAACGGTTAGGTGTATGTGGTGGCAAACACCTTCAATCTCAGCCCACAGAAGCAGAGGCAGGCAAACGCCTGTGAATCCAAAGCCAACCTGGTTGACATAGCCAGGTCCAGGACAGCCAGGGCTACACAGTGAGACCCTTTCTCAATCAATCAATCAACAAACATATATTATAATATATATTTTAATTATATATACATATATATTTAATGTATTAATGTAATTATATATACATATGTGTGTGTGTATATTTTATAAAACATATATATTTCCTAAGACCTGCCAACTTACGGAGGAGCATGGGATGCTGCCTCAGCCAGGTAGGACCATGGCTGTGACCTTGACTGTTTATCAATAACAGTGTAGTAACAGGAGATTCCATGTTCAGGGTGTTCTCTCAGGCAGTTAGCAGAAGCTCTGACACTCTGCAGAACTCACTAATGAAACCAGAACCAAGTCGGGCAGTGGTGGCGCACGCCTTTAATCCCAGCACTTGGGAGGCAGGGGCAGGTGGATTTCTGAGTTCGAGGCCAGCCTGGTCTACAGAGTGAGTTCCAGGACAGCTAGGGCTATGCAGAGAAACCCTGTCTTGAAAAAAAAAAGAGAAAGAGAGAGAACCAGAACCAAATGATGATCTGTGCTAACTGGCAAAAAGGGACTGGAAAGTCCTTGGCACGGGGCATAAACAAAGCTAAACTAGCCGGAGCTAGGGGTGGCTGCTGAAGAGTCTGCCAGGCCATGTCGATTAAGAGGCCACCACCACCCCTACCCCATCCCCCGTTCTGCCTCGCTTAGTGGATGCCAGCAGTGACCGCCACACGCATGTTACTGGTTCCTCTTAAAGAGGTGAGCTGTGTTAGCATAACCCCCGCAAAGTAGATTTGTAGGGGAAAGATGGCTGTGGTAGAGGCTGGGAGTGAGCCCGTCTCTCACCACCAGGCCTGGACACTGTGGAGGACAGAGAGTCCAGAGGAGAGGGGAGAGGAAATGGAAGCCCAGGCCAGAATAGTTTCAGACCTCGGTGGCTTTGCAAAGTGTCAGCCAGCCTCGGGGAAACCCTGAGCCACTGGGCCTGGGGAAGGAGTCTGCACCACATGGAAGAATTGATTGTCACCAGACATGGTGGCCCGTGAGAGTGTGACCCTGACTGAGGCAACAACAAAGCAGCTCTGGCTTGGTGCGTACTGCCGAGCCTGCATGCCTGTCACCTGGGGAGCCCAGCCCAGGCAGTGGCAGACCCAGGACGTGACATCTGTTCCCCCAGCTTCTGCACCTGCGGCCTTCACCTGGGTCACTACCCCCGTGGGAAGTGGGCAACTGGACAGTTATCTGTGCTATCTCTGTCCCTCCAGTGCACAGGACTAAGACTGTGCTGGAGGGCAGCCTGTCACCTAGGAACTCGGACAACCCCCCATATGACCTCCTCTGCACTAGACCATAAACCTCAACTCCTTCCAGAAGTCACTCTTGCAGTCAGAGGAAACAGAAACTGTTGCTGGGGAGAGAAAAGCCACAGGCTCCTCCACCATAGGCCTGTTAGGGAGAGCCGAGAAGCCAGGGGTGACCCTTAAAACTACAAGTGCTATAAACTACAAGTGACCTCCTAGCCCTAGGGACCAGGAAACAGAGTGTCACCCCCCCAAACCACAGAAATGTCTTTATGACAATTCTGACCCACGGGTTGGCTAGTGTGGATCAGAGAGTTTGTCACGGTGGCACCGCCACTGTAGGGCTGCCCCTTCAGCAGTGTCCGGCCTCTCAATTGCTCTGGTTCTGCAAGCTTCAGACATTGTGGTCTGAGTCTGTTTGCTGGTTTAGAAAATGGAGACTGTGACAAAGTGTGCCAGGAGTGATTTTGCTTACTATTGGGCTGGAGGTAGGGGCTCTTAGCCTGAGGCTCCTCCTGCAGCCCGAGCCAACTCCTGGACCCTTGGCTTTAATTCAGCAAAGGTTTCTGCCTGCTGCAGAGGCTCCTCAACTAACCACGGGGTTCTCCTTAGGAGACCAGCACAGATTGCAACCTACGTTAACCCCACACACCCTGCCTGGACATCTTGTTTTCTTCTGGGTCACAGGCTCTGTGCCTCGCCGTGTTCCCGCTGGCCCTGTTCCTGCTGCTCAGCACAGCAGGAGAGGACACTACTACCATTGCTCACATGAAAAATGTCCACATTCAAAACTCAAGGGTGTCTCTATCGAACCCATGTGGCTTTGACAGCATCAGGAAGGCAAAAGGTCACAAGCCAAGCCACGGAAACTGAGGGTCGTCTATTAACAGCACCGCCCTAAGTGTCAGTGAGTTCCTTGTCTTGTTGCTGTGCTGTTCTGCCTGACAGATACAACTTAAAGGAGAAAGGGTTCACTCTGGCTCACAGATCCAAGGGATACGGTCCATCTTGGTGGGAACTGATGAAGGCGGGAGTATGAGGCAGCTGCTCACATGACATCCACAGTCAGCTGGTCACATGACACAGCTAGTCACATGACACCCACTGTCAGCTTTACAAGTAAGCCCTAAGCTCCGTCTCCATCATTCTGTGGTGTCCTATTTATACCCTCCAAACATGACGTGTCCTCCACCTGTCCTGCCTCAGCACGGGCATCCAATCAGCCCGAGTTAGCAGAAGCAGCAAGAAACTGCAGCACACCACCAGAAGATTTTTGGTGTGTTTCTCTCTATGGAGTCCCGACAAATGAAGCTCAACTATGCAATGTAAGGCCAACCAATACAAATGTGTTGTTAGCAAAGAATCCTGTATCACGTGTCCTTTCGCATGCTTGCTTTAGCAGAATATCTTCTCTCTTGTGTCTGTTTCAGAGGAACGTTCCTTCACCAGTCTGCTTTAGCCTTTCACACCTGTGTTCACTTTAACGAAATGTTCCTTCACATGTTTGCCCCAGCAAAACACCATCACACACAACTGACTTTCCAAAGAATCCTCAAGTTTTCACTTCATAGATGCTCCCCTCCCTTCTTCCCTCCCCCAACACCCCTGTGGCTCTAAGTCACACTAGTCTTGAGTAGACCAAACTTGCCGACAGGTGCAGGTTGAAGGTGCTTCCTAAAAAATATTGATTTCTTTGAATCTTGTGCATGGCTGCTTTCTGTACTGTACATGTAGTGCCTGTGAAGGCCAGAAGAGGGCACCAGATCCACTGGAACTGGAGTTACACACAGTTGTGAGCCACTCTGTGGTGCTGAGACTAGAACCAGGGTCCTCTGCAAGAGCAGCAAGCCACAGGTCTATGAAATCCCCTCTGCTCCCTGCCCCACAGTATTGCTCTAGGCTGTTACTCTATTTGAGCACAAGGCCTAATGAGCTCCAGAGGCCCTGTCTGGAAACCGATGCTCTTGGAGCTGGTGGCTCTTCCTCTGTGAGAATAGAGACTTCAGTTCCATGCCGGTCCCAAGGCCAGGGCCCTGAACTCCAGGCAGCAGCTGTTGGTTACTAACATAATCATGTTTTCCTTGTTCTGTGGCAACATTTTTCCTGTGTCTGAGAAATTGGCTGTCATGGCCCAGGATTGAATTCTCAGTAATTTTTTCATTAAAATTAATGAAAATATTTCTTCCCTTAATGGCGTTTCATTTAGGGGCAGGACTTTCAGGGATTAATGGCTTGCCGAGTGAGAAATAGGTACGGACTCAGGCTTTAGTGAGCGTGCCTTCCTGCAGCTTCTTGGAGGCAGCTCTGTCTCCAGCAGACCAGCCTGACCCCTGATGACAGGAGGAGATCCGTGTGTTTCTATCGGCCTCCCCGTGGGACCCCTCAGGAAAGAGAGGTGAGCAGGCCCTGGTCCAATCAATCCGCAGTGGGTAGGCGTTCTCTTTGGAATGTCCCACCCTGGGGGTAGGGGGCTCTGATGGGGAACTGCATCTCCTTGCCCACCCCAGGACACTGGGCCCTCAGGCCTTACCGCAAGCTCACTCTGTCCTAAGATTTCAGACCACAGGCACAGGCTTTGCCAGACCTGCAGGACCGAGGAGTCCTGGCAGCTAGGCTTGGAGGCGGCGTAGGGAAGGGTAGAGGCTGGAAACCTCACGAGAGGCTGGGGGTCAGCAAGGCAAGAGCTGGAGCCGAAGCAGCCTGAGCTGGGGAGGGCAGGGCCAGAGTAGGGGAGAGGCTTCTGGCTGTGCTGGGGTGGGTCCCACATGCTAGGGGAAAGTCAGATGGAGTGGGTAGTTCAGGGCGGGGATGGGATCTGGGTAGAGTAAGAGCAGATCTGGAGGCCGAGGTGAGACTAGGCTGGGCTGGAGATGCCCAGGTCTCCTAACTCACGCCTTCCATTGTGTTAATCCAGTGGGCTTTAAACTTGTCTTCATCTCAACGTTTCTTTTATACTGGCCGGTGACACTGTAAACCCTGTATTATGCAAATCTGAGGTAGGTGGGAGCCCCACCTTGAGCTGTCTGGTGCATCCGCAGAGCTGGAGTCTGGGGAGAAGCAGCCAGCTGCCCGGAACCAACTCTGGTCACAACATCCTCAGCTCCTCCCTGGGTAGCCTTCTCCACGGTCACCTGAGGCTATCTCTGCTGTAGTTCTGATGTGACAGTGCAATCCTGTGCGGTCCGTCCCTTCCAGGGCTGCAGTTTCTCTACAGCGGACAGACCACAGTGTGTGTGCTCCAGAATGGCTGCATAATATCCCCAGAGCTGCACAGAGTCAGAGTCCCTATGTGTACTGAGTGTGTACACACGGGAGCGCATCTGACGGTGTGTGTCCCCCTGAGAGTTCTTTTGTAGATGTGTGCATTTGTAGCCTGCATGCACAGGGATGCATCTGGATTTCCTGTTTGTTTCCCAGGTGAGTCTACCTTGAGTCACAAAGGCTCCTGGCCGACAGGAGTGGGGTGGGGGCAGGGGCAGAGGAAGCCTGGAAAGGGCCTGGCTCCACCCCTGCCTTTGCTGACAGGTGTTGGCAGTTTCTCTAACTGTGATAACAGAAGAGTAGGGGGGATGCTAATTCCTTCTCAGTTTATTGAATCCACCAATCCCTCGCAGCCTTAGGGGCTGAGAGAGAGTGATTAAAAGACACTTCAGCACACTGGTTATTGCCAATTAACAGACTGCAATATAAACAATTAATAAAGGCACACTGGGAGGTAAAAGGCGGGGGCTGTCATCTCCTACAGGGCATACTGGCTGGCTCCTAGGACAGCCTGCAGGGTGGTGGTCAGAAAGAGTGGGCACAAGAGAGACATCAAGGATGAGAACTGGGGGTCCCCCAGGGGCCGACCCACAGGGGGAGGGCTGTACCTGTCCTATTGATGTCAGTGAGGCTGCGCCAGACACCTGGCGAGCTCTCTTTGTCACATCATCTCTGCCCTTGGGCAGAGAGCAGCCCAGCCTGGTGAGTGTCCACCGATGTGAAGCCCAGAGGTCTTCACCATCCACTGTGCCTCTTAAGACAGGACAGACACCGGGACACGGTTTCCTTGCCGGGCTTCCCTCCCCACCCACTGCAGTCCCTGTGACTCGCTTTCCCCAGCAAAGGGTGCTGCAGAGGCCTGGAGTAACAGTGTCTATTGAGGGCACCTTCCAGGGACTAGAAAGCACCACTGTGGCCCGCCCACACATGTCAGATGTTGCCAAGATCAATCTCATGAAACCCTCAGGTGATCTTAGCAAGAGGCGTGCTGAAAAGAGACCCCCATGCTAGGGAGGGCTGGAGACCTTTCCATTGGCAGCAAGCTGATGGTGGACCTTTTAGGGTAGCCTTGACTCTAGAAGCTTGCCTCCAAAGACCACCGTGCTTCAAGTAGGAGACCTCCATCTCAGTCTGGGAGGGAACAGAGAGTGTCTGAGCCTGGCCCACCCCAGCCTGCAGCCCCTGCAGTCCCACGCCGCCGAGCAACTATAGGAGCAGCTACAGACGCCTGGCATAACACGAGCACAGCTGTGTGCCAATAAAACTTTATTTATGGCTCTGAGATCCAGATCTCACACAGTTTCACATGTCCCAAATATGCTCTGCGGAACTTTCTGTCAACTGTGTACAAACGTGGAAGCCATTCTCAGCTCAAGAACTGCTCAAAACTGGGTAAGGGTTGGCTGTGGCCCAGAAGCACAGTTCCGATGTGGGATCTGTACCTGAGGGATCTGGGGCTTTGGAAGGGAATTCTCCTCAGACATGACTTCTCCTGGAAGGAGAGTTCAATTCCTCTGTGGAGTTCTGTGTTGGAGAGAGCCTAGCTGGCCAGGCAGCATGACCCACAGAGGAGGAAGGTCAGCTGAGAGGTGAGTAGGAGCCCCAGACCATGCAAACTAGCAGTACCCAGCCAGGACAGCTCGGACACTCACCTGGGATGTGGCGACGTCAGCTGCTTGAGACTTTTCCCTTTAAGATTTTGTATCTTAAAAAAAAAAAAAAAAAAAAGATTTTGTATCTTATGGGCCTGTGTATATAGCTAGGGGTGGGCCTGTGTATATAGCTAGGGGTGGGGTGTGTGTGTGTGTGTGTGTGTGTGTGTAGACACGCCATTCCTCAGATTACTGTTTATTTGTTTGAGACAGGGTCTTTTCATTGTAGCCCTGGCTAGCGGGGGACTCACTATAGTATTTTTGTGTTTTGTTTTGGTTGGTTATATTGTTTTTGTTTTTATTTAGTTGTTGTTGGCTGGTTTTCCTTTTTTTTATTTTTAAGATTTATTTATTTATTTATTATATGTAAGTACACTGTAGCTGTCCTCAGACACTCCAGAAGAGGAAGTCAGGGATGGTTGTGAGCCACCATGTGGTTTCTGGGACTTGAACTCCTGACCTTCGGAAGAGCAGTCGGGTGCTCTTACCCACTGAGCCATCTCACCAGCCCCTGGTTGGTTTTCAAACAGGGTTTCTGTGGGGCAGTGAGCTGTGCACAGACAGCCTGGTTCCCGGTCGGTCGAGCACAGTGACCTGGTGGTCGGTGACTTCTGCCTTCATGGGATGGCAGGTATTTGGCCACGCCTCCTGGTCCCTGGCTCCTGTCCCAGCTACAGCCTCCCACAGCCCCTCCACCCCCACCCCCTGTCACCACCTCCCCTCCCTGCAGAGAGGTGTGCGACCTTCAGTCAAGTAGGCAATGCCCCAACCTCGTGGTATTCTGTCTGGACTCCACCCTCACAGTTACCTGGCAACAGCCAGGTATGCTCCTCCCCACAGTTACCTGGCAACAGCCAGGATGGCCCAGCCCACTATAAAAGGGGCTGCTTGCCCCCTTCTCTCTCTCTTGCCTCTTACTCTTTTGCTCTTACTCTTGCTCCCTCCCTCTCTGCCTTCCCTTCTGCCCCTCTCCATTTGGCCATGGCCGGCCTCTGCTTCTCTACTCTTCTTCTCTCTGCCTTTCTACAATATACGCCTTAAAACCATCTTCTCATCAGGATCCACTGAGCTGGAGCAAAGGAACAGCTCTTCCCCTAAGGAGCCGGGCATCTAACCTCCTGCCCAGGAGGCCTCCTGAGCTCTCAGCCACAGCTGCCAGCTGCCACCAACCCAAGCCACCAAACCAAACCCCCACGGAACCAGCTTAGGACTCTCATCCCTGCAGTAACCTGCCAGAGCGCTCTCCTCCCTGCCCTTTTCCCTTCGGCCAGGGCCAGAGTCTGCCCGAGGGTCCCCACTGTTCTCAACTCTTTCAAGACATACAGGAGCATCTGGGATGTCCAAGAGTGAGAACCTGTCGTCCCTGGCCTCCATGCAGGCCTGGGGACCCCAGAACCGGCTCTTCCATGGTACCCAGCAGCATCTGGTGCCTAAGAGTTGGAGCCCATCTCCAGCAGTTCCTCGAGGACCCCAGACTGTGCCTTCCTCACCCCTGGAGTGGGGTCCTCCAGCTTCCCACAGGCCAACACCTGCGCTGCGGTACCATGGGATGTGCACAGTCAAACTCTTGGAGTCCACCTCACCCAGCGGCCCTAGCCCTGAGCAGACATGGGACCCCATTTTTGTCCCACTGGTTTCTCTGTGTAGCCCTAGCTGTCCTGGAACTCACTCTGTAGACCAAGCTGACCTCAAACTCAGAGACTGCCTCCTTGTCTCTGCTCCAGGGTTCTGTGCCACCTCTGTAGGTTAGAACTCACTCTGTAGAATAAGCTGGCCTTGAATTCACAGAGATCTGCCTGTGTCTCTCTCTCAAGTGGAGAGAAAGGCACGCACCAACATCATCTTGGTGTGTGTTTGCTTTTGAGGTTGTGTTTCTCACTAGCCTGGAATTCAATTACAGGCAAGCCCAGGGCACACTAATCTCTGCCTCCTTGTTCTGCATGTGGGTCGATGCAGGCGACAAAAGTCAAGGGCTTCTGCTTCTACAGCACACACTTTAACAACCCTGAGATATTTAAGCAAATGCAGGGGCCAGATGCAGGGAGGCTCAGAAGGTCTTTGTGCCTCAATCAGTTCATAAACTTGGTCCTCCAACTGTGGCTTGTGTTTGAGGCCAAGCTCCTGGTCTTGCAGCAGCTGTCTGTGGAACTGTCCCTGGAAGAGAGCAGTGTTGTCATGGGTTGCCAAAGATGTTTCTGAGCCTCCTGGGAAGTGAGTACAGAGGGTGTCTGTGACTTTTATTTTTTTCAAATGCCTATTTTTAATGATGGTTCTTAAACGCTTTGACCTCCCTCGTAGCCCACCACCCACCAGAGGTAGTGGGAAAGAAAGGATACAGGGGAAGTGGATCTGTTTAGAAAGGTTCTTTGGAGCAACTCCTGTCTATGTTGTCTAGAAATCGGCAGTTCAGTTCATGGGTCGCAGTGGCAGTTTGATTCACTCGCAAACACTTCATGGATACACCAGCAGTCCGGTTCAGTAGAGTTGCAACAGCAAGCAGGAATCAGCAGTGGTGGCACGGCCTAACAGAGACAGCCAGGCCTCCGCAGGAGGAACCTGGAGGAACGCCAGGAAAAATGCCTCCCTCGGCGAGACCAACAAGCCTTACACAGCCAAGCTCACCCTCCATCATTATCCGTCAAGTCCTTTTTATGCTCTCCAAATATCGTGTGTCCTTTATGGGTCCTGCCTCAGTGCATGTGTCTGTCTCAGCTGACATCACTCTGGCAATCAGCCTGAGCCCTCACAAGCAGCAAGAATCTACAGCACACCACCAGAAATTTTTGGTGCGTTTCTCTTTATGGAGTCCCGACAAATGCAGCTCAACTATGCAGTGTAAGGCAGACCAATGCATGCGTGTTGCTAGCAAAGAATCCTTCATCACGTGTCCTTTCATGTGTTTGTTTTAGTAGAACATCCTCTCTCCTGCGTCCACGTCAGGAAAACATTCCTTCACGAGTCTGCCTGAGCCTTTCACACCTGTGTCCACTTCAGGACAACACTCCTTCATGGTTTGCCCCAGCAAAACACCATCACACACAACTGACTTTCCAAAGAACCCTTAAGTTTCCACTTCAGATATCTGTGATGGTGGAGCCGAAAAAGGACTGTGTGAGGGGTTCCCTGGGCATCAGCATAGCGAGTCAGTAGATGGAGCAGCAGCTTTGAAAACCCCAGCAACCTTGGGTCTGTCCTGCTGGGGGTTCCACAGCTGTCCCTGCCCATCCCTTCCCAGGTCTCTGGCAAGAAAGAGCACAAGAGGAACCTGAGAGTTAGACCCAGCACAGCTCTGCTAGATCCCTGACAACTAGGGAAAGATACATCTGTTGTCCACCCAGCGAGGGGTCTCAAGGGGATGACACCCACATGTAGTGTCCCAAGCATCAGGTCCCAGCTGATGTTGTCATCTTGCAGGTAAGGAACTCCAGGTACAGGGATTAGGTGGCTCAGCACTAAATCCTCTCACTGTGCAGAGGCCTCAAACTTCCTTTTCAGGTCCCAAGCTAGCTAGCCTCAGCCTTGTTGGGCAGTGTCTGCTGGGCCAGACTTACATGGGTTCTGAGGTTCTGCTGGGACCACAAGGTGTGGATTTGGGGGCTTCTGCAGGGACACTCAGTGAGCCTCCACTTCACGCCAAATGTGACTCTGACCTGTGAGTCTCCACCTGTGAGAGGCCCAGACACCCACGGAATAGTAAGGGAGGCTGAGGACCAGTGCCAAGACTGGGTCCAGCCTGGCCTGCTCTACATGGCCAAAGCTGCCCCAGAGCACCCTGGGAAGAAGGGTGTATGGGACAGGGAGAGTTACTGGAAGGGGGCAGACTGGGCTGCTGCCACAGAAGACAGAGCTGAGCCGAGAAAATCAAGAGGACAGCCATGTCAGCCCCACGTTAACCGCTGTTCCGGGCTCCTTCCTGGTAGCATCACAGCCGTAAATGTCTCCAGATCCTGGGGTCCTCGGCAACACCCTCTTTAGAGACACACTCTTTATTAAGAGCACTCAGTGTTCAGGAAATACAGGAAGTCAGGCTGGCAAACCCTGTTACCAAGGAAGCAGAAAGCTAGCAGCCTGGCACTCAAGTGGCCATAGGGCTCACACCTGGGCCTACACAGCAAGAAGGGCCATGCTGCCTCGGAAGGACATCAGCCTTCCTGATCTTTTCCACTGGCCTCAAAGGGAGGACCTAGGACCAGAGCTGCCTCGGGCCCACGGAGGCCATTGCTACTGTCGCCACTGAGATTGGTCATCTGTATCAAGAACTTTGGATCTTGTCATGTTGGGGCCCCACAGGCATACTTGTGCCTCTGTGTGCATATCCACATAAATATGCAGGCAGGTCCACATATGTTTGCAAGTCGGTGCACATTAGTGAACACGCAACTGTGCACAGGTGCATGGGTGCTCATGTGCAGTGAGTGTGGGGACACACCTGAGTGCCTGAGTGTGTGGGTATGAGTGTGTGTGTGCATACTTGGGTGACATCTCTGTAGAGAGACAAAGTTGTGGGTGCTGCTGTCTTCTTGCCCCTGCCCTGGAGGAGGAGGCTGTACCCAGCTCCCCTGGGAAGGCCTGGGAGCCTGCTCCCAAAGGTGCTGACAAGCGTGGAAGGAAGCAGCAGCTGATTTAAATGCAAATGACTGAAATCCAACTTTCTTTATCAAAATGCAAATCGTGCTTCAGTCTGGCATCTTCTGAGCACCCAAGTCAGGGAGCACCACCCAGAACCGAGCCGGGAGGCAGCTGGAGCACCCACAGCATGAAGAGTCCCCCTCAAAGACCTTGAAAAGAAAGCTGACCAGAGAAGGCAGCGAGACCCTGAGACAGGAGCTAGTGGGGGATGGGGGCAAGACCCAGACAAAGTTGGAGCCCTCAGCTGATTTAAGCTAGACCTGTGCCCACTCTGGCCTGAGGCAATCCAGCTTCAGCACCCACACTCCCCACAGGGCTCAGGCCAGGAGCCATCACCTCCACGGAATGACAGTGAGCGGCAGCAGGCCATGTCCTCTCCCCAAAGCCACAAGCCCTGGTATGGGGCCACATCATGTGTTGGAAGGGTCGCTTTCTTCACACAGCTACTATGGACAACTGTCTTTTTCCAATTTATTCAGTGGCAGAGGGTAACTCTGTGGAATCAACTCTACTGTTGCGGCTTGGGGGTGGGGCTAAGGCTCCAGGCTCCTCCCTGCTCCTCCTCATCTTGCTCTCCCTCCCCTTCCTGCTCCAACATTCCCAGGTCTTTGCCACAGCCCAGGGGCTTTGCTCACCCCACCCCTTCCTCCACTACCCTACACTTAACTACCCCTCATCTGTGGATTCCCCCAGCTGGTTCTTGGAGCCTGGCTGTTCCTGGAAGGGAGCTCGGCAAGGGTGGTGGGCCAGGCTCCTGCGTGCTGGGAGGGGGTGGCACGTGCCCCGCGCCTGAGCTTGCGGGAGGGTCGTGCAGCTTCGCAACGCTTCCATCTGCCTTACTCCTAATATAGGCTGCAGGAGCCACAGGAGGAGCCCCAGCAGGGGAAGCGGAGGCAGCTCAGAGTGGAGGTGGACTAGGCTGCCTGCATTCTAGCACACAGTCTGTCTGTCACCCTGGGGCGGGTGACATCCTGAGGCTGTGCGGCTAAGGTACAAGAGGTCACCTTGACATGCCCGAGGTCTCCACACCTTGGCCAGCTGTGTATGGCCTCTCCAGCGCATGTTGGTGACCAGGGCTTGAGCCCCACTAAATTACCTACACACGGGGTTCATTTTTGTAACACCCACAGACTACTCAGTCAGAGCACAGCCCCTGGGGTGGTCCTAGCTACAGGACCCATGGGTTCTTCCCTGCTCCCCGCCTGTAGGTGAGGGGAGCTCTCTTCCTGGCTCTCTTCCAGGGCGTCCTGGAAGGACAACACACTGGGCCAGGCTTCAGGTTTTCTGTGTTGCTCTAGCTGATTTAGACCCTAGTATCCACCACAACCAGAAAGTGGAGGACACAGCTGCCTCTAGTACCAGAGCTGAGCCTCCCTCGTCAGACAAGGTCCTGGAATGCTTCACACACCCCCACCCTTCATGCACAGAGAACTGCTGGTGATCTCCCTAGGGACTCTGTGGTGGGAGCTCCTAGGGAGATGGCCCCAAATGGACCCTGGGCTGTACAGCAAGAGCAAGGATGTGCTGCTGGCATTTTGCCAGAGGCCCTGCACTGAGGCAACACTCTCAGTCCAAACACCACTCTGAGCCATGAGTCCCCTGCTTGCCCAGGGTGAGGGGCTAGGCAGCTGCATAGGAACCTCCCTCACCCTTTAGGTTCTGTGGGACCCAGGGAGAGAAGGCAGAGCATGCAGGGGCCAAGCAGATGGTTCCCTTCCTAAGCCTGGAGGACTGGACAGAACAGGGTAACAAATCTCCTTCCATTCTGTGGTCCTCAGCACTGACATATGGAAGCGTCCTCTCTTGCCCAAAGGGATCCCAATGGCACACATGGGCGCCCAGATGGTGGCAACCAAGAGCAAGGCAAGAGTTTTGTTTTTGTTTTCCTTTTGAGACATGGTTTCATGTAGCCCAGGCTGGCTTCATGTAGCCCAGGCTAGCCTCAGACTCACTCTGTGGCCAGCTATGATCTTGAACTTTTGATACCCCAGGCTGCTCTTCTCGAGTGTTAGGATTACAGGTGTTTGTGGTGCTGGGTGTTGACTCTCAGGCTCTGGACCAACTTTGTACCAGACAGTCTAACAACTGAACCCTAACCCCAGCCCTAGGGAGTAAAAGACCCTAGTGGGGAAACCCCCACTCAACTCCCGATTCGGCGTGCAGCCAAGAATCACGCAAGAATCACGAACAGACCGTCGTGATGTAAATACACGAGGTAGTTTAATGGTGGAGCTCGGGTCGAAACTTATCTCACGCAGGAGACAGTGGATTCGACTGTTTAATGGCAGAGCTCTGGGTTGAAACGTATCTCATGCAGGAGACAGTGGATTCGACCACGAGGCTTGGAAGCTAGGGGTTTTTATAGAAAAGGGTCTGGGGCTGGGGGAGGAATTGGCGAGGTTTCACATGATTAGTCCATTTAAACGTCAGCAGACTGTACATGCAGATAACATTTAACTTAGGTCAGAAGGGTGGGAGATAGGGAGGCGCTGGGCCAGTCCGGACATGTCATTCTCTTTATGGCCAAGCAGCCTCAGGAATGTCTTAACAACGGGCCTGCCCGGGCATGTCCTGGCCTGTTCTGTTATGTTCTCAGCCCCAGGTTTCAAAGTTCACAAACAGCTCTTTGGACTATTTGACATAAATTACATGAATCACAGGTCTAAAGTTTTATTTTCTTTCAGGAGACAGTTCTCCACGAGTTCAGCAGACCCTCCCTGCTTTTAGTGCTGTGACAAGAATCCTCTTGTCTGCTTGTCAGGGTGGTTTGCTTGGTTTTGTTTTGTTATTGTTTTTTTTTTTTTTTCCCCAAGAACAGATCTTATGCTGCCCAAATTGGCTTAAAACAGGCATTTTCCTGCCTCTGCCTCCAGCTGGGACTATAGGTACAGACCACTGTGCGCACCAGGTAAGCTCGTTTCCTAGAAGAGGCCTTCTAGCCCGTGGGTAGCATCAGTCACATAGAAAGGTGAGGACGAACAAGCATGGGTACCACTGAGCTCTATAAACCCACACCATAGACAGAGTGGCCACAGTCAGTCAGGATAGTGACTGTAGGAGATCTCCAGGTAAGAGTATCGACAGCTTACACTCCTGCCATCAAACTGTGTCCTTGGAACTTAGTCATCCTTCACTGGGGAGGAGAGGGGAGTTATTACTTCTCAATTGCTGTGATAAGACACCACGACCGGTTTATGAAAGAAATAGCTTCCTGGGGGGCTTACAGCTTCAGAGGGTTGGTTAGCTCATGACCATGGGAATTGGGACCTAGCAGCAAACAGGCAGGCATGGCTCCGGAGCAGTAGCTGGGGCTCCCTTCTTAAGACAACGAGGCAGAGAGAGCTAAATGGGCAGAGCGTGAGCTTTTAAAGCCCCGAGTCTCACCCTGAGTGACACGTCTCCTCCAACAAGGCCACACCTCCTAATCCTTCCCAAAAAGTTCAACTAACTAGCAACCAGGCATCCAGACATAGGAGCCCAGTGGGACCAAACTTATTCCAACCTCTTTTTTTGGTTTATATTAAAGCCCAATGTGTACACCCACCATGTTGCTTATGAAGCAATACTTGAGCCTGTTGTGTGAGACACAGAATGCAAGCAACTTGCCATAGTCCCTCAGCACAGGGGCAGTGGGCTAACCTCAAACCCACAGTCCTTTGGTACACAGGTGGTTAGGCTAACCTCAGACCCACAGTCCCTCAGTACACAGGTGGTTGGTCTAAACTCAAAGAATGCTGGCTGCATTGCTAACTGTCCTTCTGCCTGGTGGGGCTGTGCCAGCTACAGCCATAGGAAGCTCCAAGACTCCTGACCAACTAATGGTTGCCCCTCCTGAGCTGACCGTGAGTCTAGGAGCCAAGCCTGAGCCACCGGCACAAGAGGATGAGGTGAGCACAGGTGGAGACAGGCTTGGGGACTAAGCAGTCCCAATGGCCCCTGGGAAGCCAGTGTGCTATGCTGTTAAACAGGAGGTCACTTGCCTCCTGCACCGGCCTGGATTAAACCAGCCATATGAAGGTTTCAAAGGGACAAGGGATTCTGCAGGCCTTGCTTTGCCTAAGTCAGTTTATCACACGCTTATCAGCTGCCTGTCCCAGGAGATGTCCCTCCACTGCCTGGCAGCCGATCTTCCCCAAGGCTGCCCCCCCCACCCCCGCCTCTCTTCTCAGATGCTGAGCAGCATGGCCCAAATGCCAGGCTGCTCACTCATGACTCAACTCCCCCACCAGCCAAACATCTGGCTGACAGAGGGCACGGCCCGCCCCCAATGCAGCTCCTTCTGCACAAATATGCTCTTAATATTCAATTAGTATTTATCCACCGCGAACAACAATTATGCCGTTGACTCTCAATGAAGCGCCTGGTTAATTAATGAGCACGGTCTTTAACATGCTGGCAGGATCTCTCCGAAAGCAAGTACTGGAATAATGGCAAGGGGGTGCCAGCGTGAGCCAGCTGCGGGGATGGGTTGCCCCTGGGGATCCCCAGGCTCCAGATGTGGGTCAGGCTGAGCATGCACCTCAAGAGATGTCTACTACAAAGGAAAGACACTGACTGGGACTTCTAGCAAGCCACTTAACCTGACTCACAAGCTCCTTCCCCAAAAGGCCTGGGCCACCAAGGTCACCTAGAGCATGCCTCTAGGCAACCAGTTTGCACAGCTCCCTCCAGAGCTACCCGTCAGCTCCATATGGCCTGCCCCACACAGCAGCTGTCTCAGCTCTCACCCCTCTGTCTGCCTCCTGCCTTTCTCCCAACTGCTTGGGCACCAGCCTCCCTTCTCCTGCCCCTCAGATGCCATCCCCCACCAGCTCAGCCTGGCCTGGGTCTGCAGATCCCAACAGCCTGGCTCCCAGATTTCACCACCATCAGACCTTGCTGAAAGCAAAGGGCAGGGCAGCCCTGCCACTTCAGGTGCCCTGGACACTTACAGAAAGTGTGCTCTCCTAGGCAATTACTCCGCGTCTGGTGCCTCAGTTTCCCTGCTGTGCACTAGGAGAGTGGCAAATGTGTATGACATTCAAAGTACGACACAAGCTTGGTGTCAGTTTTCTCTCCTATCGCAGCCCAGAGTCACAGCCTACTGTGCGTGTGTGTCCCTACTGTGCACACATGCAAGCGAGAGCAGTCCAGGATGTTGTTGTCTTGTTGCTCTGCTTTCCCTGTGGGCAAATGGAGCAGGGAAGACAGACAGGGAGTTTGGAAGCCCCTCGGGTACTAAGTGAATGATGACACTCCGGGATCAGCTTCAGAAAGGCAGATCAAATGTATTCAGGGTGAACAATGCTTATATGAAACTTTGGGGAGGGGAGCGGACTATCTCGGGTGGGCAAAGCTCATTGGCTGAAGGCTAAGTTACTGGGATGCCTCATTAGCATGGGATGGCATATCCAGGAATGTCAGGTGCTTGCTGAATGGGTTTATCATCAGGAGAAAGGGAGTTGGACCTGTAATTTTCCTAAGGGCAAGGAGACATTCCTCAGGAAGGGGGTGTGAGGTCCAAGATCCCCCCAGGTAGAGAAGAGGAAGCCCCGCTGACAAAGGGAATCCACCATTTTACGCCAACCTCAGGGCTTTCTGGTAATGTCAGACTTCGACCTTAGGAACAGAGTTTCCCAATACCCTGCCACTATCTTCATGGCTCTCACTGTCTTCCACCACCAGAGTCCCACTGGTGTCATTGGTAGAGGGGTGGGGTGAGCAAGAAGCTCACCTGCATGCTTAATACCCTGCTTGAACTGGTCCCCATGCCCCTGCGCAGCTCCCATAGGTGACAAGGGGGTTACACACATGCACACACGCACACACACATGCACACACACACACATGCACACACACACGCACACACACATGCACGCACAGCCACAAGGCAGGCCAGGAGATGAGGCCACTAGGAAGGAGAAGTGAGAGTCATTAATGGATGGGGAACAGCAGCCTTTCCTTAGAAGGTCACTAGGAAGAGCAAATGACAATATGAGACCCTGTGCAAGGGGCCACCATTGTTATGATTTTGTGCCAGGGATCTGCTAGGGTTGGGGGCTAGTTAGTATTAGAGTTTAACACTAGAGCTGGGGGTTAAGTTAGGGCTTAAGGGTAGTGGTTAATCTTAGGGTTAGGACTGGGATAGTGGTGAGGGCCAGTCAGGGCCAGGGTCTTAGCTTAGGGTTAGGAGGTGAACATGGGCCGGGGGTTGACTTTGAGTCAGGGTTAGTGGTTCCAGGCTGCATTTGGATTTAAAGTAGGGTCTGTGGTGGTCTTAGAGTTAGGATCTAGGGTCCAAGTTAGCATTCAGGGTAAGTTGTGAGGGTAAGGTGTGGTTTGGATTAGGGTTAGAGTTTTTGGCTCTGGGCAAGGCATCTTCATTCTGCTTCCTGTGACTGGGATAACCTGAAAAAAGCAGCTGAAGAAGAAAAGAGCACATTTGCTTCCACGGTCATCGTGGGGAGGTCAGAGGGGCAGAAACTTGAAGCAGCCAGCCACATTGCATACACCCACAGTCCAGAGAGCAATAAATGCAAGCAAGCCTGTGTTCAGCTAGTTGTCTCCACTGTATCTATAGTCCAAGATATCCTTCTCTAGGGAATGGCGCCGCCCACACTGGGTGGATCCTCTCACCTTAATTAACAACATAATCAAGACCACGACCACCCCCAGACGTGTGATTTGGATAATTCCTGGGGGGCGGGGAGAAGAACCACCTCTGCCAGGTGATTCTAGATTGTCTTAGGTTCACAATTAAAACCACTGCAAGGCTAGAAGTCACAGCTAATGCTGGAGGTTAGGGTTAGGGTTGAAAGTTAAGATTAGAGGTTAGGGTATGGTTTAGGAACCCCAGAGCAAGCGCTGAGAAATCCCTGAGCCTCCACCCTTCCGTGAATGGTCACAGGCATCTTGAATCAAATCTGGATAGCACAGACCCAGCTAACCCTCCCCCAAGGGGCAGGGAGGGGTGCTCTCTGAAGTCCCATGGGTCTCTGTAGAGTCCCCCTGAAATTAATGCTTTTCAATAGAAAAGAACTTAGGTAACAAGTCAAACCCTGTATTCTCAGATTGGCATAGAACACTTACCACGACCCCACTTACTGACACTGACTAGAGCTCTCGGGCCCACTGGATCCAGTAGAACTAGCCAGGTTCTACTTGCCATCCTAGAGCCACTGAGACCCCTCCCCTGCTCCTCCCCATACTCTAACATACCCCCTCTCCTTATGACTCTGTCCTAATCCAGCCTTACCCAAGGCTGCTTGGCGGCAGGGGCTGAAGTGGAGCTGGACCCACGGTGAGACACTAAGTCCTGGGAGCATCTCAGCTCTATAGGTCGGGCTGCTGAGAGGTCTGAGAAAGGGCCTGAACTTCCTGGCCTAGATTCCTCTGCCAACTGTGAATCGGGAAACCAAAGCCCCTCCCTCGTGATTTGATGTGTGGCGCTGAGCTCTGCTGCAGGCACCTTGCAACCCTTCACAAGGTTCTAGAAGGGGTCAGTAAGGCGGCCCAGCAGGGAAACATGCTCGCAACCAATCCTGATGACTTGAGTTTGATCCCTGGGATTCATATGATAGGAGAGAGCCAAGTCCTCCAAGTTGTCCTCTGAGCTGCACTTGTACACATGTATGCCGTGGTGCTTGCAATAAACAAATAAGTGTATCGAGAAATTTCAGTGCTCCTATGTGACATCACCCAGCCCGTTCCTCTCCCAAAGCTTCTCAGACCCAAACTCCCGGACCCCTCGCCTGCTCAGGCAGCATCTCCCCACCCCACATGCTAGCAGAATATCCCCCCATTCCTCCTCATACTCCCTTGGTGATCCATTCACAGTGCCACCCCTCCCTCCCCCATCTCTATCCCGCCTGTCCCTCCCCCAGCCTGCTGCTGCTGACGGTGACATCAGCTCTGGCTAGTCTCAGGCTCCCTTTGGGCTCTCCTCCTGCACACCAGCTGCTGAGATCTTTCTCAATTACAAATCAGATCATGTCTGCGCGCAACACTTCAGGGGCTCCCTGTGGCGTAAGTCACAAGTCCCGGCCCCTGTTGCCCCAAGCATAAACTGCTTTCCAAGCCAGACCTCCCTGTGGCTGATAGCATCTACAAGGGCTTTCCTGCACAGCTAATCCCCCCGCCACTGTGTCCCTGGAAAGAGCCAAGATCCTTAGTGGGTCTCCGCAGCTTCTGCCTCCACATCCTCACACCTGGGTCCTGCTAGACTTTGAGCAATAACTCCCCAGGGCCCTTCCCCAAGCCCGCCAATGGGCCCCCAACCAGACAGCCTCCATGCCTGTCTCTTGGTGTCTCGGCATGTGACACTGTGATTCCAGGGTACCAGGGATATGTTGAACCCTAGGGGACACCAAAATCATGTCCCCTCTTTAGACCTCAGCCTTATGGTTAAACCATGTGTGCATAGCCATCTCTACTTCTGGAGAGATGACTCAGCAGTTAAGAGCACTGTCTGCTCTCCCAGAGAACTCAAGGTGCCCAGCAGCCACAAGGATGCTCACAACCATCTATAACTGCAGTCCTTAGGGTTCTAACGCCCTCTTCTGGCCTCCGCGGGCAGTGCGTACACATGGTGCACAGATACACATGCAGGCAAGACACCAGTACTCACATACATACATACATACATACATACATACATACATACTAGAAAATTAAAATAAAATAAAAAGTAAATCTTAGGCAGAGAAAGGAGACAGGCTGAAGCAGGCTTGAGACAGTGTCGGCAAGGGACTGGTTGGTCCTCAGGAGAGTCTCTTGCATGGAGGAACGGGGTGAAGTAGCTACCGCTGCCTGTCAGTCCCGAGGAGAGGAGATCTGGTGCCAGAGGGAGGGGTTCCAAGTAAATGGAATGGTAGGTAACCCAGCAGGGTCAGCAAGGGTGGGGTGCAGATGGAGTGGGGGTGTGGGACACAGAGAGACAGACCCCGCTAGCCCGTGCTGCTTTGCAGATGCTAGGGAAAGTCTGTCGCTCTTCCACTGGGACCTCTGGGAATTGGAGCTGCCTAGTCCCTGGCAGTCACCAGTCAGAAGTGGCCCAAGGCCATGACTGCAATTTAAAATGGCCTTCAATAAAACAGCACAATAAAGCCACACTGCAGAGCAGTGCTGACGAGCAAACACTTCCCTTGAAGAGTCAGAATCTGTGGTGGGGACAGCACAGCACTGGGGGTAAGGAACACAGGCCTGGCTGGCCAGGACAGAAGCCTGGATGATGGTTGGTCCCCAGACATCCGAGGAGAACCAGGCTTCCTACGTGGGGGGGAGGATGCAGGCCCACCTGTGCTGAGCTCACCTTGAAGGGAGCTGTGGGAGGAACAACCATGCTGTCTGGAAGATGAAGGAACTGTTTATGCTGATAACTTACTCTGAACGGATCAGGTAGAAGTTTTCTGTAGCCACTTTGTGCAGGAAGAAAAGCAGGCGGAATGTTTCCCTGTAAGAACATTAGGGCGGGGCTGTTCACACTCCTTCCTGTCGCAACGCACAACAGGGACTGGTTTCCTGGGCACTAACACAGGAGAACGGTCTGCTTACACGATTATGTAGGTCCTGTGTGTACAACCTTTCTCTAAGAGCCCTGCACTGCTGTAAGGGGTTAGCAAAGTCGGTCACAGAACACAGGTCAGCACACAGAAATCCACCCCTGGCTACAGACAGGTATGTGCCTAGAGAGGACGATGTCTAAAGCAATATCAGATCATGGTGCGTGTCTTCAGTTCCAGCACTCAGGGGGCAGAGGCAGGCAGATCTCTGTGAGTTCAAAGCCTGCTTTACACAGTAAGTTCCAAGCTATCCAGAGCTACCCACAGAGACCGAATTTCAATAAAATAAAATGAACCGCTGGAGTAAGAAATCAAAGACTCAAATAGACACAGAACATGCTCCTAGATTGGAAAGACCCAAACATACAGAGAGGCACAGCACAGGCAAAGTGTGGGAGACTCACAGGTGAGTGCAGATTCAATCCATTACCAGCCTAAGTCCCAGCAGGCCCTGTGTAGACGAAAAGCGATTCTAGAATCTGTGTGGAGGAAAGACAGGAGAAGATCATCAAGAACACTTCTTTAAAAGGAGAGGTTGCCCGAGCATGGTAGCACAGGCCTGTCCATCTAGCACCCAGAATTCGGAGTCAGGAGGATCATTGTGAGTTCCAGGTCAACTGAAGAATGACATCCTGTCTCAAAAACAAGTTAAATTTGAAGGATTCACAGTACCCAATTCTACGATGGAATTAGCCCCCTGGTAAAGAGGACTCAGACCAGCAAAGAGATAAACATCAGGTCCATGGGCAGAATGATGGCCAGAAATAGACTCTCTTGAACACACACTGCCTATTGTCCTTTAACAAAGTACAGCAGGGGCTGACGGAGAAACGGTCATCTTCCCGAAAAATGGTGTTGTAAGGAAAGGTTAACCTCAGACCGTATCCCACACCGTGCACAGACTGGCTCATGGGACATCTGTGGGTGTAACACTGTAAAACTCAGGCCGGAAAAGCGGCTCAGCTGGTAGAGGCCCTTGCTGCCACCAGGCTGTCAACCTGCGTTCAATCCCTGGGGCTATGTGGTGGAATGAGAGAGCCAACGCCCTCAGGTTATCCTCTGACCTCCCGCACTCTCCCTGAGGCACACATACAAGTAGATAAATAATGTCATTCTTAATAATGTAAATTCCCAGTGCTGAAGCTGGCTCAGAAGTGAACCGCTCACACATGACTGGTAGGAAGCAAACTGCTCAGACCCTCTGGGGATAGTCTCCTGGGCTCCACTCCTTTCTTTCTTTCCCTATTTATTTGCTTTTAATAGTTAATTAGTTAGTTCTTTAGTTGAGTCTAACTGTAGCCCATGCTGGCCTGGAACTTATATAGACCAGGCTGACTGGGAACTCACAGAGATCCACCTGCCTCTGCTCCCTGGGTGCTGGTACTACAGGAATATGCCACCAGGCCCAGCTCTGGTTTCCTGTAAAGTGGAATGGATGCATCTGCAACTCCTGTCCACATGTGTTCACCCCGGAGAAAAGAGAGTGTGTGTTCTGTGCCCTTGAAAAAAAAATACTACAGACAGAGATGGCGACAACAGCTCTACCCACTATCGGCCACACTCGGGGAAACCAGCAGGAAGCACTCGCTGTGGAATACTGCTTAGCCTCGAAGAGGGAGCACTGACACTTGGGCCTTCACGACTCTCAAAGGCACCCTGAGTGATGAGAGCCAATCTCAAGATGTTTTCAACTTCACCGTTTCCTTCCCGTTGCATTCTGAGAACGACTTTTGGCAACGGATTTGCGGTTGCCAGGGAGGAGTGTGGGGAACGGGCCTAGGAGGCTTCAGAAATGGGCTGAGAAGCTAAGTGGCATGCTCTAGAGTGTGGGGGATAGCATCCTCACCCAGGGCTGTGTGTGGGCCCTGGGGACTCTTGCTGATGCCCCACACCTAATCCCAGGAGCCCACCCAACCATGGACCCTGGTCGCCCCTGGGGTCGTGCGTACCTACACACAAGCAATATAATTTGTGGGGAAGAGGAGGGAATGATTCATACTGAGCCTCAGCCCCAGGGTCCCCTACGGCTCACCTCTGGGACCCTCACCTGACCCCATTGTGCTGGACAGAGGACAGAGGCTACAAAAACGTCCCTTCTCATTCGTTTAATCATAGCAGCAGACCTGGGGTCATCAGGTCACTGCCAAGGTCCCCAGATTTTTTCAGCCTTACTGTGGGCCACCACCATGGACCCCATGGGAAACCCAGCAAAGGCAGCCGGAGGGCGGTAGCGTTTATTAATATCCTACCAATGTGTGTCTGCAGCCCCAAGCAGGGCCCCGGAGTCTCAGTCCAGTGTATTAAATAATGCTGTCTGGGAAAAAGCCGGCATGCACGATGATGGGACTTTAAAATTTAATTGCTGCCAAACAAGATTACAGTGGGGAGGTGGGGCAGGTGGAACTGGGAGAGGAGAGACTGAGGGGCGACGACTGTCATTGAGCCATGGAAGATGTAGAGAATGAAACAGCCTGAGCTGTCCCCATCATGCCAGGTCCCCAGATGCCTCTGTACCTCTCACCTGCAACTCCTCCCTACCCCAGCCCGGCCTCCGCAGACCTGGGGGTACAACATGCCGACTTCAGATGAGGCCCCAGGAACAGAAGATCAGACAAAAGCACACCTGAGTACAACTCTGAGGTTGCTTCTCCGTACTGTTTTGAGTCTTGGGCAGCCCTAGCTAGCCTTCCACTTCCAGCCACTCTCCTGTCTCCAAATGCTGGGATTGTGGGTATATGCTACTGGACCCCCAAAACCTTTTGCAGTCAGAAGAGATCACTTATAGATTTTTCCCTTCCTGACAAAATAATTAGTCCCAGTTCAACAAGGAGCCACTGTCTGCAGAGAGGGGCAGAGCCAGGCTGGCCTTCTCCCCTCCTCTGGTGCTCACTTCTGAGCCCCACGCCCTTCAGTCTGGCTTCCCAAAAAACCCAGGGTGAGTCTCCATGTGCTTCAGACATCCCACCGCCATGCTTCAGCCCCTCTGCCTCCTTCCTTCTCCTCCCACCCTCGCTCTGTGTTCCTGTTCAAGCCCAGCGGCTGCACTTAAAACTAAGGGTGCCCATCACTTGCCGCTCTAGTTGGCGGTATGAACCTGGGAGCGTGGAGCCTTAAAAAGAATGAGGTTGATGACCGTCTCACGAGCAGCCAACTTTAGCCAGAGGTCAGATGACCTGTACCCTGAGGGCTAGGGCTCCTGTGAGCCACGTGTCCACTCACGACGTTAAGGTGCACGGGGCGGGCAAACAGCACGTGGCAAAATCCTGTTTCTCTGTAGGCATATAAGCAAATAATAGCTGGCTGTGATGAATAAGCTGAGGTAAACTCACTCCTATCCGCTACCCCCGGGAGGGCACAGAAACTCATCCCAAAGACAGTTCTGTGGTTTTGAAGAAATTGAGGTCACAAAGCTCTTGTTTCCTCACACACACTCAGAATTCCCCTCACATCCCCACCCACTCTTGGACTGGGTTCTGACAGCTCATTTCTCGGCCAAACACCCTAGAAAGGCCTACGCCTTTCGAAACGAACCCCCAGATCCCACTAAGGTCTGCTGGGCCCTGCTATGTGCAGGTATGACGCTAGGTAGAAATAGCGGACACAGCAAAGAGGACCAGGCCCTTTTCCTGGAGCTGTTTTTCTGGATGTGAAGAAACAAACAAGAGGCAGACAGTGTGGTTGTGGGCAGTGAAGAGAATCCCGGAGGAGGAGGGTCACTGGCCAAGGAAGGGACACCTGTGGCTGTACCAGAAGGAACGTTCAAGTGAAGATCTTATCACCGAGTGTAAATGCAGGACATACCTGGCTAGCTGGAGAGGCTTGCAGAAGGACTGTGAGAGATGACTGAGTAACAGAAGAGACGGCTGGCATTCTTAACCCTTTGGCCCAGGCAGGGTCAACCCCAGGCCTGATGGAGGAAGGCTCTTGAGTTTACAGGGAGCTGGGGGTTGGGGGGAGAGGCTGACAGGTTCTTTCAGTGTCAAGCTAATGAATACCTTCACAACCCAGAAATTGCCTCAGCTGACCCACACCCTGGCAATAGGGGAGGTAGCCTCTGGGCCACTGTGTCAGGACACACAACAAGGTTTCAGTCCCATTCTGGAGACTGGCCCATCTGCCCTTTAATCCCACCATTGGCCAAATGAACCCTTCAAGGCCTCTGTCTTTATTCTGATGCATGCGTGATCTCCTGGGTCTGGGGCTATAGCTGGCCTTGATGGACCACTGGCTGTCCCCATGAACACTGCTGTTGCTCACCCACCCCTACCCTCACAGAGGAGGAGTAGCCAAGAGCTTGTGGCTCCTGTTCCTCCACTGGAAGTGTTGGGCCTCTCCAGCCATGAACCACAAGCTGGGTCTGAGTGTGAAGACAGAACGCTGTGAACCCACCATCTTCCCCTGTTGTCTCCCCTCCACCCCACTTACTTAGAAGAAGCCTAGGGGTGGCAACTTGGATCACCCACCATGGTGGTGCCTGGCACACTCAACTTGAGCTCCCTCGCAAATAATAAAATCCAAAGAGAGACTTGTGCAGTGCGCACCACAAATCAGAGCCACGCTCCTCGAGGACAGATGCCCTTGGCATGTTCATGCGTGTGCCACGTCCTCCTTATAATGGGAGAGAGCAATTACGAACACATCAGATAAGATGGGAACAGGGCTGCTTCGGGGAATATAAAACAGAAAAAACGGGATTAGCAGAGACAGATCCCTCCCATGTTCGCTGCAGCCTCCCTCAGACTCTTGTACTCTACATCTGTGCTGAGTCTGTCCTCACTGGTATAGATAACTACTTGCAAACTAAAGGGGGGTGGGGAGGCTTCTCGTTTCTTCTATCTATCCCTTCTTACGATGCTTTTCAACCAAATACGGATGCAAGAGGGCTGGGGGTGCGGATCAGTAGTAGTGGGCCTGCCTAGAATCTACCAAGGAAGGGTTGGGAGCACGGCTCAGAGGTAGAGCACCTGCCTAGTGTCCCCCCAGGGAGGGACTGGGAGCCAGCCTTAGTATCCCTGAGGCTCCTGGCTCATCCCCAGCAATGCAAAGAGAACAAAGAAAAATCAGCCACAATGAGATAATCTTAGCCTGGGACCCTCCCGCTGCCCCTCCTAGTGTTTTCCAGTGTGCTGAGTGCTGTACAGTCCTCGGGCTGTGCTTGTCTCACACATGAGTGTTAACAGTAAACTTGGGGCCAAGCCTGTGAACTCCGAGCTATACCCAGAAGGGTCCTGGGAAGCCACATCTCACTCCGTGGTCCCCCACCTCCCACCCCAAGGACTGGGTCCTGTCACATCTCCTGGGGCTTATTTCTGCCTCCCTGGAGACTACAACAGACACAGGGAATGCCTGTGGCCCTGCAACTTGAAGCCCACCTTCTCAGCAACTCTTCCATTCCCATCCAACAGCGAGCCCCTTGGCGCTGCTTGAATACCTAGGGTGATGGGAATCTCACCACCATAGGAGGCCACCCAGCCTGGTCCATTGTTGGGTGACTCCCAGACATTTCTTCTCTTGGTATCTAACCTTGTCTGTGGGATGGCTTGATAAGGCTGACTGGGCCAAGCTGTGGAGCCCAGAGGGCTTCCTACCATGCATGAAGCCCTGGGTTTGATCCCAAGAGCCACAAGCCAGGCCTTAGCTCTAGGGGCAAACCTGTAGTCCCAATTAGTGGGGAAAATAGAGGTAGGCAAAGCTTCAGTTACTGGGTTGGGGTTCTCAGGTAGGGACCACGAGGAGGTACAGAAAAGGGGGCAAGGGGAAAAGATGGAGAACCAGAAAATGGCATGATGGAGCAAATCCAGCAGAGACAGGACAATGATTGGTGAGTAATTTGGGGAGCCTAGCTGGGAAACAGCCAGTCTAGTGCAGAAAAAATAGTTTCAGGTAATCGCCCAGGTCCTCCTGTGCTGAAGCAGATTAAATTAACCGATAGGACTCTGTCTCAATTATGGGGGGTGGGGCTGGTCAGCTAATAGGGTTATTAAATAGATAACAATAAATAACTCTATTAGATAGAGTTATTGAATAATCAATAACAATAGAGGATCAAGAGTTCAAGGCTACCCTCTGCTGATTCGGAAGAGTTCAAAGAAGGGGCTGGAGAATTAGCTCAGCAGTTAGAGACATGGATGCTCTTGCACGGGGACCCAGATTTGGTTCCCAGCACCCACATGGCAGGTCAGAATCATCAGTAGCTCTAGTACCAGGGCACCTACTGCCATCTTCTGGCTTCATGGGTACCAGACATGCATGCAGTGCACAGATGGCATGCAGATAAAACATTCATTCACATAAAAAGATGCTCAGATGCAGTTCAACAATGTTCAGACCCTGTCCCCAGCCCTGTGCCCTGTTCCTGTCCCCAGCCCTGTCCCCTCTCCCTGTGCCCTGTTCCTGTCCCATGCTCTATCCTGTCACAGGTTTTAGAAAGTTTCATGCCCACAGAATTGAAGCTGAAGTGAGGATGCACTGTGCCTTTGTGGACAGAGCTAAGGGACGCTTGTGTCCTTGGGCACCTCAGAGAGCTTGCTGAGGAGGCAGAAATGGACCAAAGTCCCACAGGCCGACACAGTGGGACCCAGTGGGCTCCCCCACTCTGCATTCCTCTCCCTCCCACGCCTCGGAGCCTCGTCCATCCATCTTCCCTCCTTCTCTCCTGTCACAAAGCCTAGCGGAGGTGGTAAGGGGATTAAGTCCAGGCTGGCCCGCACCCCCGCCGAGGAGCTGGGACTTCATTACAGGCCTGCCCAGCTGTCTGCAGCCATCGATTGGCCCTGGCCCCAGTGACCTCCCGATCAATGGATAGCATGTTATTTACTGGATTCTGTCCTGAGCTGGCTGCAAAAGGGGAAGGGGCCTGGACAGCGCAACCCAGAACCGGCTCTAAAGGCCTCGCTCTTAAGGCAGAAGACAAGATCTGAATCCCTGAGTTGGGGGTGGGGGTGGGGTAGGGGAGCAATGGCAGGCGATGCTGGTCTGACGTGCACAGCTGTGGGGCCTTGGCTGTGGCTGCACGGCCTCAGAGTCCTCTGAAAGAAATTAAGGTGTGTATGTGTATGTGGTTGCTACATAGGGGCTGTGGTGAATGCTGAAGAGATACAAGCTTGGAGGAGCCCCTTGACTCTGCAGGGCCTCTCCCCCCAAAAGATACAACCACTCCTGAATGGCTGCTATTGGCAGCTGAAGCTGCAGGAGTCAGAGGTGAGTATGCATCTCTGTGTTCCACTTCCTACCTCCGGACTTCAGTCCCATCAGCCCTTTGCTGGGCAGCCAGGGGGTCCCCGGCCAGGCCAGGCCCTGGCTGCTCACAGCCAGTAGAGGACAAAGCTGGTAGGCCATGGCCCCAATTTCCTACTTTCAGTGGACAGTTCTGAGGTGTGGTCTCCTCAGGCTCCCAGGAGAAGGAGCCACCGTGCCCACGGCAGCTAGCTTAGCTCTGCACTGGCTGGCTTTTCCCTCTTCCTGCTCAGTCTGCCCCACCCTTGCCCCTGGGGTTCACCTCAGTAAGAACAAATCCTTTCCCAACTCAGGCTCTGGTCCAGGGGACTCCAAACTATCACCAGTGAGAAGCTACCCAGCAGGAGGGCTGGGGCTGCTCCCTGAGAGAGTGATGTTACTCATACTAGGGTGCGGGCAGATGATGTCACACAGCCACCAACATCCTCTACATCCCTTGCACCATCACGTTACAATGAAGGTGGGCTGGGTGGGGCAGTAGACCATGCCACAGACAGAAGAACTGGTAAGGTAGTATCAAAGTGCAGAACCCCATTAAAACTTGTAACCGATAAATGGCAGGAGTTCCAACTAGCTCCCGACCAGGGTCCTGTCCTGGAGCAGGTGACTGTGACAACCGGTCACATAGCATAGAACCTAGAGTTCTCCATGCTAATGAGGTATCTAGATAGTCCCTGAGTGTTTAGCCAGTGAGCCTCCCTTCCTGCAAAAGGTAGTTAATCTCTAGTCTGAGTAAGTTGTATACATCCTCATCTACCATGAATAAAAGTCGTACGGACAAGCAAGAACTGTCTCCTTCATCATAGATGGCCATGGGGGTAAGGGGCTATATAGAGCTGGGCCTAAGTCTCCCATAGAGGATCCCTCTTCTAGTCCTTCCACACTCTTGAAACTCACTCTGAGCTAAGCCTCGTTCCCCAACCCCAGGCTCATCACAGGACCTTGGGCCCCATTCCTAACTCCTTGCAGTCTCCAGTGGCATCTGGTCACACAGAAGGATGGGAGTCCCTGTTCTCAACTCTCCATGGTTCCCAACAGCATCTGGGCACACAGGAGTTTGAGAACCACAGCCTCTGTCCCAGCCCCTGCCATTTCTCACCAGAGAAGCAGGGGATGGGATGCCTATCTCAGACAAAATTTTGCCTCCCCTGAGCATGTATCCGCAGCCAGCACCCCAGAGGCAAGGGAGAAACACGGCCTAGTAGTATCCCTGTGTTTCACCTCGAGCAGCATATTGGTGACCCACAGGCTGTGCAGATGCCAAAAACAGGCCGCAGCAAGGTATCCTGATGTGTGTATAGTGAGACCCAAGCTGTGGCCTCCTGGCCTCTGGAGGGTAGAGGTAGCCCGTGGTGTTTCCTAGGAGTACTTGAAGTGGCTCTCAAGAGAGCGGGGTCTTTGAGAGTCAGGACCATTGTAAAGATTATTGGAAGAGCAGGCCCCTGACCCCCAGCCTGTCCCAGCCCCTTTGGAAGCAAGTGTAGCAAAGATACCTTATGCCCTTGGTCGTGGTAATGGAGGCTGGGCAGATACCTGTCAGTCACTAGTGACCTGAGTGGTAAGGGACTCTGAGTGGGGACAGCAGAACCCAGGATGGAGTTAGACTGGCCCACTTGGAGTAGGGCAGAGCAGGTGGGTGGGATGGGCCCCAGGCCCCTTTGGAGGTTTGGAGACTAGAGGATCAGCGTATCTGGTTGCTAAGAGGCCAAGGCAAAGCACGGAGCCTGGACTATCTACAAACTTGAATCCAATAAATGTGAATCTTGGACGGATGGGGCCCAGCATGAGGAGAGGCTGAGGGGAGGAGGCTTCAATAGAACAGGAGACTGAGGCAGACCTAGAGCTACAACAGAGGCACGGGGTGGTGTGAGGACCTCAGGCAGCTGAGACACTGCAGGGACATTGGCTTGGAAATGAAGCTAGGGTTGAGCTGGGGCTTGCAGGGAAGGTGAGACTGGACCAGGCCATGGAATGTCATTTCCAACCCCAACATGGTGGCTCGAACCAGTGTCAGAGAAGTCAGCACTGGAGGGGATCGCAGGGCAGAGTTCTACAAAAGATGTTGCCTACCCACCACCCATTCTATAATGGACCTGACACATGGGACATTGGATATGGCTTCTGGAACACAGGATTTTGTCTATCTGTTGTACAGGTGCCCATGGTCTGCCTCTCCTGGAGTCCCTGGGAGTCTCCCTGTTATATGGAGGTCTGCATGCTGTAGGGGGTTCTGCATGCTGTATAGGAATCTCCATGCTGTATGGGGGTCTCCCTGTGTATGAGGGGGTCTCCCTGGGTAGAGGGATCTCCTTGCTGTTAGGGGTCCCAGTGATAGGGACCATAATCATGTTTCTCCATGTTACCAGGACACCTCCTCAGGGCCTCTGATTGGCCAGAGACCCTCATCTGCCTCTACCATGTTACAATACACCTGTGTTCTTCCTACTCTACATACCTAGCTTGCCAGTTCTCAGACTCCAGACTGCCAGGGCCCTTTGTGATCTTAAAAACTGGGCTGGGGATGTAACTGGTCGGTAATGTGCTTGTATAACATACACAAAGCCCAGCACCTTCCTCAGCGCCCCATGAAACGGGAAGTGATGTCACATATGTGCTATCACAGCAGGGTCAGAAAGTCAAGGTCTTTAATAAAAACAAAGTTTGAGATCTTGTCCAAAAACAAAACAAAACTTACTGCAGTGGGCATAGTAGAACATGCCTTTGACTGAAGAACTTGGGAGGCAGAGGCAGGTGGATCTCAGTGAGTTGGATGTCAGCCTGGTTGACATAACAAGTTCTATGTCAAATAGAGCTACATAGTGAGACCCTGCCTCAAAATTGAAAAGTATTGACACCTCCCAGTGTTGATTGGTATGGCTTCAGAAATATTTGTTATGTCAAATACTTAAAACAGAGAACTCTTAAATATTTGATTCAAGGATGGCTCAGCAGTTAAGAATACTGGTTGCCCTTTCAGAGGACCCAGGTTTGATTCCCAGAGCCCATACAGTGGCTCACAACCATCTGTAGCTCAGGTCCCAGGGGTCCAGCGCCCTCTTCTGGCCTCTGTAAGCACTGAATGCACATGGTATCCAGACATATGGGCAGACAGAGCCATAAAATCAATAAATAAATGTTTAAAATATCCAATGAATTAACTCATTTAAGATAAAAATAATCACCCAAGTTCATATTAACAAAGTAATGTGTTTTTGTGAAAGGTAACTATTGTAAAGGCAAGAAGCAAGAAGAGTGATAATTAAACCTCCATGATCACCATGCATGAATTTTGAGTCACCTTGGAAACATCTCTCACTTCTGGGTTTATCTAGAGGGTGTTTCCAAAAAAGGTTTGTCCGAGGAGGGGAGGCTCACCCTAAACGTGGGTGACGTCATCCTGTGTCGGGGATCCTGGACTGAATAAGACAGGAATGAGCAGAACTTCAGTGAGCATCTCCTCTTCATAACTGTGGACATGAGCCGCCTCACACTCCCGCCGCCACGCCTTCCCAGCGCAGCAGACTGTGTCCCCTCCTACTGTGAGCCAAACTAGCAAACCCTCCTCCCTCAAGCTGCTTCCTCCAGGAAGTAACCAACCAGTGTGTGCCACATCGCTTCAAGTTTTACAGTTTTTGTGGTGGTCGAGTGTCTGGCTTAAGAGCAGATGGCTGGGTTCTTATCTGCTTCTGCACTAGGTCTCCCACAATATGTTGTTTTGGTTGAAGGAAATTAAGAAACTCTAACCTCTCCCGCCGCATCGGGAGCCCATCGGTGGCTGGGGCATTCAACGCTAAACCTTAACATATGGTAGATCCTGGAGGGTGCTTACAGCCTGAAACCTTACGACTGCAGCCACAGGCTCCACACTGCATAATATTAATGTCCTCATGCAGCTCGTGTGCGCCATCGCTTCCTGTGGTAACCGTGCATGCCCAGCCACTTGTGAGAAAGGCTTTCAAGGGTGGGGAAGCCAAAAGGCCCAGCTGTTTCCTGAATTCAAATTAAGGCTTGAAAACTCAAACTTTATCACTGGCAGAAAATCCTAGCGTATTTTTTGCTCAAAGAAGCATACTCATTCGTTTCTGTCAGGAACAGAGGTGTCAAACACCCAAGATGGAGTGACTCTGTTTTGTCTGTGCAGTGTGTGTGTATGTGTGTGTGTGTGTGTGTGTGTGTGTGCGCGCGCGCGCGCGTGCGCACACGTACTCACACACGTATGCCGCAGCCTGTGTGTAAAGGTCAGAGGGCAGCTTGCTAAAGTTGTTTCTCTCCTTTCACCACATGGGTTCCAGGGCTTGAGCTATGGTTATCCAGCCTGGCCACAGGTGCCCTTACATGCAGAGCCAGTTTGCAGACCCCAGTGCATCCCTCACCCTGTGAAAGTGGTGTCCACAAGGAGGGTAGATCCATCTCCCTCCTGCTCAGTGAAGGCCTCCCCATGGCCTTGCGATTTTTAGAATTTAAAAGACCCAGATATCAAAGGAGAAAGATATTTAATCAAGTCTGTGTTTTGGGTCAGCTCATCAGAAGCATCAAATAAACTCTTTCTTCTATACGTTGCTTTAGTCTGCCTTAGTTGTGGTGTGTATCAACAGCAATAGAAAAGACAGACAGACACTTGCACTGTGGTCAGAGAGGCAGAATCTCAAAAGGTTAAGAGCTCAGTAGGGGCAGAGCCGGGGTCCACTGAGTCTTGAACCCCAGAAGTCCCAGATCATTGAAGAGTAGCCTGTAACCCTAGCAGCAGGGCTCAGCTGGCCCTGAGGGGCTAGTCACCCCTTCCCTCACGTTTTTTCTCCTGGTACCAGCCCTTGAGCCTTGCAAAAGGGCCTCACCTGGGCTGGACACTGAGTGGCAAGTCGTGGCATGGCTTCTCTTTGCTGTGCTAGAGAGCCCCACCCTCGTGTTGTAACCAAGTCTCCTGCACACCCGCCATGCATGCCGATGGCCTCAGGGATGCGACTCCACAGAATCAGTCAACACTGGTGATTCCTCTCCATGAGCTGAGGTCTCGCTAGGCCTCTGCTCCTTTCCCCTCCCATCTTTGCAAAAAAACAACACTTGGGAGGGAAGCCCCATGGGTAAACAGCACAGAATTTGCCCTGAACTTGCTATGGTCCCACCCCTAGGCAGCAGCTGAGGACAGCAGATTCCTTTCCAACTCCCTGGTTCCCACCCGGTACCAGCTGCCATGCCCTAGAGCAGGCAGGGAAGCCTATGGGCCCAGGGTATGAGAAGAGGCTCCAGCCAGACTCCTGACACAGAGCCAGAAGCTTCCCGAGGCCTGAAGAGAGTGGGACCAGTGCCCAAAAGAGCATGGAGGCCTTGAGGTATACAATGGGGACAGATGTGACTAATGCCAGCCGCCGGTACTGGGGACCTTCTGCCAGGAGGCATTCCAACAGGTGCCAAATCTTGCTGACACCCTGGGTTTTGTCTTCTTACTGCACCCCGTGCCTTGCAGGCCCCCTCTCTGCTGCCGACTCTACCTCAACCTCTTTGACTCTGCCCACTCCACACGCTCGCATGCCAGCCACACCACCACCTCCTTGAACTAACTTGATTGGTGCTATTCAGGGACCTGGGGGCCCTGGGGCAAGGCCAGGACCCAAGCACTTTCTCTAGAGCTCAGGATGCAGTAAATACACAGGTCATAGCACTGTGGGAAAGGACTCCAGGGTTCCCCCATGAAGGCTGATGCAATGGCTCGCTGGACCACTGAGCTCCAGATCTTTGAAGGGCTGTGGGAGACAGAGCTGCAGAGGACTGAAGGAGTCAGGCCTCAACTGGGCTGTGTGGTCTCAGGACAGGCTAACAACTGTGAGCCTCAGTTTCTGCATCGTTGGGGGGTGATCTTGTGCATTGTGTATTCAGATGCAGAAATCTGTGCCCCGAGATCTGTTTTCCGTGCCTAAGCATCATTCTACAGTCCAGATGATGGCGTGGCCAAGCATCTCCAGTCTCCGTGTTATATAAAAATTATTTTCTGTTACCTCTCATTGGTCAATAAAGACCTGATTCAGCACATGACTAGAAGAGGAGATAGGAAGGATGGACTTCACATCCCAGCCAGGGTTCCCAGGGGGAGAGAGATAGAGGACCAGGAGGAGAGAAGGAAGAGGTGTGGAGGGACCATATGGATGGACCAGGAGGATTTGCCATAAGGCCGCGATGAGAGAGCAGCCATGAGGATACACATGGAGCAGAACAAGCCAGGGCAAGGCTTGTACTGAAGATAAAGGACCACATGGTTGAGAAATCGGCAGCCTTAGCGGGTTAGAACAGCTTAGAACCAGCCCTGCGTAGTACCATCAGCGTATTCATAAAACTATAAGGTCTCTGTGTCTTTATTCAAGAGCTAAAATAGGCTAACTAGGGCATAGAAACACCCTGTAGTTATGTAGTAGCAGAGGCAAACCCTCTGAAAAGACTATTATGCTTTGTCTATAAAGTGGGGCGGGGTGGGGCTCACACCTGTGTTAAGATTCTAAAGGTGTGATTGTAGAGAGTTGGAATGTTGCAGGTCCAGAGCCTAATCCTGTTCTATTTCTCCTGGCTCTGGAACATGGTTTTAAGGTAGCATAACCGTGTGCCCCTGGGCATGTTCACTTGCATTTCCAGAATAAACTGGTATTTACTCCCCTTGAGCTGAGAGCTAGTTTTCTGCATCAGCAGATGCAGCAAACTGTAAGGACAGCTGTCACCCAGCAGGTGCCAGGAGGCAGAAGTTCCACACGACAATGGTTGCCACACTGCTGCCAGTGTGGTAATGGCCGATGCCCAACCCAAATCCAAACACCCCTGGACCCCGGGATGTGAGCAGAGGCTCAGACTCTTGTGACTTGACTGGGGAACAAGGACCAGACTAGAAATGTGACAGCTGGGATCAGAGTCACGGTGGCAAAGGCCCAAAGCGAGCCCAGCCTAAGAGGATTAAGACATGGAGTGTCAAGTTGTGATTTCACCTAGAGAGTAAAAGACCATGTGTCTCCTGCTGCAGACCCAGATAAGACCTTGTCTCCAAATCCCCAGGCCCCAGGAAGGGGAACCGAGGGCTAGAGATGACAACCTGGAGCCAGGGCATGAACATAAGTCGGGGGCCAGGGCCAACCCCGCAAGCTCCTGTACTAGCAGCCACTATATGTGGACAGCTCTTGTTTTGGGCTAGAGAAAACCCTTAAGTGTCCACAGCTCAGTGCCACAGTGATGACCAGAGGTTGTCACTGCCCCTGACCAGCCTTAAGTGAGACCCAGGTCCTGGATCATGTTCAGAAACTGCGTTCATTGGACAGCCTCCAGGGGAGCTGGGAACCGAGTGGCTAATTTGTGGTGTGACTGGCCTGGCTCCCACGGATATTTCAGTCACTGTTAATGTGGGTCCCTGCCATGTGGCACAGACCCTATGTGTCTTAGTCAGGGTTTCTATTCCTGCACAAAAATCATGACCAAGAAGCATTTGGGGAGGAAAGGGTTTATTTGGCTTACTCTTCCACATTGCTGTTCATCACCAAAGGAAGTCAGGACTGGAACTCAAGCAGGTCAGGAAGCAGGAGCTGATGCAGAGGCCATGGAGGGATGTTCTTCACTGGCTTGCTTCCCCTGGCTTGCTCAGCCTGCTCTCTTATAGAACCAAGACTACCAGCCCAGAGATGGCACCACCTACAAGGGGCCCTCCCGCCTTGATCACTCATTGAGAAAATGCCTTACAGCTGGACCTCATCATGGAAGCATTTCTCCAACTGAAGCTCCTTTCTTTGTGATAACTCCAGCCTGTGTCAAGTTGACACACAAAACTAGCCAGTACACTATGCTAGCCAGCAGTTCATGCCATGATGCTACCAGCCCCTGGATGGTGGCAACAAGCCCGAGTCCCCACCAAGACATAATATTTTTTGTTGATTCTTTTAAATTTTTTATTTTGTGTGTGTGTGTGTGTGTGTGTGTGTGTGTGTGTGTGTGTGTGTGCGCACGTATGCTCAGGGACTCACATGCTGCAGTGAGAATGTGGAAATTAGAGGAGAATCTGTGGAAGTGGGTTCTCTCTTCTGTCCACGTGAGTCTGTGGGACTGAACTCCCGTCCTCAGGCTTGACGTAGCCAAGTCTTGCCTAATGAGCAAGCTCCGGGTTCAGTGAGAGATGCTGACACCAAAGGCAATGTAGAGCTATGAGATGGCTCAGTGGGTAAAGGCGCTTGCTGCCAAGTCTGACATCCCTGAGTTCAATCCCCAGCACCCATGCGGTGAAAGGGGAGAGCTGCCTCCTACAAGTTGTCCTCTTGCCCCTGTAAGTGTCCCGTGGCCTATGTGTACATGCATGGATACACACATGCATGAACACACAAGCTGCACAGCAACAGTTCCTTAACAAGTGGCATGGAAGAGATTTCTAGAGTGTGGGTAATGATCTGCATTTTGATTGAGGCTAGACTATCCAGATGCTCCATTCCTCAGAGCTCCCAAAACACTCCACACAAGTTCTGTGAATTTCACTTTGTACAAACACATCTCAAAACAAACACACAGAGAACCAGAAGCAAATACTGAGAGCCCTGGCTACCAAAGCTGGTGGTAAGGTCGGGGGCTCGGTGTGAACCCAAGTGGGAAAGCCTCGTGGGCCAGAGGATGGCTTCTCTAACCTGCTCATTTGAAATTACGATGGTAAAGTGGGTTTGGGGCAAAGAACTGTCTTCCTGTCTCCTCTCCATTCTCCTCCCAGCCTCTGAAGTCCTTGGCTGATATCCTTGGCTGATGACATTGGCTGATGACATTGGCAGGCATCAAGGTGTTAAAAACAGTGCACAGTGAGTTCCAGGGCAGCCAAAGATACACAGAGAAACCCTGTCTCGAAAAACAAAAACAAACAACAAAAAAAAGTGCACAGGCCAACTTTGTCTTCCAGGAGCCATGTGACCAACATGCCTCCTGTACTTCTGTCCCTCCACTGAGCGAGCTCTTGATCGTAGCCTCCAGGATGCCACAGTGGAGGAGCTAACTCAATCTTTGAGTGGATGGTGTTCCTCTGCCCTCCTGTCCCCTGCACTCAGCCGCCCACAAACAGGATTGGATTGGTGTGATTCCCAGACCCCAGCACTGCTGGCAGGGAAGCGATGGAAGAACTTAAGAGAGGGCAGACATCCTTGAGGAGGAGATTGGGACCCATGGTCCTTCCTCCTTTGCTCTGCTTCCTGCCAGTCACAGAGGGAGCAGCTTCCTCTTCACAAGCTCCCAGCATGCTCAGCTGCCCCACCACAGATGGACCAGCAGTCTCTGAATTGACACCTTCCAAACTGTTAGCACTCCTTTACCGTGGTCTCAGGGATGCTTCTGCCTGCCTTCAGGATGGGTGTTTCCACTCAGCTCCTTTGGGATCACCCACACAGACACACACGTCCTACGGGAGCACTCTCACAGACACACCCCTCTGAGGTACACTCACCAATTATCTAGTGACTAAATCCAGCCATGTTGGCCATGAAGAAGAACTGCCACAGAGCACTGATCCCCATCTTTGTTCCCTCTGAAGTCTCTGTCCCTGCCTCAGGACGTCCCAGGCCACCTTTCTGGGTGTCCCTTGCGGTGACACACTCTTCACAGAAGAGGGGGCTGAGGCTCTGCTGGGGACCTGGTGATGTCTTGAAAGATGAACTGGATCCTGCAAACTGGGGGTGGAACCAGCGTTGGAGGCTGGGTAGCAGCTAGAAGTGGGAGGAGCAGGCAAGCAAGGAAGATGTGCACCCATGTCTATTACCTTTTAATGAAACCTCCAACTCTGCTTGGAACTGGAGAAACCTGGAATTCTTTTCTACCTCAAAAGCAAGAATCCTGGGTTTTCTGAGTTGAGGGCCCCTCAGGAGAGTGGTTAGAGGCTCAGGCTCTTGAGAACCACAACAGAGATGGCCATGAGAGCCTTGGAGACAGAGCAGCACACAGGCCTGGAGACACTCCTCCATCAGTCAAGCGCTCAACACCCACCTGCTGTGTGGGAAGGCGCAGCGCTCAGGGCACAGTGACGTCAAAGTCCCCCCTTATGGACTGTGAAGGAGACAGACTGCTGGGGGAGACAGAGCAACAGACAGGTGAGCACGTTCAGGAGCTCAGGAGTGTGTGCTGTCTTAAAGGGACCAGCAAAGAGGACATGGCAAGTCTTAGGCTGGCAGGGAGAGACAGAGTGAGCCAGAGGGGTCCCCTCTTCCCCCACCACCTCTCTCTCTAACTCCCACCCGTCACCACAGAAAAAGTACTATGTTGGATCAGGTTCAAGGAGCTGTACCTGGGACCTCCTCTTGAAGGCCCCCAATTGCAGTCACACACACACACACACACACACACACATTCTCATGCACGTGCACACATCCCATGCCAGGCCTGGCACCTTTCTACTTAGCAGGTAACCGGGAGGCCTGAACATCATTGCATTCCATAACCAAGTCCCCAAAGTGAGGACTCAAAAAACAAACAATGCCAGACTTGGCTGAGCTTGGACCAGAGGTTAGGGTTGCCCTCAGTCGTGGTAGGGGAGGGCCTTGCCCACCCGTCTGCGGATGTTCCAGCTCTGTCCCGAAGCTGGCCAAATGAGGGCCTTGCAGAGGGTTCAAATTCCAGGGAAGCCCCCAGTATAGCCAGGCTGGCTCAAGGCCCACCAGCCAGCTCTATCATTCCTGAGAGCCTGCCACCATGTGCTGCCATGGCCCCCGGTGGGCATGGCGACCTGGTTAGTGCCTGAACGAGATGAAATGACATCTGCAAGGTGCTTAGGCCCTGACAAGCCCCATCTGAGTGTTTTTAAATAAAAGGGAAAGTGCTTAGCAAAGTGTATTTTAGAATCACTGTCGCCCCTGTAATTGTATTTAAAATGTTCCCTGGGAAAGGGCCTGCTCCCTTAAAGAATGACTGAGAAGAAACTGCCTCTGTCAGCACAAAGCCAAGATTGGGAGACAGAGCCGAAGTGGCCAAGGATTTAATTAGCTCAGCCAAGAAGCCTGAGTAGGTGGCCCTAATTGGGGACACCACTTGGACTCTCCCAGCTCCACTACCCCAGGCCGGCCCTCCCAAGCTGAGAAAATTGGGGGGGAAGGGTGACAAGAGTCTCAGTCTTGGCCTGTTGGCATCTGACCCAACATGGTTTAGCGCACAAGTGACCAAGGTCAGAAAGCAAAAAGGGGTAGAGAAAAATACCAGGCCACTGGAAGAAAGGACAGGTGAGTGATAGCAGGGACAGTTTAAAGTCAGCAGGTATGGTGGCTCACACTGTCATCCCCCGGTTCAGGAGGGGCAGGCAAGAGAATCATGGGAGTTTGAGGTGAGGGCTGCATAATGAACTCTAGACTAGCTTGGGCTATTTGGCAAGATGCTGTCCCCCCCCCCCAAAAAAATCCAAAAGGAAAAGAAAGGATTGGAGGTAGGGCGGGGCACAGTGACATGGCTCAGTAAAGATCAGCCTGATAATGTTTGTGATTTCCACCCCCATGTCCCCCACAGTGGAAGGAAGGAGCCAGGTCCTGCATGCTACCCTCTGACCCCCACATCTGGGTTACTGCTTGAGCAGGCCCACCCACCACAACCACAAAATAAATAAAAAGGATTTAAATGTTTTAAATGTTAGTTATGGTAGTGCATATCTAAATTTCCATCAGTCAGGCTTCGGCAACGCAACAGAGGGAGATTCAGTCTCAAACAGGAAAGAGGGAAGGAAAGAAGGAAGGAAAGAGGAGAGAGGGCTCTACTGTCCTCCCAGACTGGAAGAGTCAGTATTGATAAGACGTCAGTTCTCACCAAAATGATCTGTAGCCTGGTGAGGGATGCACTCCTGTGACCCCAGGACTCTGGGAGCTGAAGCAGGTGGATGGCTGCAAGTTCCAGGGCAGCCAAGACTAAGTAATAAGACCCATGCCACAAAAACTTAACCAGGGGCCGGGGGTGGTGGCGCACGCCTTTAATCCCAGCACTTGGGGAGGCAGAGGCAGGCAGATTTCTGAGTTCGAGGCTAGCCTGGTCTACAAAGTGAGGTCCAGGACAGCCAGGGCTATACAGAGAAACCCTGCCTCGAAAAACCAAAAAAAAAAAAAAAAAAAAAACCAAAAAAACAAAAAAACTTAACCAGAAGAATAAAACGTCTGGAGAGTTTCCAGCAGTAGGACCCAGTGTCTACAGGGCAGCCTGTTTGACATCAGGAGCTGTGTGGGAAACTGCTTAGCATGGAGACCAGGGCCAGGCTGCACAATCAAACTCACCTGAATGTGGAAAAGGCCACAGGAAGTCGAGACAACCACAGAAAGGCCAGCAAGATGGCTGGGTCAGCAGAGCCCTGGGTTCTATCCCCTGCATACCACAGAAACCCGCACAGAGGTGTGGGCACCAAAAAGAAAAAAAAATCAGAAGTTCTAAATCATCCTTAGCTAATGCAGAAATAGTTTAGGGCCAGCCTGGGATACCTGAGAGCCTGTCAACAAACCAACAGATCCCTCAGCATGTATTCATGTCCTGTTTCTAGGATAGCCCCGACCCTTTAACACCCTATTGTCCAGCCCCTCTCACCCCAGCTTCTTTCCGACTCTATGCCACAGGCCGGCACTCCCATGATTGACGATCCCAGGTACATCTGTCAGCTGCAGTGGCTGAGGATGCTCACCCTGGGACCACAGTAACAAGTTGTATAGAGCAGGGTCTGGAGTCCTGCAGTGGCCTCTCTTCTCACAAGGGAGCAGCTGCTGGAACCCCCACGTTGGGAATCTGCAGACACCAGGCAAACCTGTCTCCCAGCACTTAGAGTAGGGGGCTCCCAATACTGAGATGTAGGGAAGCCACTGGCTTGCACGGAGGAGGTTCAGGCAAAGCTCCCAGAGAAGCCAAGGCTCAAGTATGGATCTCTGCCTATCCAAACGGGGCCTCCCAACCTCACCTGCAAGGAGGTGTCAGCATTTTGGTTATAGTTGCACAGTCACAAAGATGTTGCCCTGAGGATTCGAACCCTGACCCTACTGCCCCTCTCAATACAATTGCCAAGTATATGCACCTGCTGAGCATGCACGGAGCTGCATAGAGTCGAAGATAGATCTTAAGCCACACAACGAACGACACACCTACCTTGGGAGCCTTGAGGTTCATGGGCGCTTGGAAGAGTATTCACGTGAACTGTAGATGAACCAAGCCACGCTGTGGACGAGAGGCACTCTGTGAGCAGGGAGTGGGGTCCTTCCAGATTTGAACCATGCCCAGTGGGGTCTGCTGTGGGCTTGGGCAAGCGGCATCGCAGTCTCCATAGCTACGTGCAAGGGCGGTGGGAGCATCTGCGGATTGATCCGGCTCAGTCAGATTCAATCGCGAGCGAAAATGGATTTTTTAATGCGTCTATTAGCTGCTTTGAAAACGCAAATTGAGTTCAAGAAAAGACAGACGCCGCCATCAGAAAACAATTTGGCGTCCGTCAAAAGGCCCAGTGGGCCAGGGCGTCCAGCTTGGGTAACACGCCCACCGCAAGCCTGAGTGCACCTTGGGCAGGGTCTAGGAGGGTCAATAGGCCACACTGCGGAGTTGTGGATGGCTCTGCTACAGAAATGTGCAAATTTCCCACCCAGAAGAAAGCGGGCTCCTGGGACAGGACAATTCTGGAAGGAGTCCCGGAGTTGGCAATGCCTGAACACCTTTGGGAAATAACCCCCATCTCCGCTCCAAAGTGGAGATGCAGAAGAGTTTAGTCCGTGGAGTGCAGTCAGGCCTGGTGACGCATCACCCCGTGTTTGGGGCACCTGTTGCCCCGGGGCCAACCAGATGCGGCAAAGGCCAGACTCCAGTCTATATTTTGAGATCCCCTTCTTCTGGAGGAGCTGACTGTCGGCCTTGAGGAGAAGGCGGCCTCTGCAGCTGTCCAGGGAGGCTGAGGCTAGCCTAGCCTCTACAGGGGTAAGGTCAGATGACAGCCTTCCCTCCATTGTCTCTGTCTGCAGCCTTCTTTGCATATGCAAATGAGCTCATCCTCCCGCAATTACACAGTAATCAGGAGCAAATTACCTTCTTGCTGTTTACTTTCAACGTCCTTAATTAATCCGGTTATTAGACGATTAATGGAGCTTGTTTGGTGAGAAACTCATAGCAAAAATGGAGAACAGGGCCGTGCGGTGTGTGTGTGTGGCTGGTCTTAGCTATTTTTGTGGGTTCTTTCTCCCACCTTTCTCCCCCAGTTTCACACCCCACCCCCCATCACTAGATAGGAGAGAAGGGATGGGGGGAGAGAGAGAGCCTGGAATCTAATTTATTTTCTCTTGTTTCTTCTTTGACCATGACTACTAACAAACCACAACCAACCTTCCATTCCCTCACACACACACACCCTGAACACCACCTACCCTGCCTCTTGGGGCTCCAGCATTTATCTACCCTCTGAAAAGTTCCCAGAATTCTGAACGTCACACAATCACAGAAACTATCTGCAGCTGGCAAAACCACGCCTCTGTTAGAGCACGAGGCAAATCACTGTCATCTGCCTCGGACAGTCCGGAGCTGCCCCATACCCCACACCTGGGGTTAAAATGAAAGCACATTCTTATAATACTTCTGTGGTTCTGAAAGAAACCAAAATTCCAAAATTGTCACTAAGGAGTGTGTATGTGTGTGAGTGTGTGTGTGACTATGTGAATGTGTATGGGTGCTCAAGGGGTGTAGGAGTGTGTGTATGTGTGTGGGTGCTTATGGGAGTGTGTGTGTGAGAGACAGACAGACAGACAGACAGACAGACAGAGAGGAGACACACACACAGAAAGAGAGAGAAAGAGAGAGAAGCTGAATGTGAGTGTGTGCTCCTGGGAGTGTGTAAGTGTGAGTGTGTATGTGTCTATATAAATGTGTGTGGGTGCTCGTGGGAGTGTGGGATTGTGTGTGTGTTTGTGTGAATGTGTGTGGGTGCTCATGGGAGTGTGTGTGTGTGTTGGGGACAAGAGATGCTGTCCATACCCAGAAGTAAAGGATTGCCTTGGGTTTTCTGTTTCTCTGTTCCCTTCTCCACCTCCCCACCCCCTGCCCCTGCCCCTGCCCCATGCCCCACTCCCTTCCAATCCCTACAGCTTTCTCCCTTATCCTCTCCTAGGAGCCTTTGAGGATCAGGCAGGCAGCCCCACCATCCTTCAGAGTCCCTGGACAGCACAGGCTCCAAGAGACCTAAGGTCCTGGAACTTGAACTCAGGCTTCCTTTGTCCTCCAAAGCCTACTCTGGTACCCAGAGCGGCACAGCAGTTTCTTCTCTGCACATGGGGACTGTGTCCTCTGTGCACTGACTTGAGAACTATTAGCCAAGGATGAACTTAAACCCCTGATATGCCTTTGAGGTGTGACCTGCTGCCTGGTTTGTCTGACTCCCCGCCAGTCCCCTTCCCCCACCCCACCACTACATGCTTTTAAGATACTCTTCTTGGGGACCTGTGGGATGGCTCAATGGGTAAGAGGTGTTTGCTGCTAAGTCTAACAATCTGAGTTCAATCCCTGGGATTCACAGTGAAGGAAGAGAATCGACTCCGCTAGTTGTCCTCTGACCTCTACATACACACTGTAGGGCATGTGTGTACATGTGAACTGTGAGAGAGAGGGGAGGAGGGGGAGAAGGAGAAGGAAGGAGGGAGAGAGAGGCAATCATCTTCTTGGGAGTCTGTAGTTCACAGTGATAATTTTTGCTCTGGGTTTCTTTTATTTACTGTAAGAATCTCTCTGCCTCCTCAGTGTTCATATCATCATCATCATCGTCGTCGTCGTCATCATCATCATCACTGAAAAATTCCTTGTCACTCTCCATCATTAAACATCGTGGTTCTCTTGGTGTCTCCTTGGCACTCCTCATTCTCTGACCCCATGCTTCTCCCTAGCCTCTAGCTCTCTGCGTATGCTCTGTTACAGCTAATGACTTCTTCAGATCTATTTTCCAGTCCACCAGCTGTCTCTTTGGCTGTATCTAATATGCAGTTTAACTCTTTGGCTGGGCTTTCAGTTTCAACGTTATCATATTTGTTTCTGAGTCTCTTGGTTCCTTTTCAGATTTGTCTAGCGTGATAATTTACCTTGATCCAACTGGGTGGAATTTGGAATTACCTAGGAGACCCATCTCTGAGTTTATCTGTGACAGCACTTCTGGAGACGGTTAACTGAGAAGACCCCCTGTGAATGTGCGCAGCACCACCCCATGGGTCGGGGTCTGAATAAATACAGACAGAAAAGATGAGAGTGGGGTGAGGCAACACTTCTGCCACTTCTCCCTGATGGGGGTGCAGTGTGACAGGTCACCCACACCCCCTCCACCTCTGGGGTGCCGTGTGACCAGCCGCCCCCTACTTCCTCTTCCATGACCTCTCCACCTGACCTCTAAGGCAGAAAAAAAAATATCCTCTTTCCATAAATTGCTTTGGTCAGTGTGGTGCTTAGAATGAGAATGCCCCCCCCCCATAGGCTCATAGGTTGGAAGGCTTGGTTCCAGCTGATTTGGGAAGGATGAGGGGTGTGGCCTTGTTGGAGGAGATGTGTCACTGAGGGTGGACTTTGAGGTTTCAAAATCCCATACCAAGTCCAGTCTCTCTCGGACTCTCTCAGCATCACCCCACCTCCTCCCCCGCCACCCACCTCGGCCTCTCTCTCTCTCTTTCTCTCTCTCTCTCTCTCTCTCTCTCTGCTGCTGCTGCTGCTGCTGCTGCTGCTGCTGCCTGGGAGTCAGGATGTGAAGCTCTCAGCTGCTCCAGCCCCCGTGCCTGGCCGCTTCCTGTCATGATGGTCAGGGACTAACCCTCTAATACTGTAGGCAAGTTCCCAATGAAATGCTTTCTTCATAAGGCTTGCCTTGGTCAAGGTGTCTCTGCACAGCAGTAGAGCAGCGACTCAAACAGCTGCTTATTTTATCAGAGCAATAAGAAAAGTAATTCACGCACGCACGCACCCAACCATCCTCATAGCAGACTTATTTGTGCTTTAAATGTGGCATTTTAAGTAAATATGCACATAACTTGACTTGGAAATAAATCTTCCTCCTTTTTAAAATTTTTTAAAAGTATTTCATTATTTTATGTGTATGGATATTTTAGCTGCACATGTATCCGTACACCACATGTGTGCCTGGTACCCTCTGAGGCCAGATACCATGGAATTGGAGTTGTAGATGGTTGTGAGCTGTCATGTGGCTGCTGAGAATTGATCTCAGGTCTTCTGGAAGAGCGGCCCGTGCTCTTAACCAGCGCCAGCTGTCCAGCACCTATTCCTTCGTTTTTAAAAAGATTTTTTACATATTTATTTGATTTTTCTTCATGTGTGTGTGCATGTGTGTAACTGCAGGGCTACCTGGGGAAGTCAGAAGAGGGCCTTAGAGCCCCCTGCAACTGAGCTTACACTTGTTACCTGCCAGCCCTGGGAACTTAACTCAAGTCCTCTGCAAGAACAGTCTGGGCTCTTACCTACCAAGCTGTCACTCCAGCCTCTTGGTTCCAGTTTTTTGAGATATGTCTCATGTAGGTAAGGCTGGTCTCAAACTCACTACCTAGGAAATGATGGCCTTGAATCCCTGAATCTGAACACATATTCGATCTGTAACAAGGGACTAGATTACTCTTCTAAAATAACTAAATAGTAGAACATAAAATGCATGAAGCCACAGCTCCCGAGACTATAAGAGGCTCACACCAGGCAGCCTGCGATGGGACAAAGCTGCAGAGCTTACAGTGGTCCCATGGAGAACTCAGAGGAGTTCCAGGCCACAGTGAGATCGAAGGCTGGGGGAGAGGGCATGAGGTAAGGATCCAGAGAAAGGCTAGGGGAATGGAAAGAAGCTGAGCCCCGAAAGATGAGGACACTACCTGTAGCTCCCATGGGCGCCCAGAGACTGTCCCAGCACATGGGCACAGTGGAGAACAAACAGACCTGGCCTCCCTGCCTTCTGCCCAGGACCCTGGCAGACTGCTGCTCCCAGCATCTTCTGGAGCTGACTTGAAAGAATCTGGCTGTTCCCAAGTAACCGTGCATACCCATAAAGTCAGGTGACTTCTTTGTAGACAAAAATACCTGGTACCGGAGGAGGCCATCCACCGTGTCTGGATCTGGGGTCAAGTCTGGCGTCAGGAGACAAAGGCGGGGAAGGTTTGGCAGTGATGAGAGAGCATCATCTGAGAGAGCAGCCAGGAGCGACCTGACAGCAGAGGTAGCCAACAATAGCCCAACGGTCTGATCATCACACACATGTGCTCAAGAAAGGTCAGAGATGAATCTGTAACTAGAGCCACGGAGGACATTAAAGGGACCCACTAAGCTCCGGAGTGGGGATGCTCCTACGCTGAAGCTATTAATGTGCCAGGTGTGATCTGCAGCAGACCGGGGAGCCACAAAGGTCAATGACCCTGATGTCAACAGCAGAAACCACAAAGGAACCAGTTGTGGTGATATGTGTCTGAGGATGAGGAGTTGGAGGTCCAGCCTGGGCTACACAGTAGGAGTCCAGCCTGGGCTAAATGATACTGTGTCTGAGATACAGACAGACAGACAGACAGACAGACAGGAAGATGGGAGATAGGAGATAGACAGACGGACTAAACAGAGAACGATAGTCAAAAAAGTCAAAAAGAGGAAGCTATCAGGATTGCTCTGAGGTAAAGTTCTTGCTGCCAACCATAAGCACAAGTTGTCCACTCATTTTCAAAAGCACATTCCCCCAAATAAACAAAGTAATAAAAAGAAAAGATTTTTAAAAGAATAAAGAAACCCCATGGCACGGGGGACAATCAGTGTCTGCAGATGTGACAGAAGTCTCTAGAACGGAGGATGTGAGAGATGCCACTGAAACATATTTAAAGAGATAACGGCCCCAGACTTTTCAAGTATAACAGCAGCGATAAAACCCCGGAGCCTGGGCTGGCAAGATGACTCATGAGGTAAAGGAGCTGCACCCCGAGTCTGGTCCCCAGAACCACATAAAGGAGGATGGAGAAAACAGCTCCACAGAGTTGTCCTCTGACCTCCACACATGTGCCTGTGCACGCAAGCAATGTTTAAAGTGTCTAAGAAACCCAGCACGCACAAACAACATGAAGAATGCTACCCCATGGCATATTACCAAACTGTTCAAAACTAGAGGGGAGCACCACGCTAGAAGGGAGCACCACACTAGAAGAGAGGAGCACCGTACTAGAGAGAAGAACTTCACTAGAGGAGGGGAGCACCACACGAGAGGAGGGGAGCACCACTAGAGGAACACCACCAGTGGTGAGGAACACGGGACAGATGACTCAGAGGAGGGATGAGGGTGGCAGCAGAGGGGGTGCTCCTTGGAAACACTGCCATTCACAACTCAGGAGCTCTGTACAGAGTGAAGTAAAGTACAGGGGCTGCTGAGATGGCTCATCAGGTAAAGGGGCTTGCCACCAAGCTAAAGGACCTAGGTTCGATCCCCAGAACCACATGGTGGAAGGAGCAACTCCCACAAGTTGTCCATAGACCCTCACACATATGGCATGGCACGTGTACAACCACGGTAGATGAATAAATGCAAAAAGAAATGAAAACGTAGAAAACAAAATCTGGGAGTCCCCTTCTCACTCCTGTGTGTGATGGGCAGTGGATGGGCTTGGCGGCCTGGTCCAGCTCAGCCTTCAAGTTCTCTGTCTTCTTCCACCACGACAGGCAAAGCATCACCCTGGGCAGATCTCCTCTGGGCCTTCTTCCACCCCCTTCTGTGACTCCCTCCCTCGCACTAAAAAGGCCTCAGCCAATCCACCAAAGCTGGAGAAGAGAATGGTCTCATTTGTATGTTCGGTCTCTCCCCTGCCCCTTATTAGGGGCACAGTTACCATAGTAACTGCCCCCCCAAACCTCTTCAGTCTATTCCTCCCCTTTCCACAGGGTAGGATCTCTGTTGCTTACTCAGCTTTGAGCTCAGAGCTCACCTCCTCATCTTAAGGGGGAAGAAACTGGACCAGAAAAGGAAGGCAGTTTGTCCAAGGACACCCAGCAGTCCGTAGCAGAGCCTTAGCTGGAATCCCGGACTCCTCATTCCCAGTGCATGCTGGGAAGAAGCTGGGCGGTAGTGCTGCTGGTCCACGCTTTCCCCAGATCCCCCACCCCCACCCCTGAGGAATCCTGAGGAGGGGGGGACATCCCTGGAAAGCCCTTTGAAAACATAAGCTGTTCCCCGCCCCTCGCCATCATGGCTGCCGTCTGCATGCTGGACTCCAGCACAGTTGCCAGATGATCAGATTCGGGTGAATGGGGGGCACCTGAGACTTTGGGGCTGGGGGCTGGGAGCATCTGGTTCCAGGCATTCCCACCAGGAAGGGACATTCACCCCCTCACACACACACACACACACACACACACACACACACACACACACACACATTCACCCCCTCACACACACACACACACACACACACACACACACACACAGAGCACTAATTAATGATGGAGAGACGTTGCTCTGGCAAGCCCAGAAAGCAGCCAGCAGACTCCTTCCTGGGAGCAGAGTTTCATTTAACTTTTTATTATGGAAAATTTCCAACAACTGCAGAAGATGCAGGGGCTCCCTCGTGCCTGCTCCCAACTTAGGAATCATCCCTTCGGACACAGTTTCTGCTCTCCCCTGGGCGGGCCATCAGGCAGGGCTAGAGGGAGTTCCCAGAGATGCTGAGGGGAAGTGGCCCCCAGAAGGCAGGGAGACCCTGGCTAAGGAAGCCTAGCCCGGGTTCCTGCCCCGGCCCCGCCTCTCTTTGTTTTCTTTTCCCCTGCTTTCCCCCCTTCACTTGCAATAAAAACATAATTATGGCTTTGTAAGGGGGAAAAAAGGCAAATTATGGTGACATGCTTTAATTATGTGCCAGCAATGGCGGGCTGAATTCCACGGGCAGGGCCTCAGAGGTTACCTAAAAATAAAGCAAGAAGGCTCATTAGATGCTAATTGCTACCCTTGCCAAATGAAGTGAGATCCTGGCGCGCGTGTGCTGTTCAGCACAGAGAGCTGTCTGGGGAACAGGCCTGGTGATGCTCGGGGCCAGAGCCGAGGCTTGGGGCAGGGCCAGGGTACTATACAGAGAGGCTGACAGAAGCCAGGAAGCCTGAGACTACCCGGGGCGCTCAGTGGACATCTGGGCTCTGAGACCCTCATGAGACTATAAAGGGGTCCAGGTCCTTCAGATTCCTTCCTTGGGGCTCCACAGCTCCTTGGTGGTTCTGAGGGCAGACGTGGTTCAGGGACAGCTGGCACAATGCTAATTGGGGCCCCTTTTGTCCTAGCTCTGGCCCCCCTGGCCTCCTGCCTCCAGGAGAAGTGGCTAGGAGAACAGAGCCAGCCCTGGAGCTGGCAGAACCAGGCCTCAGGCTCTGCATTCCAAAGCTGGCTTCAGCAGGTCCTGAAAGGGATGGGGGGGAGGTGTCACTAGTCTGTCCATGTCACCTGGCAGCTCTTGGCCCTGGCCCAGGCAGGAGCAACTGTCTTGTTTGTGAACCATAGGCAAGCTTGTAGGGGGGCACTGCTGGTTCCCTTTTGCTTTGCCGACCCCAGGGCTGGGTCTGTGACTGGTCCGGAGTGCCTCAGCCATCCCTGGGCTGTTCTGAGAGCCGCTTAGCCTCCCCAGGCTAGTGTAGGTCTGTGGCCTGAGAGTGCCTTAGGCTGTGTCATGTAATCAAGGATAGAGAGGATGCTAGGGTAGATCTACCCATTTAACCTCCTCAAAATTGAGACCCCAGGAGAATAGTCCAGCCCTACGGGGTTTCCATCGTCCTGTCTTACTGAAATATAAAAGCCTGGGTGTCTCCAGCACCTATCTGCGTGGCTCAGTGTCCCTTATGAACTAGGGGTTGGGGTGTAGACTAGACCTGTCCATGTGGCTAGGGGGTGTAGACCTATCCGTGTGGCTAGGGGTTACAGACCTGTCTATATGGCAGAGAGCGGGGAGGGGGGGGAGGGCAGTACAGACCTGTCCCTGTGACTAGGGGGTGTAGATCTGTCCATGTGGTGGGGGTTGGAGGGGTACAGACCTGAACAATGTGGCTGGCGGGGAGAGGGGTACAGACCTGTCTGTATGGCTGGGAGTGCATGCACACCTGTTTTCCAGCTACCCCAGAAGCTGGAGCAGCAGAACCAAAAAGTTCAATGTAGAGAAAGACTGTCTGAGAACAGAAAATAAAAACAAGAGGGAGACTGGAGGTAAGCTCGGTGAGTAGAGGGCACGCCTAGTGTGCAAGCGGCCCAAGATACCAGTCCCCATACAGCAATAGGAAATGATCATAAAATTCAATTTATAACATAGGATGGGAGCTGCCAGCTGGCCCAGGAAGAGCCTCCCTCACCTCCGAGTGGCTCACACCGGCGCTCTAGCTGCTCCGGTCTTCCAGCAGTGCATATGGACCCTTCTCTACTTTCCCATGTTGCAGGCAGTCCTGACTTTCGGGTTAGTCGTACCAGCCTTGGGCCCATGGGCCCCCACTTTTAAGTACCCACATTCTGGTTCAGGGGTTCAGACCCACCCAGCTCAAGGCTTCCTACTTAACAATCTGTGACCATCACCTTCCCACAGGAATCAATGTTTCAGGGTTGGTGTGGCTTCCCGAGGACTCCCTGGCAGCTGGGTTTTCTCAGCTCTCACATAGGGGAAGGAAGGCTGGGGACTGACCTCAGCCCCTCCAGAGTGTGAGACGAACAGAGAGATGATTCCAAACTAGATCATAAATGATGTCACCACGCACAGTGGGAATGGGCTGCCAAGCGTGGCATTATAGCTCTGGGCCAGGCCTTCTCCCTGGGAAGCCTCAAGCCTCAGAGCTGAGGAGGGGCAAGGCTGGGTGCTGCAGGAATCCCCCAGAGGAAAGGCGGGGTGCTGCGGGAATCCCCCTGAGGGTGCCTTTCTCCTCTGAAGTTAATCCTTCACCTCATATACCTATTCACCTGGAAGCTTCCAGAAGTCTGTGATCTGGTACTCTGGCTTTGCCTGAGTGAGCCTACTTGTAGCACAGGGCTGGCCAAAACCTAATCTGAGCGGTTGTGGGACCATCCCACCAGACAGCCAGTCCTCTTCTCCCTTCCTCACACATCCTGGGTACCACTCAGAAACCTGGTGATGTGAGGGGCTGAGCAGAGCTGGCCCCCAGGAGTAAGGGCTGGCTCAGGGGGCTCAGGGGACCTCAACACCTGATACTACCCAGAGATGACATCTGCAACCCTGCCCAGGGCCCCTCTGTCCCTTTGGCTATGATGCCCACAACCCTGTCATTAGCTGTTGGGTGGAAGAATTGGGGGAGGGACAGTGCCAAGAACCAGGGTCAGATCCCATTGCCAGCTCCTGGCAGAGCCCAACCTCTTAGCCATGCCCCCTGCCTACCTTCCAACCTGTCAAGGGAGCCAGCTGCTAGCAACACACACTTGCACGCCTGCCACACACACTTGCCACTGGCTAGGACAGATGCATATGAGGTAGAGAGACACCTGAGCACACAAAAGAGGAGACAGACACACAGACCACAAGGAGTCATACCCCTACAGTGCCATGTGCCGACACATGGGTCCCAGGCACCCTAGCACCTGAAGATAGGAAATCAGGACTGGACTGGGGACCCTGGTATCCTGAGCCAAATTCTGCAAGAGACGTCCTTGCCTGGAGAGGTGCAGGTTTTCTTTAAAGATTTATTTTTTGATTGTGTGTGTGTGTGTGTGTGTGTGTGTGTGTGTGTGTGTGTAGGTGTGTACCCAGGTTAGCCCAGAGAGAGCAGGTGATCCCCTGGATCTATGCTATGTGGATGCTGGGACCCAAACTTGGGTCTTCTGTAAGACATATTTAACCACCACGCCATCTCTCCAACCCCCTTAGGCACTGCAGCACTCTGCAGTGTCCTGCTCACTTTGTTTGAGATGCCAGCAGTCCAAGTCTAAAGCCCTCACAGGGCCCTGCTCCCAGCAGCCTTCTGGAGTTCACAGTCCTTCTGCCCCTGCTGGCCTCTGGCCACCAGCGGTGGCTGAGCACGGGGGCCCGCAGTGGACACGCAGGCCGGGTGCAAAACCATGTGTTTCTCTTTATTAGAAATGTTCTCGGTATAAAAACAGTCATGCTACACATCAGAGACCATCACCAAACACTCAGGCACTGAACTCCGTGTCGTTGGCAGGAAGGGCAAGGCGGACAGGCGGGCAGGACACATGGCAGACGGGTAGGGTGGGCGAGCAGGCTGCAGGCCACAGGGACACACAGGCCACCAGGAGGACGCAGCACTTCGAGCACTTCGAAACACACTCAAGATTAGTTTTTGTTTGGGCTTTTTTGGGGGGTTGATTCCCCCCTTTTTTTCTCTTTTGTGATGTGAAAGAGTTGGTAGATGAAGCAAAGAGGGGGAGAGGCTGGAAGGAAATGAGGTCCAGTGGTGCAGAAGAGAAAATGACAGTGGTAGGGTTGGGGCAACTCAGGGAGCAGGGCAGATGGCGGGGAAAGGGCGGGAGCAGAAAGAAAAATACAGGAGTAGAGAGCCCAAACAGACAACACATGCAGAGCAGAGACAGAAGAGAAACGCAAAGACAGGGTGGGGACCAACTGGGTCACCAACAAGACAGACGGAGGCAGAAGGAGGGAGAAAAAGCCAGGACTGGGCTCTCGAGACCGAGCCCCTGTGCTTTGGAGTAGGACACAACATCCGTCTGGAAGGAAGGCCTGTGTGGCACAACCTGGAGCTGCCCCAGCCACTTAGCCTCCTCCAGTTGCCCACCATGGCTCGCCCAGCAGTGATGGCTGGGGATTCTACTGTCCTCAGCACCAAGCCACATTCGTGGATGCCCACGAGGCAGGCAGACATCAGCAGGGCCCTCGGGAATGGCCCTGGCCGGATGCACCATCCTCAGAGGTTGTGGCTCTTCAGCCTGCTTGGCTCTGTCCGCAGCCCGGCTAGATTGCATGGTTGGTGTAAGTGACGTAGGTCTGTTTGGTGGCCAGTGCTGGGGAGAGACCAGAAGATTTGGGGAGTCAGCACTACCTCTTCCAGGGCCTTTTCCCCCCAGAGGTGCTGCCCAGCACAGAACTCCATTAGGGCCCCCCAACCCAGGGTACCCCTAACTGGGTACAGGGCCCACCTTTCCAAAGTTGCCTCTCTTGAGGTCCCCAGACCCCACGTCCCACACAGAATTCACCACACCACATCTTTGTTCCTATGAACCATTACCTGGAGCATCCCTCCTCCTCACAGTGTTACCTAGATGCAACCCCCCATCTTTGGGCACCTCCCCTATAGAAGCCTGTCACCTCCTAAATCTATCCATGCCTTAAATAGTTCTTTGGATGTATGATACAATCATAGGCTCTCAAAGCAACCTCCAAGGGAAATATTTCAGAGGTTCAACCCCTGATATTTTGAAAGAGAACGTGCTCAGCATGTTAGAATAGTGGCCTGGAGGAGGAGACTGGGACTGAGAGGAAACCGTGTCACAGAGGGGCCTTGGTCGGCAAGCAGCTGAGACACACAATGGGCTTACACATGGGAAACACAAGTCCCTGGTCCCAGAGATGCCCATCCTGTCCATTCCTGCTAACCTGCCCATCCCCCTCTGTCCGGAGGCCTCCATCTGACCAGGCTTTCTCTGCTTTGTTCACTCTGGCTGTCACTCGTGTCCCCCAGCCCAGCTAAGACTGATGAAGCACATCTGGGGTCTTCCCATTTCCTGGCCACAGCGCCATCAAGGACCCTTCCCTAGGGGCCCAGCCAGGTGACGGTATCAGCTCCCATAGGCAATGTGAGCCCTCCCTACCCAGCAGAGTTCAGACCTGTCCTGCAGCCCAGTGGGTCCCCAGCTGTCAGTGACCTAGGACTAGAGGTGTGAAGACGCTTGCCACACCCTTGGTTCTGCCCTGCCTTGACAGGTTTTGAGGTCTCCCTCAGTGGCAGTGACAGGGAGCCTGGGACAGGGGTAGAAAGAGGCTGGGTGGGGAGAAATGCCATCTCCATCTGGAACTGCCTCGTTTCCCTTGGGAGTCTTTCCACTCTGAAGAGGAGGCACACCCATTGGGTTGGGCCAGGGACATATGACCTAGAAGAGAGGAGGTGGGGCCGGGCAGCATGGAGGGCCACAGGCTACCTCCCTGACTCCATCCCTGTTACACTGGGCACATGGCTGCCAAGTTAAGGACGATGCTTCCCAGCCTCTCTTGCAGCTGAGCAGGCTCTATGGTAAATCTTGTTAATTAAATCCAAGGGAGGGATGGTGGCCTAGTTAGGGTCAGTTATCAACCTGGAGTCATTTGAAGGAGTCTCAGTTGGGGGATTAGCCAGATCAGATTGGCCTGTGGTCACATCTGTGAGGAATTGTCTTAATGAGTGATTTGGAAGGGCTCAGCCCACTGCAGGCTCTGCCATCTTCATGCAGGTGCATCTGAGATGTATGTATAGAAAAACTAACTAATCAAGGGCCAGAGAACAAGGTAGTGAGGAGCCATCCTCTGTGGCGTCTGCTTCAAGCTCCTGCCTTCTATTCCCGCTTGAGCTCAATGATGGGCTATATAACCTTTAAGATGAAGTAAACACCTCCCCCAGGGGCCCCAAGCTGCATCTATCATAACAATAGAAAGCAAAGTAGGAGAGATGCTGCACAACTTCTGCCACAGTCTGAGTAAGGCAGTTGTTTCCCTTGTGCATCTATCTGCAGACACTGGAGATAGCCAGTCTTGATCCCTAGGGAACCAAAGGAGCAACAAGATGGAAGGAACCTGGGCCCATACATCATTCCTGTCCACCTGTGCATCTATTACCTTCCTTGACATTAGAGAGAGACAAGCCTCCGTCTGTTTGAGCCTCTTGGCTTCCTTCTGGGACCTCAGGAGGTACCGAGACCAGGGCTCAGGTCAACTAAAGAAATAACTTTCTCCTGGCCAGTGGAGAGGGTGGGCAAGGGACATTATGTGGTAATGAGGTATCCTGGGCCTGCGGGGGACTGGCTGGACTCAGAAGAGGTGGGACACAGGATGGCAGGTGTGCTGGATGAGACACATTCTAGTAGGTGTGAGCCTCCTTCGTCCTGGGTGACCTCAGATGGCTCCTTCCTTTCCCTACTGGGCCCTCAGTCTCCCTATTATAGCTAGAACAAGCAAGCAAGGTGAGGTGGCCCTTTGTGCCTAGACTTCTTTTCCCAAAGGACTGCCAAAACTTCCAACACCTCCACCAGCTAAACCCCAGTGTCCCAGCAGCCAATGGCAATCCAAGCTGCCACAAACCAATTCCCCAGACTCCATCATCCCTGTGTAAACCAGTGAGAACTGTTTACCAGCTGCCAGACCCTCCCTAAACCTCAGCAGCCAACTCCCTGCAGGAAAGCATCAGCCCAAGCCCTGCTGCATCAGGAGCTACAAGGGGACAAGAAAGAAGCACGTGGGTCCCGTGCAGGAGCTGCTTGCTCCAGAGCTTGCGAGATGGGAGTCTCGGCCCTCAGCTGCAAGTCAGGGAACCCCCAAGCCTTTTGTCAAAGCCTGTCTCATCATCTGGAAAATGGGCACAGCACACTGATTAGCACACGGAGAGAATCGGCCAGGCAGGAGGGGGCCTGGGACACAATCTGCACCTCCTTAGCAACTACACACAATCTGCTAACAGAACAAAGGTTCTCCCTCCCTGTAAAACCCGTGACAGCCAACACAGTTCTCCCTCCCTGCAAACCAGTGACAGCCAACACCGTTCTCCCTCCCTGTAAACAGCACAGCAGCTGACGCTTGGTCCAGAGGCATCGGTTCTGAGAAGCTGGGCAGAAAGGTGCTCCGCTCCCGCTGTGAGGCCAGGGTGGGACTTGACGCCTTTCTCTTTGTGTTCAGGAGGCATGAAGGTGTGGCAGAGCCCTCCCCAGGGGTTCTCAGTCACCAGCCAACCATACAGCAATTTGCGAGACAGCTTGAGGCACGAGGCTAACGGTCAACGCTTGTCGCCCTGTGATTCTGCACCAATCGGCCAGCAATCAGCGTTCTAAATTATTTATTCTGTTGTTTGTTTAAAGATACGTGGCCTGAACTTGACAGGGTGAAAAATGTCCCTGTTCCACAGGAGTGACACCTCCCCATTCCTCCCTCTCCCTCTCACCCCCCCCCACCCCCTGCTGGGCTGTTCCTAGAATTGATCACCACGGAGCCCTGTCACTGAGAGAGACAGGGGACAAAGGGAGCTGCCACCTCTGGCTCTGGCTGCAGGGGATTCTGGGCCCACACTGGAAGGCATAGGGTTGAGGACCTGGCTCCCCTCTACAACTACACTTTCTTTTCTGACCTTGTGATCAGCCTGAACAGGACAGAGGGACAATGTCTGTGGGGTCATCAAACTCTGAGGCCCCAGCTGGCTGATGAGTGTAATCGAGATTGTAATAACCTTCCTGAGTTATAGCATGGGTGTATCCTACTCTCGACAGACAGCATGTGTGTGTGTGCATGTGTGTGCATGCATGTACATGTGTGGATACCCATCAATTTGTGTGTGGAGCTGTGTACAGAGCTGCTCCTGCACCAGTGTACAGGGGCCTTGGAGGAACTGGGCTGGAATGGACACATGGCCATAGGAAGGGGCAAGGGGTCCTAGTGCTCAAGCCAGAAATATAGATACAGCTACGCTGATGTTCCCTGACATTTGAGTGAAAACGGAAGCCAGAGGGGATGTCCTGTGAGGACCCTCTGCCTCTATCCATCCTAAAGTGGTACAGGATGGGGTCACATGGTTTTCCAGGAGGAAGAACAAGAACAGTGAAGTAAATTGTGTGGGAAGCTGTTGTCACAAGGTTAGGACATGTCAGAAATCAGATATAACACCCCACATAGAGGATGGGCACCCCAGAGACAGGGAGACCATAGCACAGAGAAAGTCACCATGTTGAGGTCAGCCATATAATAGCAGGAGGGGACCTCACTTCCTCTGGGTCTCAACTGGGGATCCAGCCCAGGTAGAGCCTGTCCCTGCTGCCACCAACTGGCTCTGTATGACAGTTCTGCAGAGCAGAGACCTCTGTTGAGGCCCCGAACAAGGTCTGGGGAAACTGCTATCCCATGGGGACATCAGCCAATGTCCCAGCCTACTTTATCCTCACCCACCTGTCCCAGGATGGCTATGTCCTAGGGTCCCCATCTTTCAGCCCCGTTAGAGACAAAGCCAAAGGTCCCTCCTTGGGGACTCCAGGAACTGGGCCTCTGCAGCAGCCCCTTCCCCCAGAAGAACTGTTAGACATAGGCCGGAGAAGGGATATGATGGCGTCTCAGCACCCTGCGGGAACCAGGTCAGCAGCACAGAAGGGTGTGGTCACGTCCAAGGGCTCTGAGGTTCGCTCCCAGCCACCAGGAAGGGCCTAACCTGCAACCTACCGTCTCCTACCAGACAGCAGGTAGTAATGAGGCCTTCAGCAGGCTGTGCAAAGTCATGGGGTGGGGCGGGGCGGGGCCGGGCCTGGGAGACAACGGAAAACGCGGCCATACACTCACCTGGGGCCTCCAGGTTCTCACACAGCTCTGACTTGGCTTCCCCATTAGGCCTGAAGTTGCCCTTCTGTGTGAACTTGTTGGACATGGTGGCGGCGGTGACAACGGCTTTGAGGCTGCGCTTGCGCTTGGGCACGTTCTGCTCCGGGTGGAAGAGGATGATGTAGACTTTGGGCATGTAGAGCATCCCCAGGGACACTGAAGCGCTCAGACTCACAGAGACCGTCAGTGTGGTTGTCTGGATGTACAGCTGTGGGTGGCCGCAGGGAGGGGTCAGAGCCAGCTCCGCCTTCATGCCCCTCAGCGCCGCCCCATTCTACCAAGACTCCACCCACCTGGCCCTGGCCCTGGCCCTGGCCCTGGCCCTGCCCTGCTCCAGCTCCACCCACTTTGTTCAGCTGATTCTCATCCTAAAAGGCCCTGATCTGCCCAGCACACACAGCTGGTACAGACCCATTCTACACCTGATGGTTTTGAGCAGGAAGAAATCAGAATTCCTGACGCTCACATCCTAGCATGTGAACTCGGGCAGGTCAGTCCTCGTGCCTGTGTCCTTATGTACAAAACAGGCCTGAAAAAGGCCGAGCCTACCTCACAGAGCTGGCAGAGGGCAGAGTCAACAGTGTCAGGTGTACAGGAAGCACTGTCTCTGTGTGGTGGTGTTATGGAACACCCCCCTACATCCAACCTGGAGAAATGTCTCCAGCATAGCTCTCGAGGACCAGAGCTGACCTTCATAGGTGCAATCCCTGCCCGAGGCTGCTGTGAGCGACCTGAGTCCCCACTGGTGCCTTGGAATAGCTCCCAGCAGCCCCTCATCCAGTGAATCCCCCCCCCCCATGTGCTCCCCATATAGAACAGGCCCCGACTGGGGACCCATGATACTGGGTGGAAGATGACTGTGGCACCAACACTGTCAAAGCTCATTTCATGCTCGCTCGCCAGCACTAACGGTGACAGATGCTTAGCAAAATGGGAGCCCATTAATCTGGGTGTCGGATAATCCATTCTTCAATGGCGGAAGCCCTCCAAACAGAGCCCAGCAATTGCCACCGCCCTGCCCAGGTTCCCTCCCACCTCCTTCTTTGTGACAGATGATCCAGGCCTCAGCTGCTCCTCTCAGCTCAGCTGGGGCTCCAGGTGTTGACATGGAGGAGACAGGAAATGCCCCAAGTCTAGGTTCCTGCCCTAGAGTGTGGCTGATACTGTCCTCTCTCTGCAGTGTGGGGCACACGTCTGTGCTTCTTTCTGAAGAAACATGGGTCCTAAAAAAGTCGAGGCTGTCTACCCTGGCCTGTGTAAGATGCTGGGCCTGCTCCCCTCTTTGAGGCTTACAGCCCCCACTATACATTGACACAGACAGAATGGGCAACATCTCGGACTCTATGATGTGTGCACAGGAGCCCTGTGTGTGACTTTGCCCCGGGTTGTAAGTGGCACCCAGCGCTGAGCACAGTCACTGTTTCCGGATTTCCCTTTTTCAGGCCAGGAGCTTTTCTGAAGACACAGAAGGGTTAAGGGCAGCTCAGACTGGAGTTAAAGTTGCTGAAGATCTGCTCTGAAACTCTCCAGCGTCCCTAGCCACCTCAGGGTAGGAGAGTGGCCGCCCGCCTGGAGCCCAGCACCTTCCGGTGTCCCCTGTGTACAGATATATGTGGCTCCCAGAAGTGGTGGCTAGTGACTCCTTCTAGAGAAGCCAGTCTAGAGGTCCTCTAGAACTCAGGTGGCACCCGAGGCAGAGTAAGTGGGGGGAGGCCTTGGGACAGTCTAAGTGAGGGCTAGCCTGCAATGTGACTTCACTGCCTTGGGGCCAGCCTGCTACTATCCTGTTCTTTGATAGACCAGACCAGCCAGCACTGCAGCTTCTGTGTAGAGTCCTCACAGTCACCACTGCCCAGCAATGAATAGGGTTTGACAGGGGACAAAGCACAGAGCAACAGTTGTATGTGTGGACCATTGTCCCCTGTCTCTGCGCCAGGGCGGTGAGAATCACAGGGGATCTGAGTCCCCCCACCCCCCACTTTGGCTTTCACTCAGGCAGGGACTGTGGTGCTTAGACTCTGTACAAACCCAGGAACCTCCTCTATCCTGGCTGACTCTACAGCCACAATCTGCACAAGGCTGGCTGAGCAGTGACCTCACACAAAAGAGGATTACCTCATTAGATGGCTCACAGGAATACCTCACAGCTCTTAAGCCCTGAGAATCCCAGTTAAGACAGGAGAGCCACCACTGGCTCGCCAGAACAGCCCAGACTGCCTCACACAACACCCAGGGGAACCATGCACTCCTGCTAACACCTGCACACACCTACCTGACCTCACACACACACATCTGGCTGACATCCTGTCCCTACAGCTGGGTGAATATGAATATACACAGATTCATTCAGACAACTGCATGGCCACCCGTATGTACCCACCAGCACCTGAACCCCTGTGTGCACACACATACTCCTCCTTGCAGAAAGCTATGAGTCCCTCAGTACACCGGTCCCTCATGTCCACTGTCCCTGTGTGCCTCATACATAGCTCATCTACCACTGACCATGCCTGCGTGCAAAAGACCCTGCTTACATCTGTGCACACCACACACACACACACATAAACACATTTATATATACTCATTCTCTCTCTAAGGAGGCTAGTGTCCCAAGTGACTCAAAACTCAACCTCTCCTCTCTGACTCCATTTGGAGGATGGGAGAGGGCTAGCTCCGGGTAGCATGGCCACACATTGATGAGGGCAGCCTGTTACAGAGCTCGGATGTGCCCCTTAACCCTCTCTGGATTCTGAAGGGGCTATCTCCAAGGGGGGATACACCCTAGCATCTCCATCCAGATCCCAAGAAGAGCCTCTTGCAGGGCAGGAATCCAGGATGGGAGGCCCTTGGCTGTCATCTTGTGGCCTAGCAGCTACAGACACAGATGCTTGACCCCCAGGTGAGGCCAAAAGCAATTTCTCAAGCTGCCAGCTTCCTGGGGTGTGGGGTCATATACCCCAAGGGCACCCAGTAGAGGAGTGGGGCCTCTGCCTGTACCACCCTCAGCAGGAAAAAAAAAAAAAGGAAGAGATACAGAGCAAGGCAGGGGTTGGGGGAGGAGAGATTTCCAACTGGGAGAGGAAACCAAGTGAGGTTTAAAGAAAGCAGCTACAGGCTCCTGGGCTCTCAGTCCCCACACGGCCATGTTCCCTGACCACCCACCTTGTCAGCCGACTGCGAGGTGCCAAAAAAGATGGGGATGAAGGCCAGCCAGACGATGCAGGTGGTGTACATGGTGAAGCCGATGGGCTTGGCCTCATTGAAGGTCTCAGGCACGCCTCGAGTCTTGATGGCATACACAGTACACGTGACCATCAGCAGCATGCTGTAGCCCAGGAGGCAGATGAGCGACAGGTCCGAGATGTCACACTTGAGCACACCCCGGGCGAAGCGGGGGTCAAGTGTCCGCTGGTCCTGGAAGTCCACCACCGAGTGGGAGGGGTCCACCACGAACCACACGCAGATGCCAAGCAACTGCAGCGAGATGAGGACGAAGGTGATGGCCAGCTGCGAGGCGGGGCTGATGAACCGTGGGGCGCTGACCGACCGCTTGCCCTGCTCAAAGATGCGGTAGATGCGGTTGGTCTTGGTCAGCAGGGCCGCGTAGCTGATGCTCATGCCAAGCCCCAGGAAGATGCGGCGGAGTGAACAGGTCCCCAGGTCAGGCTCTGCGATCATGAGGAAGGTGGTGGCATAGCAGAGAAAGATGCCCGCCAGCAGGACGTAGCTCAGCTCCCGGCCCGAGGCCTTGACGATCGGAGTGTCGTTGTAGCGCACAAAAGTGACCACCACGAACAGCGTGGCAGCAATGCCCACCACAGCCAGGAAGAGGGGCAGCACAGCCCAGGGTGAGTCCCACTCCAACTTGACAATGGGTATGGGCTGGCAGCTCGTGCGGTTCTCCGTGGGCCGCATGTCATAGGGGCAGGTCTTACAGGTGTAGCGGTCCACCTGGTACTGGTACCCCGTGCAGGGCTCGCAGTGCCAGCAGCAAGCCATGCCCTTCACCGTCTTCTTCCGCTCGCCTGGCTGGCAGGGCAGGCTGCAGATGGAGCGTGGCAGCTGCTGGCCACTCCCTGGCCACTGCATCCGCTCTATCTGCCAATGACAGGACCACAGAGCTGGCCTCAGGACATGCTGGCAGCGCCCAGACCTTCTCTCTATCTCCACACCTGAATAGGCCGGACGTTGGCCAAAAGCCCAGCTACCTGGACCTCACCAGAGCTAACTGAGAGTTAGAATCAGACAACTTACCGTGTGACCCGGACACCAGTGATCTGGGAAAGTTTCAAACTCATCACTCATCTGGAGAAACTGAGTCTCGAGAGCATAGTGGTGACTCCTCGAGTCACCCACGCGGAGCAAAGACATAGGAGTCCTGACTTCCAAACCCCCGAGGCTGGAGACTGTTGCCAGGAGCGAGTTAGAATTGCCCGTTTCAATCTGCCTAGCCCCCGCCTGCGTGAACAAGCCCCTCCCGTGTGATTCTCGTGCACGGTGGAGACAGACTGCCTCACAGCTCAGCCCCCACCACAGCTTCTACCCAGCGACTCCGGAGTCCTGCTCTGCTGAAAGCCAGGAACAAAGATTTAATCAGAAGACACTTAATGAGCGCCTGGGGGTTAGCATTCCTTTACATCTGGCTCAAAATGAGAATGCTGCTCCAGGGCTCTGAAGATGCAGTTGGTGAAAGCAATGCCAGCCGGGGAGTATTGTCACACTCTGCCGAATTCCTCACAACATTATGGGAATGAACCCAGTGGCCCAGAGAGCTACAGGTGCTGGACCAGCGAGCCTGGTTAACCGGGGGAGCCCTGGTCAAAGGGATTGCGCTAAGGGTCACAAGGCAGTCAGTATGTTCTCAAAGCCTAATGGGACAGAGAGAGAGAGGGAGAGAGAGAGAGAGAGAGAGAGAGAGAGAGAGAGAGAGAGAGAGAGAGAGACTGTGTGTCTATGTCTGTATATGTGAGCATGTGTGTGTGTCTTTGTGTATCTGTGTGCCTGTGTGTGTCTGTGTGTGTCTCTGTGTGTGTGTTTGTGTCTCTGTATGTATATATGTCTCTGTATGTGTGTGTCTGTATGTATCTGTGCCTGTGTGCGTGCCTATGTGTGTCTGTATCTATGTGCGTCTGTGTGTCTCTGTATGTTTCTGTGTGTGTGTGTCTGCCTGTGTGTATGTGTGTGTGTGTGTTTGTATGTGTGTGTCTGTTTGTCTCTGTGTCTCTGTGTTGTGTCTGCCTATGTGTCTGTTTTTGTGTGCCTATGTGTGTGTCTGTGTGTCTCTGTCTCTGTGTGTTTGTGTCTGTGTCTTTCTGTATATGTGTGTGTGTGTGTGTCCGTATGAATGTCTGGGTGTGTGTTTGTTTCTGTGTCTCTGTGTTGTGTCTGCCTATGTGTCTGTCTTTGTGTGTCTGTGTGTATGTCTGTCTGTCTATGTGTCTGTGTGTCTGTGTTTGTTTATGTATCTGTGTGTCTCTTTGTCTATGTGTCTATGTGTGTGTCTGCCTGCCTGCTTGCCTGTCTATCTGTCTGTATTTGTCTATGTGTCTGTGTGTCCATGTGTTGGTCCATGTGTTTCCCGAGTGCCCTCTCCTGCAAGAATGTGTGTGGCTGGTTGAGGCTGTCCACAGAACTCCTGAGCTAAGCAGGGCAGGGTGGAGACGAAGCCTAAGGGAGAGGCTGTCTTGGGCTCTGTGTATTATAGGATGTGTGACCCTAGCAGCCAACGGCAGCAGTGGCTGTGTAGTGGTCCTGCAGGAAGATAGTGGATATTCTGGAAAACCATGGTCCCCCATGAAGATAGTGAAGTCCTAGGGTCACCACTACGGCTAGGGGGCTTGAGAAAACACCTGGCCTATCGAACCCCTGTTCTCCACATGTCCCAAGGGCGGCTGGGATGAAGCTACCTCGCCTCTTGTTACCATCTGTGGCTCCCACAGGGAATACTGTAGACTCACTGGGACAGCTTCCTTTGCCCTCAGGTAGCCTATTACCCCGAGTCCTCTCCCTCAGCTCCCGGAAGCCTACATGCAGTAGCTCTTTGGGCAACTTAAAGCCAGCCATCCAGGGAGCAAACTGGAAGACCCAGCCCTCACCTCACCATTGTGACTTAGTCCCTTTCCTCACATATCAGAGAGCATACTGATCTGGGTTGGACCAAGCTGGGATGTGGGAGCAGACAGACTGGCAGGGAGGGAAGAGCGACCCTTCAGAACTATACACACACCTGCCCAGCCTTCAGGCCCAGCGTCCATGAAAGAGAAACAGGACAATGTCCGCCTCACAGAGCTACCAGCCTTTCAGCAAGACACACGGTTAGAACTGCAGCAGTACAAAGGGGCGCACTTGTGCATATGCCACTGTGAATGAGCCTCTGTCTCCTGCACAGAACACACCCTGATCTGGTCCCCCCTCCACCCAGCATCTGGAAAACCTTGTCACAAGATCAGAATCTGTCCCTCCAACCTGTGTGACCTCAGGAGAATCCCTCCCTAGGAATCGTGTCCTGAGACATTTACGGCCCTGAGAAGGCTCTGGGATCCAGAATAAGGGGTTCCCTGCAGGGCGGGGCTGCTGGAGCTCCTTGCCTGGAGAGGGTGCCTGAAAGAGAACAGATGTCTCCCCTTCGTTCTTGCAAAGCAGAGACCAAGCCCCCGACAACTCTGTGTTTGCTTTCTCTCAACAACAATAACAAAATGTTTCACTGTGTGGGGTACCACCCCAAGAGCAAGAAGGACAGCCATGGCATCTCTTGGGTAAGCCAGGAGGGCATGACCAGGAACACCTGGGAAAATGTCTGCCTTCTCTAGTGAAGCCTGAGCAGCCAGAGACTCGCTCTCAGATGGCTTGGCATCAGCCAGTACCCCGCAGCCCTACTGGGTGTCTGCACTCTGTCCCCATGTCCCTTCCCTGTCCTCATGCTTACTCTGAGGTGCAAGTGGTCTGTCCATGAGCCGATGACCTTGTACTCAGCCGAGCCGTTGCGACGTTGGTACTGGTAGATGTCATAACGCCCTGGCGCGTCTCCGTTCTCGTTGAAGGTCACCGGGTTCCCGGCGATGCCTGCATGGGAGGGTGTCACTGAGACTTTACCCAGGCACAGGGACGTTAATGACTGAAGACAGAGGTGTCTCTGGGGAGATTCCTGCACGGAACATCCAAGGAGAGCACTCTCCCCACCCCGAGAGCCCAGACCTTATACCCTGCAACTGCGTAGCCCAGACTACCCCAGACCTTTATACATAGCCCAGGCTACCCCAGGGTTAAGTAGTGTCCTGTTCCATGCCCCCACCTGAGAAGTTGACGTTTCTGATGTACTTAAGCAGCTGGGTGCCATCCACAGGGTCCATTCGAGGGCAGAGTCCTACGCGGCCGGGACACAGGTCACGATGCATGGCGTGCAGAGCATGGCCCATGGCGTACACGGCGTCGATCACAAACTGCACCTTCCCCTCCTGTTCGTAGGCCGAGTCCTGCCCGATGCGCTCTCGGTCTGTGAGAGAACACCACGCTGGGTACCCATAAGGCCCTCTGAGCTCAGCAGGGCAGTGTGGGCCTGAGCCTGCCCCACCTAGGCACAGCCAGGCCTCCTGATTTGAACCCTGATGTGTTTATGGAGAGGGTAACCCCAGAGCATAAATGGGAGAGTCCTCGGCCCTCCACTCCACTCCACTCCACAAGGCTCAGGAGCAGCCAGGACAAGCCCCTTGGTCCTGCCACTGTCAGCCAGCAGAGACCTGAGGACTGTGGCACCTGCCAGCCCTCTCTCGGCTGACCTGCAGTCACTGAGGGCACAGCTGCCCCCATAGGTTTGGGGACAACCACGGCAGGCGCTGTGTCTCTCCCGACGGTCGTGGTGTCCCGAAAGCAGCTCACCCTGGGTTAACACTCCAGAATGTAATGCCCTCTTCCTAGGAAACAGATAAAGGAGACCCAGAGAAGCTCCTGAGGCCCTCGGTGGCTTTTAGTCCCCTGACACCAGACGTCAGAGTCATGCCTGCTCGGGTCTCCCGCATCGGTGACAGACTTCCCAATAACCCAGGGTGAGTGAATTCACCTAGTGGCCTCTCACTACTGACTGAAGTGACCCCCACCCCCTCCACACACCTCCTGTTGCGGGGTGCTACCATCCCAGAAAAACATCTGCCATCTCCAAGGGACCAGTTGTGCCTGTGTACAACAGCTGGATCCCTTCACAGAAGGGAGGGAGGCCAGGGTCACTGGATACTCCTCCCAGCCACTTGGGTGCAATTCTTCCCTTGTGGCTTAGGGTGACAAGGAGGCTCTAGTTCTCCAAGCTGGGGGACACAAATAGAAGGCACCCCCATTGGTGTGGCCAGGAAGGAGCCATCATTCAGTCAGTCTGAATCCAGACCTTCCAGCATGGCTACTTAAGGTTACCCACACTTCTGCCCGTAACCCCTCACCCATACAGTCCACCTGGTCTCTGTATGTGACCTCCCTGTCACCTTAGAGCTGTCCTTCACAACATGGCTTGTGTCCTTGGCTGAGACTCTCTGAGACAGAGCGTTAAGAAAGGCATCCCAAATGAACCGAGGTGGACTCAAACCTTGGTTGGTCAGATGCTTCCACATTCCAGGAAAGGCTTCTTACGACCCTTACCTGGATGGCCACCCTGTTCAGCAGCCCTGTGCAAGCCCCTGGGCTTCCAGAGGTCTGGGTGCCCTCATCTAACAGGGGTCCAGCAACCCTGCTCCAATGGCTGTGAGATTGTGGGGCAGGGAGATACAGGTTGGTGGCCAACCAGTGTCATCTAGGTACAGGTGGCCAGAATGGGGGCTTTTGAAGTGGCAGCAACGACCCCTGGACTGGGACATCCAGGAAGTCTCCCTAGAGATGGCAGCTCTTGGCCTGGGTCCTAGGTCATAATGATGATTTTTAAAACTGTGTCTTCCAATATCTGCTGAGCTCCTATAGGCTAGGTGCTGTGCTGAGCCCTGTATGGGCTGGGCTTTGCGGGATCAGCTCATTGAATTCTTTATTATGTTTTTTCATATTATTTATTTTAATTGATGCATATGAGTGCTTTTGTCTACATGTGTATACCACACCCTGGATGTCTACATGTCTGTACCACACCCTGGATGTCTACATGTCTGTACCACACCCTGGATACACCAGGGGGGCTGAGAAGGGATTGCACCCCCTGGAGTTAAACATGGCTGTGAGCCGCTAGAAACTGACCTGAGATCTCTGAAAAAGCAATAGCTCTTGAGTTACATTTGTTTATTAACTGTGTGAGCTCCTGTGTCCAGTCCACAGGTCGGGGTCAGAGGACACTTGGAAGAGTCAGGTCTCAGGCTGGAGAGATGGCTCAGTGGGTAAGTGCACTGACTGCTCTTCCAGAGGTCCTGAGTTCAAATCCCAGCAACCAATGGTGGCTCATAACCACCTGTAATGAGATCTGATGCCCTTTTCTGGTGTGTCTGAAGACAACTATAGTGTACTTAGATATAATAATAAATAATTTTTTAATAAAAAAAGAGTCAGGTCTCCGTTTCTACCATGTGGGTCTCAGGACATCGGTGAATCCTTACCTCGCTTACATTACCAACCAGTTCCTTTGCAGAGATGGAGAGACTACGGCACTGAAATGCCGGGCAACGAGCAGGGTCCTAGCGGGAGCTAGATGCGGACGTCCTAACCCCAGGCTGTCCTCAGTGCTGAGCATGGGAAGGAAGCAGGGAGGTGATCTGGGAAGAGGGTCCAGGGCCCAGAGGTGGCCAGGGAAGGAGAGAGAAAATGGGTGAAGCCCTCAAGAAGCCCAGGGTGCTTGCAAGCCACAGATACACACACTGCCTTGCCGCAAAGCAGAAAGGGCATTGGCTGTGTCTCAGCCACACTCCCAGATCCCTGCCCAAGGGCAGAAGCCTTATTGTGAAGAACAGTCCTAAGGTAAGATCACATACAAAGACCAGTGGGCTGGGTTAGCATTCAGCCCCTACTCCCTGGGAACTCAGGACGTCATGTCCATACTCTTGCCCCGGGCACCTCAGAAACAGACCTGAGGTAGGGAGAGCTCAGCGCCCTCTCTAGTGTGTGCCCCGCCATCCAACCCCTTCACACCAGGAAAGACAGTCACAGACCCCCTGGACCTGGGAGGCAGGGCTGACATCTGACAGCTATGGTACTTGTTACTAGGGGTTGGCCTAGTCACTTAGCCCTGTTGGCCAGGACTAGCGTTGGCTCACCCAGAGTATTGGTTGAGAGTAGACATAGGAGATGTCAAACAGCAATATCCTGGGACTGGGCTGTTGGTTACCTCCCTCAACCACCTTGTCATAAATACGAAAGCAGAGGCCAGGAGAGGGGTACTCCAGCTACACGGATATGGTGTGGCCTCTGGATGGCAGGGCAAGTATCCCACCCTCTAGAGCGAGCCTGCACCTCTCCCTCCACACTTGGCCTGTGCCACCTCTGAGCCTCCCTGTCTGTTTTCCCAACAGCTCTGTCAGTTCTAGGTCAAGGCACAAACAGCTGGAGCAGCAGAACACAGATCTCCCAGTTCGCCTATCCTGTCTTCTTATCAAAATCTCCACCATGGGGCGGGGCGGGGCGCTGAGAGCCAAGGAGGAGCGAAGTCAGCAGAGGGGGCTGGGCTCGATTCCCAAATAGCCTGTCCTAGATATCCCAGGCAGGTTTCCACTGGGGTCAAAGGTCACTGGGGAAAGAGATGCTAAGGACAAAGGCAAGCTCTCCAGAAGCTACCTCAGCCAGAAAGCCTGTCTCTACTAGAGCGTCTGTGGAAGGGATCTAGGTGCAGAGTGATGCCCAACCCCCCTGACTCTCCAGCTAGCAAATCACAGGGCTGGCCACTGGCTCCTCAATATACTAGCCCAGATGCCACAGATGCCACAGAGCAAGACCCCTTACCAAGAGTGAGCCAGACTGTGAGTGAGCCTTCTGTCTTTATCTTCTATCTCTCCCCTTCACTCTTTCCCCTCCCTTCCCAGCCTGGGACTCCAGGCCTGTACCCCCAGAAGGCAATGGTGACAGGCCAAAGCACCCTTCAATAGGTGCTGATCCGAACCCCAAGCTCTTGCTCCAGGGGTCTCCATACTGTTCTTTCTCCCTGCCCCAAGCCAAGATAACATTAGAGACTCCCTGTCTGCAGGTCCAAAGCAGGGAGGTGGCCAGGGGGATGTGAGGGGGTCAGTGTCCCTTTCCCAGGTGAGTGAAACCCCAGGCCCAGCAGCAGCCTCGTAGCTCTGGGAGGAGGTGAGGCCCACGTGCTTGCAAGGAGCTGCAGCAGGAGGAGATAGATTCCAGACACATGGTGTGGTGACAGCAGCAACAGTTTGAAGATGTCCTAATTGTGTCCCGGGGCACCGCGAGGCAGAGATGCATTTGGCTCAGCCACGGGTGACAGGCAGCTGGGAACAGAGGGAGGATTTTCTCCCTCAAAGCCCTGAGCGGTAGTTACTGCAGAGACTGCAGCCTTTGTCGCCAGGTTGTAAATTGTGATCGGAATGAGTTTTCAAGGTTGAAATAATCAGAGTCCAAAGCTCTTTCCACTCCCCCGCGTGCCCCACCCTGCCACCTGAATTCCACTCCTGGAGACGCCTTCAGGATTGAGCCAGTCCCCTTGCCAGCCCAGACATGCAGATTCACACATACGCATACACACACACACACACACACACACACACACACAAATACAGACAATTATATCAATGCACATACAATACATATACCACTACAAGACAGCAGCACATATATGGGCTGTCCAACATCCCTGTATCCTGGGCTGACCCATCCCATGAAGGGGATGCTGACAAGACTCACTTCCACGTCCCCCTCAGTCCTCCCAGGTAGGCCAGGCCTCACACCTGACTCCATACCTGTTATCCATGTCTGTTTGGTTAGTTGGGGGTTTGGGGGTTGTTTGGGGGGAATAGGGTCTCACTCTATAGCCCAAGCCAGCCTCAGAAACTAGAGTGGTAATCCTGCCTCTGCCTCCCAAGTTCTACAAACACAGAGGTGCCCCACCATGGCAGGCAGGTGCAGTATTTGCATAGAGAAGGGTTTTGGGGGAGAGTGGGGAAGAACTGGAACAGGCAAGAGTGGGGGAAGAGGGCACAAAGGTATGGTAGCAGAAAGCAAAAGTGTGGGGCCTGTCTCCCTGGAGACCTCCCGGACACCGCAGGCGCAGGCCTGCCTAAGCTAGCTGAGTTCAGTGGTTGTTGCTCCCCAAGTCATTCCAAGGCCACTCCCTCCCAGGGGCTCCCCCTCACTTCCTGGCAGGGCTCTCCCCAACCATGCTCACTCCTGATGCTCAGCTATCTGTGCTGACCCCCTCCCTGGGATCCTAGACTGAGCTCCTGCCCAGCCCCCACCCACTCCTCCTCCACCCTGCCCCTCCTAGATGAGGTAAGTTCAGCCATTGGACTTCAGGCTCCATCCTTGGCTTGTCAACCGCCTGGCCCCTGAACAGCCCCTGTCCCTGTCTTCCTGGGTCACAGCCATCTCTGCCATCCATCCAGCAGCTCCTTCCCAGACAGCAGACAGAGGGGACAGCTGGAGCACCGGGTGGGTCCCACCACCCTCCTTGTCCTGGGTCACCAAGTGACCCAGGCTACCTCTCTGCACCTCTCTAGCCTTATCCCCCTCCTCTTGCCCCACTTTAGCACTGTGGGAGGAGAGTCTCATGACTTCCTAGCACGGGTTGGGCTTGAGCGCACCTCAGGACCTTTGCACACACTGCCCCCTCCCTGGCATGGGCTCTCCCAGCTCTCTCTCCACATAGTGCTCCCTCTCCCTCCTCAGGTGTGTGCCTGAGTGTCACTGGAAGTCTCAGGAACACCTTCTCAGTTAAGTGTACAACCTGCCTTGGCTCCTAGAACTCCTTACTTCCCTCCAAAGCGCCCCCTCCCCACCCCTCCACCCCCATCCCCCCCCCCACCCCCGCACCAGAATGGGTTCCCTTCTCTCTGGAGCTGTCAGGCTGCCAGAGAACTCTGAGGCAGGTCTACTCTCAGTGGAAGTAGCACAGGCTTGGCACACACTCAGCCTCTCCCTCCCTCTCCTCCTCCCTCCCCCTCCCCCTCTCCCTATCTCTTCTCTTTCCCACCCAGCATGTGTGTATGTATGTGTGTCTATGTGTATGTGTGTGTGTGTGTACGCATGCATGTGTCTTTTTATGTCCATGAGTGTGTGAGAGTGTGCATGTGCATATGAGTGTGTGCATATGCATGTATGTGTACCTGCATGTCTGTTTTGTGTGTATATGTGTCTGTATTTGTGAGTGTGTGTGTATGTTTGTATGTGTCTGTGTGTGAGTCTGTGTTTGTGTGTTTGTCTGTGTGTGTGTCTGTGTTTGTGTGTCTGTGTGTGAGTGTGTGTGTTTGTCTGTGTCTGTCTGTGTGTATGAATGTGTGTTTGTGTGTGAGTGTTTGTGTCTATGTGTGTGTCTATATATCTGTGTGTAGGCCTGAGATTACCTTCAGATATCATTCCTCAGGGAGCCATCCACACTGGGATTTGTAATCTTTGTTTCTGTTTTGAGATGGGGTCTCCTGCTGGCCTGGATTCACTGAGTAGACTGGGCTGACTGGCCACTAAGCACAGGATCTGCCTGTCTCCACCTCCCTAGACCTGGGATTACACACATGCATCTGGCTTGTTTAAATGGATTCTAGATCAAACTCAGTTCCTCCTGCTAGCAAGGCGCGCACTTTACCGACTAAGCCATCTCCCAACCTCACATTTAGCCTCTAAACAAAAGCCATGAGTTTCCGATAGAAAAACCAAGAAAAGGGTTTGGAGTAAGGACCCAGCATCCCCTGACTACCAAACACCTCAAAATACTGTCCTTCCCCCCTTTCCCAGAAGGAAGGCTTCCTTGGTCCCTCTATGGAGGAGTTGGTGGAAAGATCCCACAAGAAGGCTGAGGAAACCTGGGGGCAGAACACCTCTAGAGCCCTGGGTTCAAATACTAGCTCTGTCAGCTACTACCTGTATGACCTTAAGGAGGTCCTTAACCTCTCTCAGCCTCAGTTCCTCATCTATAAAATGGGTTACCATAAAGATGAAATGCAAAATCCCAGGTCAGATCTTGATAAAACACAAATGAATACAGTTTAAACTAGCTGTTGGGAGAGCTGTGACCGTTCTAACTGCAGCCAGCACGGTGGGTAATGAGCCCTCCCTACACAGCCCCAGCCAGCCCATCCTGCCCTCCCTCTCCGGACTTCCAGCCCCTGGGAGCAGCCAACAGTAAATTTTTCCTATCTTCTCATAAACCGAGCCTTCTTCCACTCAGCCATCACCTGGCTGGCAGCGCTGTCAAAAAGACGAATGCCACATCTGCTTTGTTTATGACTTTAATTCCCAAGCCTGCTCAGTGCACTCTTGGGGAGGGGCTGGGCGCGCAGGAGGCAGGTGGCAGGCATTGCCCTCCTGGGCCTGACAGCCACAGAGCTGCCCCTCTCTGTGACCCTTCTCGCTCAGTGTGAGCAGCCCACGCACCAACAGCAAAGCAGCTCCCATCGTCCAGGGGAGGCTGTGAGGGAGGGCCGTTCCCGTCCCGGGGCTCTGGAGGCTGAGCAGGGTGGCAGGGTGCCAGTTACAAATGAGGACCTGCTCAAGGTCACACTGGCAAGTGTTGGCAGCATGATGCACACCCGGGTCTACAAGTTCCCGCAGCTGTGTCGGGAAAATACCAGACCACATGGCTGCCTGCCTTACCTGTATCCTCACACAGCCCTGTCCCTGCATGCCAGCCCTTTCTGCACAGCCTTGAGTGACGGTGACACTGAAACCTCCTAGTGTCCCCCCATGACCCCCACTACCTTGACAGACCCAGAGAATGAGGGCTGCTTTTCTCTGCCCTCCAAAGTACCCAGGACTGAGCTCCACAGTCCCCAGGGAGGTCTTCTTGCCACTGCCTTTTCTGCATTTTATCCCAAATAAAGCTGTCCGCACCCCCGCACCCTGCCCCAGGCCCTAAGCATCTTCCAGAAGTTTCTTCCCATCACTCATGCTGGCCAGGACAGGAAGGACATAAACTAGACATAGCAAGAGTGGTCCATGCTCCCCGTGAGATCAGGGGCAGGGCAGGCATGGCCATGGGACCCAGACAGGCAGAGGCTACCGTGGAGTCCCACTGCCAGGAGCAGAACAGTGCTGCTGAGGGACAGTGTTAGAATCCAGGCTCCAGGGCAGCGGGGACACAACTCCTGCCTCCATTCTGGCTGCCTGTGATAGATAAAGACGAAAGAGGTCCTGGGGTTCGAGGAAGGAAAAAGAAGAGGGAGATGTGGGGGGAAGATAGGGCACCTGCTTCGGCAGCAAGGCCATGCTACTCAGAGGCAAGCTGCATCCCACCGACTTTAGCACCGTGATGCTTGAGAGTAACCTCAGTTTTCTCTTCTGCAAAATGGGTGCTGGCCCTGAGACAGTCTAGACCACCCACCCTTGGGATGGCATAATCCTTCTCTCCATCTTTTAGAGCAGACAAATCAGTACCAAGAGACTCAGCCTATTTGATTATTTAAATCCCAAATACTCTCCACACTCACAGCGCCGTCAGCACCCGGCACCTTCACCCCAGCTCCATTGCTCACGCTTCGTCCTCAGGAGGGGGTGGGCAGGGTCTTCCATGAGGTGCTGCCCCCCATGCCACCCTGCCCATCTGCTTGTGCCTAAGCCAATGACTGCCACCCTCTCCCCACAACCAACCCCACCTTAGCTACAAAGTCCCAGGTGCCTACACAGCACAACTCCCTCAGGACTCTTAGCAACCCGAGTGTGCTAGGTACTATAGTTCCAGAAGTAAGGAGGCTGATGCAGGAGGATCGCTGCAAGTGTGAGTCCAGCCTGGGCTACAGAGTGAGACTTGTAGCCTCGAACAAAGAAAGAAAGAAATTACAAGCCAGACCTGGTGGTGGTGCATCCTAGCACTTGAGAGGTGGAGGCAGGAGGGTCGGGAGTTCAAGGCCAACCTCTACTACAACAAGACTCTTAAGACCAACCCAAGCTACAAGGCCCCTGTATATAAGATAAAAGCTTTTGTGGTAGGCTGCCAGACTGCCCTGGTAGAGCCAGTTTGAGAACTCGTGGGCTTCCCCAGTTAATTCCCTGTGGACTAAACCTCAGATTCAATGCCCCGCCCCAAGTTCCCATTAAAGTCACCAAGGGAGCTTTAAAAGGCCAAGTCCACCCATGATGGGGACCCTAAGCATTCCCCAGGGGTCTCTAATGCACAGCCAGGCTGGAACGCTTCTGCTTTTCAGTTCAGAACGGGACTTTATGAGTGACCTCATTTCCTCCTGCAGACCCCGGGACAGCTCACATTAGTCCAACCTCTCAGAGGGGCAAGCAAAGGCCAGAGGGTCACAGAGCTGGCCTGGGCACCCCGCGAGGACCTCTGGCTGCCTGCTCCAACACACAGCTGGTTCTGGGATTCCACCTTCAATTGCCTCAGAGCCTCTATCCAGCCTGAAGCCAGAGTCTGAGCTGCGCCTGTGACAGGAGGTGACTCCAGAAAGCTCTAGTCCTCTACTCCTCACCTAGACACTGGAGCAGGATGCCCCAACTGTCCCTTTCACCCCACTTCCAGTCTCGCCCACCCACCCTGGGACCCAGCTCTGGTAAGCTGTGACCAGGGTGTTCAGACAATGTGTTACCCCCACAGGGATACAGGGAGAGGGCAGGGGTGGACAGGAGACATGATGGGCCTGCCTGTGAGGGCTCAGCCTCTGTTACTAGGCATGTCTGTACTTCTTTGTATGTGCGGGTGCACGTGTTTTCAGGGAGGTACACACATGCACGTGTGTGTGCAGAGGACACAAGACAACCTCTGTGTCATTCCACAGATTCCTTTTACCTTTTGTTTGCAACAGGATTTCTCACTGGCCTGGAACTCGGTAGTGGGCTGGGCCAGCCATGCAGTAAGCCCAAGTAAGTCCCTGGGATAACAACTGCAAGTCATGCCTGGCTTTTCCTTTTCTTTAGATTCACTTATGGTTTTGTTTTGTGTATACGCGATCTGCCTGCCTGTGTGTATGTATGTGCACCATACACATCAGTCCTTGTGGAAGCCAGAAGAGGACATCAGATGCCCCGAAACTGGAGTTACAGATAATTGTGAGCTACTCTGGAGTTGCTTGGAACTGACCTTGAATCCTCGGCCAGAACAACAAAGATGCTCCTTCTTAACCGCTGATCCATCTCCCCAGCTCTGAAGGCCTGCACCACAGGCCTGCCCTGCTTGCACGGCTACTGTGATCGTTGCTGCAGGTGCTGTGCAGCCTTTGACATGGTTCCTAGCCTCTCTCAATCTCCATGGCCTCTTTTACACTTAAATTGTAAGTGCTGCTAGAGTGGAGAGGGTGAAACTTAACATGGAATAGGATGAAAATGGGCTCAGGCAGGACATGTGAGCCTCCACATGAGACCCACACACAGCCCAGCTCGGGCCCACCCTCATGCACACACACAGATACACACGCTGTCCCTTGGCACACTCGCACACATATTCTGCAGCCCAGACAATAAGAACTTGACTGTGAGCTTGGCTGTGACCCAGGAGGACACCACCAGCCAGTGTCTGCTTGTCCATGAGCTGTGGTCACCAGGGGGTGGCGCACTCCTCACTCACCCAGACCCCCGTTCTCCTACTTCATCTGGCTACCTCTTGCCCTACCCTAGGGAACCTCAATCCACCAAAGATTCCTTGTGGCAGGTCTCCAGCCCCGCTCTGCCCAAGCAGCCCAGGCTACTCCAGAGGACACAGGAAACACAGGACAGAATCTTCCCCAAGTACAAATTAAGCAAGTGCCAGGCTGCAACCTCCGGGAACCTGAAGCTCAGGCCTTAGCCCCTGGCACCTGTGGGGAAAAAAAGACCCCCCTTTTCAGACCTCCCCCAACCTGGCTCCTCTGTGGGGGAGCTCAGTTTTCCCCACAGCACACCCCAGTGGCTGGGGAGGGCTGCTGCCCCGGCACGCCCCACTCCTGTTCAAATGGGTTCTGTTTCTAGCACACATCTCCCTCTGACACATCCCATGATTTATTTATCTTGTTTATCATCTGTCTTTCCATTAGAATAAAAACTCCGTGAGGATTCAGCCTCTTTTGTTCTTCATCCTCCACAAGAACAGGCTCAGGCAATCTGAGCCAGCCCAGTGTCTGCTGGGGGAACGAGGAAGCCCCTGATGGGTTAGAGGTATGATATTCAGTCAGGATTGGGCACCATCCATGAAGGGTCAGTCTAACACTGTGACTCCCAAGGCAAGTCAGAACTGGACAGCTCCTCTGGTGAGATACCTGAGCCTGTTCCTCATCCAGCTCTGCTCTCCGGAGGGAACACAGTGCTCCTTCCCACTCTGTCCTCCCAGGGCCACTGAGGGCTGCACCCCACGTTAGCTATAGCCCTGTCCCTTCAGCCCTACAGACTCCACTCTCAGACAAGTCCATTGCATGTCCACAAATGTGAGGGGCAGTTTCTGAATATCGGTTCTTAATTAAGCCTCTCTGGCTAGGCTCTTGGTTCTTCCGGAGTTGGCCTGAGAACTGGGCTGGCTGTGGCCAGAATTGGCGGGAGTTCAGGGGCCTAACACCTGACCCCACTGCCAGCAGGCAATGCCCGTGCCCCTAAAGTCCCACCTCCTACAGGCTCTGCCTCCACGGTCCCCACCCCCTTAGTCCTACCTTCTGCAGGTCCCACCTCCCAGACCCCACATTCCGTAAGCAAGCACCACCTTCCTCAGGCCCCACCACAGGCGCATGCTCACTGGTGCACTTCTTGATGTGGCTTCCCTTCTTGAGCGCGTGGCGGCTCAACTTGCAATGGAAGTTGTCCTCCCAGAACTCAGCAAACCAGATGTTGCGCCTGTTGTTGTCAAGCGTGCGGCTGGAGAAGTATCGGTCAAACCCTGGCAGGAAGTGAAGATGTCAGAGCCTGTCCTCCCCACATGCACCCCATCATGGAGAGAACAGAGACCAGGAAGAGAAGGGGCAGCCTCTGACCTGGGGCCCAGGCAGTTAAAAAACAAAAACAAAACAAACAAACAAAGACAGAACATGGTGTCATTTTATGCCATGCAAAACAAAAAGAGCTGGGTTAGGTCCCAGGGGAGCACAAAAAATGTAGGGTCACAGCCTCCTTGGCATAGACACCCTCTTGGATCAGGGGTCAGAATGGCAAGGAGTCTTAGAGCAAACCGCAGGGCTGGGGTCTACCTTGCTCCCTTAGCATAGAGCATCTTCACTGCAGGCAAATACCACCTGCTCCTCCGTGCTCTGCCCAGCTCCCTCACCCAGGCAACCCTGCCTCAGGGCTGGCACTAACAAGATGGTGCCCTCTCCCCTCTCACCTCACGGTGTGCCCAGATGGAGCTAGGGAGCTAAACTGTAGGAAACAGTGGCGTAGCAGAGGAGATGAAGCCTGACCTATGGAGGAACTGGGTAACTTTGTTGTGGGGACTATTATGGGATACCAAATAGCACCCCGGGTCTCCCCGAAACAGACTCCAAGAACTTCACTCTCTTACTACAACCAATCATCTCTCTAGAGGAGAACCAGTAGCCAGGTACGATGGCCACACCTTTAATTCCAGCACTAGGGAGGCAGAGGCAAGTGGATCTCTGTGAATTCAAGACCAGCCTGGTCTACATAAGGAGTTCCGGGACAGCCAGGGCTACTTAGTGAGGCCCTGTCTCAAAAAACAAAAGAAAAAACAAAACAGAACCAGTATCCTTCAAACTCCTGCATTGTCTCAGAGAGAAAGGGTACTTAAGTCTTAGGTTCAAATCCCAGCTGTGCCCATGATATAGGATGGGCGACACAGTGGAGTATGGCAGGGAAGCCAAAAATGAGGAGCCTGGCTGGCAGGGGCCGCACCACACCGCACCGCGCTGGTCAGCCATCCGCTAGGGTCGTTTTTGAGCTCCTCCCGGCTCAGTGTGGCTGAGGTGCTATGGAATTTTCCACTGCCTGATCTGGCTGGGTATCAAGGTGAAGAGAGGACACTGCACGTGACCTTCGGCAAGTGATGGGAAGTAGGGATGAGGGCTGACTCCTGAGTTCCTTTCCCCGGCAGCCTGTCAACTCAATGACTGCTGCGTTCTACTCCGTTTTAGAACACAGTAACAAGAAGGCCCCAGGAGCTGGCTCCCCTCCGTGAGACTGTGAGTCCCGCCAGGTCAAGCCATTCTGGAGACACTGACATCAGGCCTCAACCCCAGCAAGGCCCTTGCTGTTGGCTCTGAGCTGGCCACACTCAAACATGCAGCCCTGCTGGCCTCTCTCTGCAGCCCCTGAGGGCTCTCTCCAGGGCAAGGAAAGGTCCCAGATAGGAGAAGGGTGAGGTCGGACCAGTAAGAGACACTTTGGTGACACGGGGCTTCACGCATCCCAGAATCCAAGCAGCTGAGAGGCCAGGGGTCTACACTCTAGTTCTGCCATGCTAGAGGCCTCTGCATGCAGGAGGCTGTAGACAAATGAAGAGGCAAGTCAGGGAAAAGAAGGCAGAAGTAGACCTTGGGGGGGGGGGAGCCACCTGCTGGACCTACCTCGCACAGACGTCCTCTTGGGAAGAATGGTGACTGCACCTTCAGCCACTTCCTCAAGGCGCAGCACGGGGGCGCTCTTGGAGCCCCAGCTATCAGAACCCATCCAAAAGAAGTGGCCGGTCTGGTTGGCCCTGCGCGCTGCCTCCAGCACCCTCCTGTGGGGACACAGCAACCAGCCCAGACTTGTATGGCTACCCAGCAGCCCCAGCCCCCGTGCCTATGCCCCAGGCTGTATCTGGACCCTCCTCTCATATTCTTCAGTCCAGAACTCCTGGCTACCCCTGCTCCCAACCACAGATGATACTCCCATATACATCTGTCCCCCTGGCCCACATCCACCCGCAGGCTATATCTGAATCCTTCACCCCTGACTCACAAGCCTATAACCGCCTCTGCCAGTGCTCCAGGCCCGTAGCTCCTCCACTGCTTGGCCTATGCCTGTCTACATGTCTACAGTGACCTCTCTCATCCCAACCTGTCTTCATGGGCTCACATCTTCCTCGGTGAAGACAGCCAGCTATGTCTCCTTAAATCCATATCTGCCTTACTCAGGGTTCCAGATGCCAACCCCTATCCTCTTAAAGGCATGTTCTCTGGGTACCAGGTCACCCCACACCAAAGCCATCTTCACATGGCTGCCCACAGGGTATCCACCCAACCCCACCCCACCCCCCACTCCAGAAATCAGGCCATTCCTCAGTTGCTTCAGAGAAGGGTGGGCCCTCCAGGGCTCACCTCTCTTCCAGGTGAGAGCCTTGAGTCAAAGGGCACATGCCAGGCCCACCATATGGCTGAGGGAACCACATGGCACTCCACTGGTCTTACAATGGCCCTCAAGACCAGCTCTTATGACCCCACTCCCTTGGAGAGGAACGAGGGCTTAGAAGAGTCGGAAACTTGCGGGTGGGAGACACAGACATCAGGGATCATTCCTGTCCTTCTCTGGTGAGGAATAGGGTCTGTGGCCCCAAGGGCACTGGGCCGAGGCAGGCAGCAGCTTAGGGAGGCAGTGACTAACATCTGGAGAGAAACTACTGTCCCCAAGCCCCAGAACCTGTTTCCAAGCCAGCTGCAGTCATCCTGAGCTCCTGCTCTCATCTCTCTGCCAACTCCTGGCCCCTTAGCAGGTCACCACCCACCTTGGGCAACCACTAATGGTAGCTGGGGCCGCACACAGAACCACAGCCTCGATCCTGATAATGCTTCCTACATCTGAGAAGTCAAGGGGAGCCAGGATCATCTCACCCCACATCCAGCCAGTCACCTGCGTTTATTTATACCTTGGTCTGCTTCCGAAAACACAGTGTGTTTCCAGAAACAGCCCTCTTCCTGCCAGGCTGCCCATGTGGCTCAGGAGAGTACCATCCAGGCCTTTTCCAAGGGACAAAGACTCGGACCTTCACCCTCCCTCCCAACGGGAGGCTTATCTGAACGGAGGTACCCTCAGTCGCAGTGTGCTCAAAGTGGAATGCATAACTGGATGTGGGCCTGGTTGTAGGGGTGTGAGAGAGAAGCCAGAGGGATAGCTCAGAGAAGCCTGGCCACTGATGGCCATTTCCCTGAGGGCATGGAGCGCTCTGGCAGCAGCATCTGGGGGAGCTTCGAGCCTTGAGGAGGCTCATACTGTCTCTGTGCATCCCGGAGGGCCTCCAGAGGTGGTGTCTGCTGGGAACCCCTAGCTGAGTGGGTCCTTTCTCCATCCTTGCCGCGTGCCTCTGGGGCCTCTCTGTGTTGTTGCAACTCAGGACTCCAGGGTAGGGTGTGGCAAAGGGTTAAAAGGGGGAAGAGGGGCCAGCATTGGCCTTAGAGTCCACCAGAAGAGGTTGCTGATCCCCAGGCTGGCTTTCCTCTGTCAGCATAGTCCCAGCACCCCCGTTCTGCTCAGATGTGGGCTTCTCTCTCAAAGGGAAAACTCAGGGACCTGCCACTTGGGTTTTGGGAGGGTGTGTCAAGTGAGAAGCAAGCAGAAAGGAGGGAAGTGGGGACTGGTTGGCAGAGATGGTCTGTAGAGAGTCCTTGAGCTTGTGAACTGTGACCCCCCTGTGTAGGACCCCTGGCAGGGTCTCCTTGCAGAGCCTGGGGTCCAGGAAAGAACCAGCCTCCGACAGTGCGAACATGCCGGAGCCCCGTGTCCTGAGCTCACCAGAAGCAGAGTTCAGGCGTGAGCTGTGGCCTACGGCCTCTGAGCATCACTCCCTGTCAGGTCCTGCTCTGTGGCTCCGAGCATCTTCCTATGCTTGGTCCTCAAACGCTACTGCTCAGGAATTGTTTTGTGTTGTTAAACAGCAAAGAGCCTCCGAGAGATTATGAAACTTGGCGGAGGCCACCCACCCCCTCCAGCAGGTTGGATTAGAACTGGGTAGCACACCTTAAGTCCATGAGACAGCAGCCTTTCCCCTAAAGTCTCCGTGACTGGCAGGATGGATGTAGGGAAACAGAGGCATGAAGAAGCCCCATTATAGTAGCTGGGTCTAGCCTAGGAATGCCACCACTCCAATTAACTGCCTGCTCCTCCCTGTCTCCCTAGAAGGAAAGCATCCAGTGGGTGGTGCCTGGGCTACTGTCTGTCATGGCCACCCTACCTGATATCATCCTCGTTGGCAAAGATGATGATGGCTCTGGCATTGGACGTTTCCAGAAGGCGTTTGATGATCTTGTCAAACTCCCCGGTCTTGGGTTCCCGTGGAATCTTCACCGACTGGGCAATGCACACGCCTCCTGTGGAGAGGCCCGGCCCGATGTCAGCTCAAGCCATCAGGCCTGAGCGTCCCTCTTCCCCAACACACCCAGGATGCTGTGACCAGGATCTCTGGCTTAACCCCCAATGAGTCACACCAGGATCACAAACACCAGCCACTGCATGAATACAGAAGACCTTAGATGTGATACGGCTCTGTGCCTCCGTTTCCCTAATTGAGGCTAGCAAGAGCCAGACTGCCCATTTGAAATCTTGGTTTTTACCAGTAATCGCTGGGGTAACCTCAGGGCAGTCAGGCAAGCGTTCTGTGTCTCAAACGTCACATTTATAAAGCAGAGACAAGAGGGCGACCTAGTTCACTGGCTTCTTGTGGAATCTGTGAACAAACCCGCTGTCTGATGCAGAGCAAGTACCTGGGAGCTCTGGCTATTTTTATCAGAACCATCTCAGAAGGTTCTTTGAAGGATTAAATCTGAGAATGGCCATCCTGGTAGCTGCTGTCCCCACACCCATGGCCACACACCTCCTAGGGCTTCTGTCCTAGAGACTCGGCATACCAAATGTCCTCAGGGGGGCCTGCTCGTGTGGCTGCTGGGGTGGACCAAGGTGAGCACAGTCCCCATGATGCACCCGGGCAGCAGACACCAGGGAGTGTCTTGTGACCCCTCTCTCAGGTGAGCACAGATAGGAAGACACTGCCCTGTTTGTATATTCACAGCCCACCTGCGCTCCCTCCCACGGTGCCTGTCCACCCCTAGGCCCACTGTGCTCTCTCCCACAGGTGTCTGTCCTCCCCTAGGTCCAGCCCTCCCTTAAATCGTGGCCGATTCCATAGCTGCTACCCTGTGTTGCCCCAATTAGGGCTTCCCCCTGATCTCTGAACATAGGTGCAGTGCTCCCAGGTATGAGACACCTCTGCATGGTGCTCACAACTGGACAGGAATCACATTGGAGGCCCAGGAGGTGGCAGTTCCAGGAAGCTTCCTCAGCAGAGGCCACAGCTGAGTGTGAGAGGGCAGGAGGTGGCTCGCCAGATAGTGAGACACCCACGTGGGCAAAGCCACTCACTAAGGGTAGCTCTTTCAGCCAGGGCACACATGTATATGCACACATACAGACACACACCACATGTACACCACACACACACCACACACACAAAGCACACATACCACACACATAGCACACACAACACATACAGACACCACATACACACACCTCACACATACACCACACACACATACAACACACACACCACATATACCACACACACACAACATAAAATACATATATACAACATACACATAGCACACACCTCACACATACACACACAACACACATACATAGCACACACAACACACAAAACATACAGACACACAACATACACACATATAGATATCACACACATATAAACACACAACACACACATAGCACATACAACATATAGACACCACATACACACAACATACACACATAGACACCACCTACACACACCTCACACACACACACAACAAACACCTCACTCATACACCACACACATACAACATACACCTCACACACACCACATGTACACCACACACACATAACACACACACCACACACACACACCAAGCATACATAACACAGACAACACACACACACACACACACGAGGATGCAGGGGGATCTTAGGTCACTCCTAGATAGCTAGCAAATCCCAAACTTGAAGCAGAGCCCGACCTCTAAGAACACAGGGATCAGGGAACGAGGCTGAGGGTCTTTGGTCAGGGCCTCACCCGGGCAAGCCCCCAGCCCCGGGGCCACAGTCAGAGCCCAGAATGGCTTGCTGCCCTCACTGCCTCGCAGTTTCTAATGATGGCAGCACTCAGCTCCTGCCAAGCTGCCATATGGCCTCTCTCCAGTCAGAAAATGGGCCAATGGAGACATGTCTTCGTCCCCATCTGGGAAGGCAGATGGACAAAAGGAAGAGGCTGGCCCAGGCGGTGGGGATGGGCCACCTGGCTCAAGGAGGGAAGCGGGAAGTAGGGAGTGGATGGCTCTCCAGCAGGGAGAGGGTGTTAGGATAAGTCACGCTCCTGGGCCAGCGCACACTGTCCTGCTGCGAACTGCACGCTTCACTTCACGTAGCTGAAGAGAGGGTTAGGTGATGGTGGCTCAGGGAGGGGGACGTTAATCACAGGAACTGAGTGTGGCATGAGGCCTTGGAGGTGTGATATTTATGGAGCATCCCATATAAGCTGATTGTGACCTAACAAAGTCACCCCTTGGAGGATTCACACTACATACCCAGTAGACAGATGGGAAAACCGAGGCTCTCGAAGGTGGAGTGGCTTCCAGGTTATGAAGAGAACTAGGTGAGGGGCTGAGGAGGCTGCAGGGCCACACTGTTGGCCCATAGTGTGCTTAGCGGGGGTGGAGGGGTTGGGGTGGCTCTGGAGATGGGGTGTCTGCGAACAGGGGTGTGGACATGCCTACGCATGGACTTGGGTGGATGTCCCCACACTGTGACTCTGCGTCACAAGAAAGTAAGTATATATCATGACTTTATTGTTCACGGTCAACATGGCAGGCAGTTGGAGGACTGGGGGGGACAGGGTCTTTCTTGAGGGACATGGCTCCTGGGACTGGCATGGTTCCCCATCACAGCCAGAGAGGACTGGGATGGTCCCAGAGGCACAGCACTGACTGAGCGCCCACCCTGTGGTGGCATGGGCTAGGCTTGGCCTGCATGGCTTTTTGATACCAACCCCAGATATCCCCATACGAATATCCCCACCTGGCAGGCACGGAAGCTGAGGCTCAGAGCTGGCAAACAGCTGAGCAGAGGTCGGGGAAAGTGAGGCCAGAGTCTCCATCAGACCAAGGTCCTCTCTCCTGAAGCCCTCCTGATCCAAAAAGCCCTGCTCTCCAGGGCTGCTCCTGGGACTGAGAGGAAGGGTCGCCACTGCCAAAGTCTCACTCACCTCTGTGGAATGGGTAGAGATTACACACATGTGTGGACATGGTTGGGAGCACGCACACCAGACTATATGTGCACAATCACATGACCTTCCTTTGGACACACACACATGCACACGCACGCACGCATGTGCACACGATCACAAACCATGCTGCTATAGGGTTCGGTGTCCAGGCCCTGCCCCTATCACTGTGGTCTACACTGCACTCTTACCCTCCCCTGGGGCACTGCCTCCTTCCCATACCCTCAGCCTCTCCGTGGACCTCATCAAGAGCCACTTGTCCACACTGTGATAGGGAAGCCGGCAAACAGGCAAGAAATAACCAATTCCCAGCTCCAGACAGACACAGGACCAGGCGGGCTGGAGGAAGCCAAGGTTCCCAAGCCCAGCAAAGTCCTCCTGGGTCCCCTTTAGAGATCATTCACAGATCCTACCCAACCTCCTACCAGGAACCTGGCTGCCAGATCACTGTTCAGATCTCAACTGCCCCGTGCCAGATGTGCTGGTTAGAGTCAGATGCCATAGCCTCTCACCAGAGATAGCTCTGACTACATGGGACCCCTAAGACCCCAGTCTACACCAGAACAGAGGGTCTGAGGCCAGAGAGGGGCTTTGCCTTACCTGGGGACACATAGTAGCAGGGATAAGCCTGGTGTCCTCTGAATGCCTACGACTGCAGTCCCACCTTGCACACCTACCCAGGCTCCTCCCTACATGCTCAGACTCCTCCTACACCTGCTCAGGCTCCTCCCTACCTGCTCAGACTCCTCCTACACCTGCTCAGGCTCCTCCCACACCTGCTCAGCCTCCTCCCTACCTGTTCAGACTCCTCCCACACCTGCTCAGACTCCTCCCCACCTGCTCAGACTCCTCCCACAGCTACTCAGACTCCTCCCCCTCCCTCAGGCTCCTCCCCAGTCTCAGAGGCTCCACCTCAATTTCTCACAGCCCAAGTAGCAGCCTGTGGGTGCTTCCTCTCCTCGTTTTTTTTTTCCCCTCTTCTGAAAATGCTTTTAAATGTAAAAACAGAGAAAAAAATAATGAAAAGACAAACCCTAGGAAGTCAAGTGGAAAAACCTATATTGCTGCAGAATATGGCAGACTGCAGAGAGGAAAGCAGGCGGGGAGGGTCCCCCAGGCCATGCTAGGCTCCCTGCAGGAAGCAGGGCAGACAGGAGGCAGTGGGGGGTCTCACACACACACACACACACACACACACTCTCGGGCCTGTACACACGCTCACATACACATGCATGCATGCACACATACACATGTGTGCACACACACATACACATGCGTGCACACACACACACACATATGCATGCATACATCACTTTTTCTTCCCTTTCTCCTTTTCGGAGCCAGGCTGTCAGCAAGCCTGCTCCCTGGAAAGTTTGGGTGGATGGTTCCATGACGCGATTCTACCATGGGACAAGGCCTGGCCTAAATGTTTGAGCTGTGATGTGACATTTGGGGTGAGCAACACTTCCAGACCCCCAAACAATGAATGCCTCACAGTCGGCCTTTGGGCAGGTTGCCCCCAGTCAGGAGAACCCCAAGCCAACTGGCCAGGTATCCATCATTACCCAACACCCCTTCCCTTGCTGGATTCTCCTCCGCAGGGACTCACTGAAGACAGGCAGCTGTCCATGTTTGGTAGACACACACGGGACAGGAGTGCAAAGGGACACTGGCAAGCACAGGTGACAGAGGCCTGGGAGGAATCCCACCTGCACATGCCCTCTCAGGGGTGCCCAGAGCCCACAGTGATCCCTCAGAGCTACCACCATGTCCCACACAGGCTCTGGGCCCCCTGTGGTGCCTGATGTCCACTCCGTGCCAGGAAGAATCTGTGCCTTGAGCTTTCCACATGCCCAGAGCCATCTTTCAACCCTGCCTTCTGCCCTGTCTACTCCCTCTGCTCAGTCCTGTACCCCTGCAGCAAGCACTGGGGAGCACAGACTCGCAGCTGGGGAGCACGGACTTGCAGCATGAACAGGCAGCAGGACAGCAATATGACTCACCACTAGCCTGCCCCAAGCTCAGGGTGAGACTGCTGGGCCACACAGGTGCATGGCACTATCCCCTTCCTTGTGGCAAGCGACTTGAGTTCCTGGTGGGCAGTGGGTCCTCTAGGAGAAAACCAGTCAGGTTCCAGCGGATCCAGGTTTGCCCACATTCCCTGTGTTCATGTCCATTTGTAAAAAGGAAACAAAGAAAGGCAGAGAAGGGCGAGCTGAGCCTGCTGCTGCTGCTGCCTTCCTGTGCATTTTCAGACAGGTTAACTAAGCCTCTGACCTGCCCTCTGTGAAACAGGCAAGGACTTAAACTCCCCCTGGTAGGGCTAGAGGAGTGAGTCTTAGAGTGTCTGTGACGGTCTGGTGCTGTGGCCGGCTGCAGCCACTGCCCCGAGGAGCAGGGAAAGCCTTGCTACTTGGGAAGAAGCTGAGATGGAGATCATTGCTCAACTGTATCAGAACTTTGTGTCCTTGGCTCTGTGGAGCAGGGTCTGCACTCTGAAAAAGCTATCCCGGAAACTCGGTGCTGGGCAGTTCCCGGGCTACAGCTCAGAAGCACAGGGACTATGTGAGCTGATGCTGGCACCAGCAACCAGCACACACGTGGGCTCAGCAGGTTGCTCATAGTCAGGACCGCACAGAGACACGCCCACAGCTCTCCCGCCCCAAAGAAAATCCACCACCATAAGGACCCGCACAGGGCCACACGCCACCCTAAGCAGTCACCCCTTGCCCTATCCACAGCTCGCAAGCTCATGCAGGAACCATACAGCAACACAAGTGCAGGCACCCCAGACATCACCTGTGTGGCAGCCACAGCACACCGCACAGCTGTGCACACCAGGCCACACGGCTGTGCCTATAATGACCTCAAGTGTGTTCCCAAGCACAGAGCCCTTTTCACACAGCCATACATACAGCAGACACATACACAGACAGCAAGCTGTCACATAAACCACACGGGCATGTCCCTAACCAATCAGGCAATAAGCCTGCTAACTCGGGCTATGCCATGCACCCCACAAAGCTCACAGCCTGCTTCTCCAAAGCTTCCCTAGGTCTCCCATGCTCCTCTCCGTGCATGTTCAATGACCCTGCTACCATGCAACCCTATACACGCCAGGGTCTGTTAGAACCTGGGGGTCCCAGTAGCTCTCTGGACCCTGCCCACACACTCACAGATCTCAGCCTCTCCTTTTGCTGGCGGCTTTGAACTTAGCTGGGAGCAAGGCTGGACTGCCACACAGCCCCCCAGGGACTAAAGCAAAGTCTCCACTCTCCTCTCTCTGTGGGGTTAGGAATGCACAGGGAAGCAGAGAGGAACTCAGATATTAGAGAGCAGTGAGCCTCCATGACACTAGAGGCCAAGAGGCCATCGATGGTCCTGGTCCCATCTCAGCTGCCCATTGCTACCCACTGACAGCCAAGTCACCCGGTGTTGAGAATGTGACACATACCCACCCTGGGCCAGGCCAAGTGCCTAGGGTGAGGTAGGGCACAGGAGCCTAATGCAAGTGGTACTGGCTAGTTTTGTGTCAACTTGACACACCTGGAGTTATCACAGAGAAAGGAGCTTCAGTTGAGGAAATGCCTCCATGAGATCCAACTGTAAGGCATTTTCTCAATTAGTGATCAAGGGGGAAAGGCCCCTTGTGGGTGGGACCATCTCTGGGTTGGTAGTCTTGGTTCTATAAGAGAGCAGACTGAGCAAGCCAGGAGAGGCAAGCCAGTAAAGAACATCCCTCCATGGCCTCTGCAACAGCTCCTGCTTTCTGACCTGCTTGAGTTCCAGTCCTGACTTCCTTTGGTGATGAACAGCAGTATGGAAGTGTAAGCTGAATAAACCCTTTCCTCCCCAACTTGCTTCTTGGTCATGATGTTTGTGCAGGAATAGAAACCCTGACTAAGACAAATTGGTACCAGCATAGTGGGGTATTCCTGTGACAACCTGACCATGTTTTGGAGAAGGCTATGGAAGAACTTTGGAACTTTGGGCTTGAAGATCCATCCGTTGTTAAGAGCTCTGTCAGATGTTGTGTAGGAGCTTGGAAGATAATGTTGAGAACACTGCAGAAGATGGAGGTCTGGTTTGTGAAATTTCAGAGAGAAAATTAAAGACTCTTTTCAGGGCCATTGCTGTTTTGATTGTGAAGATTCTGTAGTTCTGGTTAGCTGGGGCTGAAGAATCAGCTGTGATTAACAAGATACCAGAACTACCAAAGCAAAAACTTTGCATTACTGGGACTATTGATGCTGGTTAGCTGGAGCTAAGAAATTAGCAGTGATTAAGAAGAGATCAGCATCATTGAGGTGACATCTTCTGGGAAGTGTTTTCTAAAAGCACAAAGAGGCTGTGTTCCAGAGATGGCCACGGTTGTACTCCTGCTGTAGCGGGACTTGGTAATATGTAAGGGTCACCCAGGTGGTACTGGTTTTGAAGGCATGAAGGAGTCATGCAAAGCAACTGAGGCTCAGCACTGTGAGAGGCCATGGAAGGCCATTGGTGAAGGTGCAGCTTCAGTTGCAATTGAAGGCCCAGGACTGAAGGGGTCATGCAGTGTTTTGGAGATGCCAGTACCATGAGATGACCACCAAGAGCAGCAGCAGCAGTGGAGTACAGGCATCTGGAGCCTAGAGGATGATGCATGTGCTACAAAGGGCCTGGCTGGAGAAGTGACCCAAGCCCTTGGAGGAGCCCAGAAGATCGTGAGTTGGATCCCAGACATTGGATGGTTGGAGATTGACTTTTGCTTTTGATTGTGACTGTGCCCTGATATTTTCCCTCTTGAAGGAAGAAACTGTTTTAGTGGAGCCCACAGTTAAGAGACTTTTAATTGTAAAAAGACTTTGGATTTTAAAAAAGATGGATATTTTAAAGAGATTGAAATTTTAAGAATATGTAAAGACTGTGGGACTTTTAAAGTTATTTAGATCTTGGGGATGAATAAGATTGTAAGGGTTGAGGCTTACTAGTGATGTTTTTGTGTGTCAAGTTGACAAGGGGTCAATTGTACTGGCTAGTTTTGTGTCAACTTGACACAGCTGGAGTTATCACAAAGAAAGGAGCTTCCATTGAGGAAATGCCTTCATGAGATCCAACTGTAAGGCATTTTCTCAATTAGTGATCAAGGGGGAAAGGCCCCTTGTGGGTGGGACCATCTCTGGGTTGGTAGTCTTGGTTCTATAAGAGAGCAGGCTGAGCAAGCCAGGAGAGGCAAGCCAGTAAAGAACATCCCTCCATGGCCTCTGCATCAGTTATTCCTTCCTGACCTGCTTGAGTTCCAGTCCTGACTTCCTTTGGTGATGAACAGCAGCATGGAAGTGTAAGCCAAATAAACCCTTTCCTCCCCAACTTGCTTTTTGGTCATGATGTTTGTGCAGGAATAGAAACCCTGACTAAGACACAAGCCCTGCTGTCCCTGGCTATTAGAATTTCATTAGCCACAATGTTGGGCTCTTGAGAGGAAATCCACTGAGCGATTGCTCCAATATCTTAGCACAGATGCATTTAGGCAAAACACTTTCAAAAGCAAGGAAGCCAGAACTACATAGAAAAGGGAATTGGAGGCAGGTAGCAAGGCGGGGGCTAAGCAGACAGGATATCAGCAAAATATTAGTGGGGACCCTGTCCAACCCCGTATCCTCCCTCAGTAGCATGTCTGTGGATGGAGGAAACACACCTGCTCCCCAGACTCACTGCAGACAGAGCCAGGGTTCTCCCAAGACCCCCACATACTCATAGCTGCTAAGTACAGTTCCAGGCCTACTGACCAGTCCACTGATTTACCTGTGGAAGAGGGGAGGCCCTCAGTATGGCCAAGGCTCTGTCTCCATCAGCCACACCCAAGTATGCCACACACAGAATAAAACCTCCATACCTCTCCCGTCTGCCTCTGCCCCTAGAAACAGGCAGACGCGGGGCTAGCTACACACACCCCCACCCCAGCTTTTTAACCATGACCACCTCCTCCGATCCACGCTCCCTCTGCTACCTCAAGGCTTTGTCATTCTAGTCCTGAAGCAAGGCACAGTCACCCCCTTCCTGTCCACCGAGCCCAAGAAGCCGTGGGTCTGGTCCTTCCTCCTCCTTCCAAATCCTGGCATTGTCCAGTTCTGCCCACCTGCTTGCTCTAATGGCTCTGGCTGCCCCTGCCTTGTGCTGTGTAACTTGTCAGCCTCAGAGAGAGGGCTGAGCCTGGAAGAGGCAGGGTTCAGGTCCCCAGCTACCACTTCCTAGCTGTGTAAGTTTGGACAAGGTAAACCGCTGAGGATTATGTCCATTACAAAGTATAAGAATGGGACATATAGGCGAGTGTGGTATAATCAGGAGGCTGAGGCAGGAGAATGACCTTGAATTCAAAGCCAACCAAGCCCATATGATAAAAACTCTATCTCAAAAACCAAACAAACAAAAAACCTGAGCAAGCAGACCTAGGTAAGGGCCACAGGACAGTGTCTGATGCCCGAACATAGCAAAATTGCCCCCTGTGTTGTCCTGCGGTCAGCTTTCCTCCGTGAGAATCTCCAAGAGCTGTATCTTCCTCCCTTCTGACCCCTGTCCCCAGTCCCAGCAGATAGGGGAGCTCAATTAACACTGGTTCAATGTATCTTAATTTCCAGCCTCTGTCCAGAAGATGGGACACACCAGTGGTGCTGGAGACTCCTGGGTGGGGAGAGATTCCAGGTGCCCCTGGACAGCTCCACCCTCTATAGGAGCAACATACAGGCAGGAGAGAGCGGCAGGGAGTTAGGGGCTGGCAGCAGCGAGCCTGTGGTTTGGCCGGAGTGGGGAGGGCTGCTGCAGACGGGGATGAAATATTTAGAAGCCCACATCCCCGGGAAGTGGGAACTGCCAAGCAAAATGAAATGTTGAGATGTAATTACGCAGGCAGCCCAAGCATGTCTCACTGCAGGCAGCTCAGCCCCTGAGCCTACCACATCAGCCACTGGTAAAGAAGTCCTCTAGGGCCCTCCCAGCCAGCCCCGCCCTCTCTACAAGCCAGGCTAGGAAAGGACAGCCACAGCTGGCAGGTAGAATCGGGGACCTGTGGCAGACCCCACAATCTGTTAGCTTCCTGGCAGAAAATGGAGCTGTTGACTCATGCCCCAGAAAGGGGGCTGCTAGATAGCCTCAGTGTGTGTGTGGCAGTGAGGGTGACATGGGCCCAAAGCAGCAAAAGCCAGCCTGATCCAGTTTGGGGTGGGTGGTACCAGGAGACCCAGCTGCCTAGGGCTCTGGTTAATAAAAACCGGATAGACCAGGTCAGGAACTGATCCATCAAAATTGCCTGAAACCCTGCTGCCACTGGGAGAGAGCTTAGAGTTCCAAACAGCCACCAGTCCTGGAGCAGGGTGGGGGTAGGGGGGTCCTTCCTAGATGCCCACCTTGCTGGGCAGTATGGGATAGATCCGCTACCTCTTCTGGTTTGGTGTAGGCTATTTCTGGTGTAAGACCAACACAAGCTATGACACTATGACACAGAGGACGTTCCCAAGTTGTGATAATTGCCCATGTCTGTAAGAATATCAAGAGAAGAATGGGACCACCCAGCCTTGAGAGCTTCTTTATGATCTAAACCAGAGTCCACAGAAGGGCTTCAGCTTGCCCCAGGCTGACCAGTGTGAGCCAGGAACACACGTCTGGTGCCCAAGGTCCTGTCTCCATCTTGCCTGTCACCAGGCTGCCTCAGAAGCGCAGACCCAGCTAGCTGACCACACCACAACTACACCCTTCTCCTGTGGGTCCTATTCTCACAGACCACATAGCCTCAGCCGGCCAGTCGGCCTGGCCCACTCTCCTCCCCCAAGAGTCCAACACTTCCTTTAGGAGGCTAGCAAGATACCCCAGCTCCCTCTTACTGTTCCCTACCCACAAAGAGAATGGCCACTCAAGAGGCCTGCTACCACAGCTCAGCCAGCCCTCAAATGCAGCTAGACACTGAAGAACAAGCAAGCTCAAATCGCTGGCTGACACCTGGATTGTAGCCAGACAGTGGTCCTGAAACCCCTTCCCCATCGCCAGCCCTTCCCCCACTCTCATTCAGTCTTCTGCCTCCTCCCTCTCGCCTCTTCACAACCACACAGCTCTCCTCCAACAGCTAACATTTACCCTGTGCTGCCTCACTGACCCCTCCCAACCAGTTCACATCCTGCGTATCATGCCTATTTCACAGACGAGGAAACTGAGGCCACCTGTGAGCCAGAGCCTGCCTGGTTGCCTCTGTTACTCTGACTCAGATCCTCCATCCTCCCTTTTCTCCTCCCCTCCCTCCTCCCCTTCCTCCTCTCCCTCCTCCTTCTCTTTCTCCATTTCCCATCTTCTAGGTAGCTAGTAACTCATCCTGCCCCTCTCCCCACATTCCTAAATCTGACACAGGGCCAGGCAGGACTTTCTCTGAAGTGGCAAAGGCCTCCGGGCCTTCCCGAGCCCTCCTGGTCCCCTCCCGGTCCCCTCCCATCCCCTCCTTCCTCTCCTTGCCTTGCTGCTTCCTAGACCCAAGGCTTCCCTTGGGTCCCAAGGCATCGTTAGCTTCCTTCTGGCTTGTTAAAAATTTGCATAGAATTTGCATAGAATAGCCACATGATCACTCTGTCTATAGCAAAATAGAGCCAGATGTAGCAAGCGTGAGTCAAGGACTGTAGAGACCCAGGAGGGGGAGAAGCCCCAGTCTAGGACGCCAAGTGCTCGCCCTGGGTGGGCATGCCCTCCAAACCTCACGGGGCCTCAAAACTAGAATTACCTCCACTTCAGAGGAACTAAGGGCCCAAAAGGACCTGCAGCCCGCTCACGCAGGGAAGACACCAGTCTGCCTGGGTGCCTGCTCCATCTGCCCTGCTTCCGGGAGGAACATGGCCTTCTGAAGGTAACAAGAACAGACCCCTCCAGGACACCCTCAGGGCCAGGCCCAATCCTAGATCTCCCAAAGGAAGCTCTTTCCTGGCCTGGCCTGGCCTCTCCATCCTGCAAGCACTCGTGTGCGTGCACACATGCGCACACACACACACATACCCACACACACACCGTGCTTGCTGACTGTTGGAGACAAGCACCTCAACTCTTTCATCTCAGCTTTCTAGCTGAGCCGGACCTGCCTGGTCACAGCAGTGTCCAGGAATAAATGTGTGTGGATAAGAAAGAAATCAGTAACAAAGCAGAGGGGAAGCGGCCTGTGTTTCAGAGGCTTTGCTCAGCCTCCACAGACTGCCTAGGAGCAGGAAGCTGGCTACAGGCAGCCCAGGAGGGCCAGGGTGCCGCTCTCCGAGGTGCTGAAGCCTGGGCTGGGCTGGGCTGGGCTCAACAACCTCAGCCCACGCAAACTCAGGGATCTGTGAGCTCACAAGTAGAATATAACCTGACCTTCTCTTCTCGACACCTGAATCCCTGGGTCCAAACCTTCACCTCTTAAATATATATATACATTGTATATGTATATGTATATGTATATGTATATGTATATGTATATGTATATGTATATGTATATGTAAGAGATGTATGTGTGATTATGTATGTGGTGTGTATGTATGTGGAGAGATGTGAGTGTGTATGTGTGGTATATGTGGGGGTGTGTATGTATGTGTGCATTTGTGTGTGTGTGTATAATATACATGTATGTATGTGTGTATGTATGTATGAATATATATGGTAGGCAAGTGTGTATATGTGTATATGAGTGTGGGTGTATAGTATATGTGTGTGATATGTGTGTGTGAGCTTGTGCATGTGTGAGTGTAGGTGTGAGTATGTGTGACGGTGTGTGTGAATTGTCTGTGTGAGTATGTGAGTGTGTGTGGTGTGTGTAAGTATGGGGAAATGTGGGTTTGTATGGTGTGTATGTGTGGTATGTGTGTGTGTATGTGTATAGTGTTGAGAATGTATGTGTGGTATATGTGCGTGTGAGTCTGTGTATGTGTGATTGTGTGTGTGAGGTGTGTGTGTATATATGGGGGATGTAGGTGTGGTGTGTATGTTTTGTATGAATGGTGTGTGTGTGGTATATGTGTGTGTAGGGTATGTATGTATGTGTGTGTATTTGTGTGTGTGCATATTGTGTGAGGGTATGTGTCTGTGTATGTGTGATTATGTGTGTGGTGTGTGTGTATATGGGAGATGTAAGTGTGTATGGTATGTATATATGTGTGTTATGTATGTGGTATATGTATGTGTGCATTTGTGTATGTGTGTGTGTGTATGTGTGTGTGTGTGTTGCACACAGCCAGAGAAGCCTGTCTCTCCCTAGCACTCTCGGCCCTGCCCTCTCACCTCACTGAGCCTGCAGTGGTGCTGATGACCATTGTGTCCCAGTGAGCATCTTAGCCCCAACTCTTTCCTCTCTTTCTCCCTGTCCCTCTCTCCCTCTTTCCCACCCTAAACACATGTACATGCACACACGCACACACGCACACACGCACACACGCACACACGCACACACACACACACACACACACACACACACACGACTTTTACCAAGGCTAAAGTTAGGCCTGGCACTGAGGGGTTTCCATTACAGCTGTCAATGACCTGTGTCTGGAAGTGAATGTGTGTCGGGTGAGTCTTGGAGTCTCAGAAGACTAGGACAGACAGGCTGGTGAAGGGGCTGATGGAGGGCTGGCCAGGGCAGCAGAGTCTGTCCATGCTCAAGTACTCTGAAAGGGAAGTCTGGAGTGGACGGAACAAGGCAGAAATGACTTCAGTATTCACACATGAATGCATGGAGGAAGGCACACGACCCCTTGCTGGTCCCACACACAAAGAACTGAAGGGTCTGGGGAGGGGTGTTGACTAGGGTCTCACACATGTACACGGGGTGGTGGCAGAGCAAAGTTGCTCAGTGCCAGACCTGGAACAGGGCCCCACAGAAGCCTGGAAAAGAAACTGGCTGCAAACTCCTCCCCAGGGACACGGTGACGGCTCACACTTAGTCACAGCTCCAGCACAGGGGCCATGGAGGAAGCAGCCAGGTAGGCCAACAGACAGGGGAGAAGGCCATTAATCAGACCGGCCTGAAGCTTTAGCCAGATGTTCTTGGACAACCAGAAACAGCTAGAGGGACCCTCTCCATTCCATGGGTGTCTGGGAGACATCACAATATGCTTTGCAGGAGAAAAAGATGAATGTAATGACTTTGGGGTTCAAAGACCTGTGGAAATGACAGGAGAGTGCTGGGAGAATGTGTGACTTCACGAGTACCGTGACCTGGGGTCCAGGGCCAAGGAGCACCATGGGACCTGGCCTCCAAACACTAAGGGGAGATGAAAAGCTAAGGGACACCAGGAACCCAGCCATGGGAGTCCAGAGGTCCCCGCCCCAGCCCCTTCACAGCAGAGGAAAAAGCCAAGGCTTGCGGTTGCACCCCACGGCCAGGTCTAGACTCAGCCAGACTCAGAGCCGTCCAGCCTCACAGCACTTGGGGGGGGGGATGTGCTCTCTATTCATGTTCCTGTTAGATTAAAGAGGGAGCCAGAGTCTCAAGTTCAAGGCCACACACATGGATTAGAGCCCAGCCTCCTGCCATGGCGCTTGGGCTCAGAACCACCCAGAACTGGCTTTCAAAGGCCAAAGCCCCAAAGGGGCTGCCATAAGCAAAGGGGTTCTTTATACTCCAAAACATCTTCAGGGGTGTCCCTCGAAATGTGCACATGGCTTCCCGTGGAGGACAGAAAGCAGCAAATCAGAGCAGGACAGACAGCCCAACTGTCTTCCTACTGCTGTGTGGGTACATTCCCTGGCAGGGAGAGCCAGGGAAAGTGACAGTATGCACACAAATGCACACACACACGCACACACACAAACACGCATGAACACATACACCGGTGCACATACATACCCACTCAAGCACATACACACACACACCAGTGCATGAACCTGTACACACATACACACACACACACATGCATGCACATGCACGAACGCACATGTGTACATACACACCCACTCAAGCACACACACACATGCACACACACAAACATGCATTAACACACACATGCACATACACATTTACTCAAGCACACACACACCGGTACATGCACCTGTACACACATACACACGCACACATGTACGCACACGCACACACACATACAAACATGCATGAACACACACACATACACACCCACTCAAGCACATGCATTCACACATACATATTCACACACATACACACACACACCAGTGCCTCACGACATCTAGCCCTAGGGACTCACTGACCTGAGAGGTGTCAACACCCTCCCACAGGCCAGAGCATCAGAGAAATCAGAGCAGACAGGCAAAGTCCCCGAGGCGGGCCACGCGAGCATGGGAGTTCATCTTCGTCACACAGGATTGACCTGGCCATCACAAGCAGTCACATTGATGCCAACACCTTGCCAATCCCCATCCTGGCAAGGATACCAGCTGGGGCCTGGTGGGCCTCATCACTCAGCAGGGCCACTCATAGTGATCCAAGGGCAGTGTCAGGCCCCAGACACTGAATGGGAGGGCTCAGGGCAGCCTGTGGGGGTTCTGGGATTGCGAGGAGGCCATTAGGCAGGGCCCCCTCTTCTCCTGAATTCTCCAACAAGGGCTCACAAGCCAGGCCTCAGGCTACCACTCCAAGGAGTGGGCAGCTAGTGGGGGCAGGGATGTCCAAAGCTGCTGAAGCCAAAAACAGGTGGATACCCTAAGCTGAAGCCACAACAGTCGCTCCTGTCTCCCCTACTCCTGATGGGATCTCCAAACAAAGCAGCCAGAGTTGGCCAAACACAGGCACAAGGGTGAAGCCCTGAAGTGTCCTCTAGGTGCCCTCTGAGCTCCTCTTGGTGCCCCCCCAGCTCCTCTTGGTGCCCCCAGAGCTCCTCTTGGTGCCCCCCAGCCCCTCTGGGTACCCTCTGAGCTCCTCTGGGTGCCCCCCAAGTCCCTCTGGGTGCCCCCCCAAGCCCCTCTGAGTGCCCGCTCCTGCAAGCTTCAGTCTTTCTCATGCGTCCGCCGAGGGAGATGGGCCTAAGTCCTCTTCAGCCAGTGTCTACGAACACTTAATCAATGTGAGGAAGGATTTGTAATGGTTGGGGTGGGGGTGGGGGTGGGATGTGACCAACACAGGCTGGGCTCCATTAACAATGGAACCACTCTGAGCATGAGTTAACAGGTGAGAGTCTCATGGGCTGCCGGGGGCAACAGTCTCCACCACAGGACAAAGCTCCTGTCCAGGTTCCTTCAATGTGGCCGTGTACCCTAGGGAAGGCCACTTATCCTCTCTGGTCTGTCTTTTTCTTGGAAATGGCTAACATCAAACTCCTCTGAAGGACCCAGAGCCATGTCCATGCCAGAGGCCTGACAGACTCACCATCGTGGTGAGACTTCCCAGCCTGTGAGCAAGGGAAGCACAGCCCTCCCCTCTCCACCTCCCTCCCCCACAAGCCTCCCACCACCTCCCAGGTGACTTATACTTCAGAGGACAAATCAATACAGTATGCGGCCAAAAACATCTTTAATCTTTCTCGGGGATTAGGCTATATGGTGCTGTGGCCTCTTTCTCCCAATGTTCAATTCTGATTTCAATTTGGCCTGCTGGAGCAGTCCTCTCTGTTGTCGTCGTCGTCCCCCCCCCCGTTCTCCCTCCCTCCTCCTCCTCCTCCCTCCCCCTCCTCCTCCCTCTGTGTATCTCTCCCTCTTCACCCACCAAGCGCTGACTTCCAAATCAAGTCCCATTTAGCAACAGGGCCAGGTTGGGGACCCAGTGTCAAGGTGGTCTCAGGTTAACCAGGAGAATCTAAGGAAGTGTGGACAGCTGGACCTCAGAGGCACGGGACAGAATGCAGAGGTGGCCACGTGAGGGGTCTTGCCAGACAGGAGGACGGAGGACCCAAGGCCTGGGGGTCTCTTGCTTCTCTAGACTCTGAGGTCCTCTCTAAGCATCTTGTACACTCCTCTTCCCAGTTCCCTACACCTGATTAGGAGCTTGAAAAAGTAACTCACGGTCCTGCCATCAGCTAAGCACACTACACGCCAGCCTCTTCTGTGCCTGCAGGCCATACGCACAGTGTTCCATGTGTCCTTGTCACCCCCCAGCTGGCCATAGACCCCAGCAAGAGGACAGCACGGGCAGAAGACAAAGTAGGCGAGGACAGGAAGCCAGCTGACACTACTTGCCCTGGAACTTGAGGTCAAACCCCACACCCACCTCTCTGTACTGTATGACGCCTCTGATGCTGGCCTGCTCATAGAAATGGGGTCCCCTCCACATAAGACAGAGGCCACCCAGACAGCAGGTGCGGCTCATGATCTAGTACCTCCAAGCCACCCACAACTATGACTCTAAACCCTCTGTCTTCCCCTAAGCAGCGCCTTGTCCTGAGTCCCATGGAGGACAGTTTGTGCTTTTAATAGCAGGCTTGTTCAGAGCAGGAGCAACCCCTGAGGTTTACAGAAGCCAGCAGCACAGTGTGGCATCTATCATCCCCGGAAAAGAGAGAAAAGAGAGAGGCCATGGCTCCCGGGCTCTGACAAGGTCCCAACATTGCATCCCTCCAATATCCCAGACCCTGGCAAGTCTGCACGGGCACGGCCAGGCCTCCATCCTACACTTGCTAGAGTTAGAGAGGACCCCACTTCCCACCGCCCCTGCACTGGGCTTGGCCCCCCAGGCAGCTATCCTAGTACAATTAAAGGGCTTATCACAGAATTGCAGTAGGCTTATGCCTGCAGGCCATCACCACCCTCAACCCCGGCCACTCTGCAGTTTTAGGAAAGGCAATTAGAGGTCTGGGCCCTGCGGGTATAAATATACACTGGCCAAGGTCGAGAGCAGCAGTGAGCTACTTAGAACCCACAGGATGAGGCTGTCAGGGGCACCGAGGCCACCCCTGTACTCCTCTGTGCAGGGGACCCTAGGGAGCCACAGGATCCAGAGTCCCCCACCCCAGGGGCTACCACTGAACCCTCCTGACACCCCTTCAGATCGATAGCTGGAGTCCCCATCCTGATGTTAGCCCTTGCTGTGCCTGTGGCTTACCAGAGGCCTCCAGAGCACCCATCACAGGGACAAGTGAGAACAGCTGTCTGCTCAGTGGGAAAGCAGCACGGAGACACAGCCCACCCACTATGGAGGGTACCCCAGTCCTGAACATCCCCTGCTCCAAGAGCCTCCTGCTGATCGCATATGCAACTGAGTCCCTGGTCCCCACCTAAATAAAACCCTCTAGTGTCCTCCCTCCCCTGCCCACGAGAGGACAGGGATGTCTACAGATGTCCCTCGTGGCCTTCACCCACGATGGGGCTGGGGAGAGGGGACACCAGACAAACCCAGTTCAGAGAAGAGCTCGAGAACCCAGCAGCAGTGGGCCCAGCCCCACACACCACTCACCGTTCTCTCGGGACTTCTGGATAAAGGCCTCCACGCCGCTCTCGCCGTAGCTACCCTCTGAGGCCAGCGTGGACACATAGTTCCACTTGAGGGCCCGGACGATGTCCACCATGGCCTGGGCCTGGTATGTGTCCGAGGGCACGACCCGGGAGAAGAAGTCATAGCGGCTGTTATCACTCAAGTCGGGAGCCGTGGAGGCGTAGCTGATCTGGGGGATCTGGGGGTAAGAGGACACGCGGATCGATGGGCAAAGGCATAAATGGGGCAGTTGCTTCCTACCCACCCACAGCTCTGGGACCCCTAAACCCAGAATCACCCCTCTCACCGAGACAGTCTCCCCACATCCATCCTGTGAAATGGTGAGACAAGTTCCAGACACTGAGAGGAACAGGAAACGGTCTGATGGTGGCCACCCCTACCTCCAGCTCTCCTCGATTCTGAGGCCACCTACCTCCTGCATACAACGAGCTTGCCTATGCCCCAAGGGAGACTCCCAGCTGGCTTCATGGGATCTACGACGAATGGTCTCCAGGAACATCCCAGATACAAAATACACACTTGAGTAGGCACACACATAGCAGGAATAGGGACCCTCAGTCTCCAAGTCCCTCTAGTCACCATCCAGACGGCTTTGTCTCTATGGTTCCAGTGGCCTCTGTCTCCTGTCTCCTGCCCAGTTGGAGGACACAGCCCAGAACCCAGGCCTCAGTTGCTCCCCCATCCCAGAGTGGCATCCACTGAGAGATCCTTTCTCTCCACTGTTTGGGCAAAGGGCCTGGAGAGGCAAAGCCACCTCAGGGGCACCCTAGGCCTCTCTTCCTGCCCCTACCCTTCCAGCCATGGAGTAACATGACCCTGTATCCTCCTGTGGTTGTTTAAAGGCACAAGAAAGGAGCCATGTCACCCTCCTCCCCATCCCCCTCCTCTCCAACACCATGGAAGCCATAGCCCTCTGCCCCTCCTCCCCTCCTCCCTCATCAGGGCTTTCAGTCTCCACACAGACAGGCTAGGGAAGGAAGGCTCCTAAACAGAGCTGTTCTGTGTCCTGCGGATGTCCTCCATACCCAACCTGTACCCCACGTGCCAGAAGCACCTCCACCCACGGTGACCAGTGGTATATCTCCAGACGTGGTCAAAAGTCCCAGAGGCGTGACTACCCCAGCTGACGATCAGTGTTGAGAGATTTGTGTTGAGATGCTCGGGAGGAAGCTGGTGGCGGTGGCACACACCTTTAGTCCCAGCACTTGGGGTGCAGAGGCAGGTGGATCTCTGTATGAGTTCAAGCCCAGCCAGGGCTACACAGAGAAACCCTGTCTTGGTGGTAGAGAGAGATTCTAGAGAGGAGATAACAAGGTGGTACTAGGGTCAGCCTCACAGGAACTTTATGGCACAGGAAGAGCAAACCAATTAGCAGCGATCTAACCATTGTTTAGTGACAGCAGGACTGTGGGCCTTTGTACATGTCTAAAATGTCTATTTTCCTAAAAAAAGAATACTATACGCTATGATCTGGGGTGCAGTCAGCTGGGCCCCTGTCCACCCATCCTTCCTCCAGATGAGCAGCACCTGGGGCCCCACTCTTTCCTCATGCCTGCCCAGCTAGGCTGCTGCTCACCCCTCCCAACTAGACCCCCAATATCCTGCTGTTAGGCTGGGAGCCCCCCCCCATGAGCCCCTTTCCCCAGTGTCAGCAGCTTTACACCAGCAGGACTAATCCAGGCAGGTGACCTCCATCATCCGCATGCACCCCATTCCCACAAAGGTGGGAGATCACATGGGGCTCCTGCATGCTATACAGCAGGAAAGCCACATGCTGAACTGTCCCAACAGTCACCATGGCCCTTGTGACCAGGCCAGTGTATGAACAAGAGACCAGTCCCTTCTCCCTACCACTTCACAGGTTCCGAAGTTCCTGCTAAGAAGGCTCCAGACTGCGGTTTGGGGTTCTAGCCCAACCCTGATGCTGCCTGGCTGGTAGTGCTGAGCCCAGTTCCTTCTTCCCAGGCCTCAGTCTTCCCGAACGAGCAATTAAGAGCTGCTGGTAATGTGGGGAGTCCCTGGGACCCAGGAGCAGGCCTGTGGCTCTCTGCGGTGCTTTGTGTGACCCCTGCACTGCCCCCTGCTCCCCCACCTCCCTCAGTCTTCTATTAACACCCCAAATCTATCCACCCTACCTGTACTCACCCAGCTCCCTCTGCTGCACCACCCTCAGGGCAAAATCCTTGAATGCCTGTGCTCTCTGAGGCCCCCTCCCTCCCAATGGCCCCAGCCTGGGTGGCGGGGGAAGGGAGTGGAGGATGCTCAATTAGAATTCTCCTCACAGGCGACCATTCTCAACATAGAAGCCCAAAAAGACTCCAGCCAGTCCCCTTCAGCCTCCCCCTGCCTGGAATAAACACAAAATACCCACTGGATATGAGGCTTGCCCTGTCTTGTGTGCTAAGGACGCTGCTCTGGGGTGGGTGGGGACCAGCGTCACAGCCACCAGGCTCACTAGCCCCGTTCCATTCCCAGGGCTTAGTTGCTGCAGCTCACATACTGTCTCATAGACCGACTCATAGACCCTTCTCCACGCTCTGAACAGTCTGACTTCACCATTTCCAGTCAGTCCTCCAGGGTCCTCCAGGGTCCTCCAGGTTCCCCTCGGCCTCCCACAGCACAAAAAAGTGTGAAGCTCAGATAGCACACAGCGTGTCTGCCACTGGCCCCCAGGAAAGCTCTGGTTCATGCAGGCGGCCAAGAAGAAAGAATGTGAAAATTCTCTCCTCTGTCCCCTCGGCACTCTTGGAGTGACTAGGATGTCCATCCCACAAGACAATTTTGAAAAGCTGCTTCCGGGCTTCAGCAACCATCAAGCAGGGACCCGGTGCTTCTGCACCCGCACGCATGTTCCAGAAGACGTGCTGAGTCACCTGAGCACGTGGTATGTGACATGGGTATGTCACGCTACGTCACGCAGCCACCGCAATGCAGCCTGCAGAGTGCCACTAGGTCAGTGGACACCTGTCCCTTGGTCACCTGCCTAGTCAGGGGGCCAGACAGCTCTGGAGTGGGAGGAGCTGGGCATGGAGGCACTCTTGAGATCCCAGCACTTGGGAGGCAGAGGCAGGAGGATTCTTATGAGTTCCAGGTTAGTCTAGCCTACATAGTGACGCCCTGTTGAAGAGGAAGAAAAAAATGAAGAAGAAGAGGAGGAGGAAGAGGAAGAGAAGGAGGGAGAGGAAGAGAAGGAGGAAGAAGAGGAGGAGGAGGAGAAGGCAGAGGCAAAAGGGAGATGAGAAGGCAGGGTGTAAGGAGAAGAGACTGAGGCCCCTGCCAGGGTGACTGACAATGGTATCAAATTCTAAGGAGCTGTAGGTGTATTTGAGGGAGGGTAATCTGCATAGGGGGACCAAGATGGTATTTATGCACATATGCCTGCATTGGGATGCTTATGTGCCCTTAGGACTACAGCAGGCCCTCACCCCCATAGTCTAGGCAAGCCAAGCCTGGCCAGTACATAGGAGGGATTCATCACACCACAGCTCAGGCCCAAGAAAAAGCCTCCAAAGTGTCAGACTCAGAGGCCCAGGGAGGTGGCTGTTAGTGGCCAGAGGGCCGCTGAATTAGGACATGCCTCATCACAGAGCCTAACTAAGGTGTTGTCAGTCCCCGGTGTCTCTGGAACTGTTCTGAGAAGTTAGGGTGAAATCTTCACCCAAGGTTAGCTCCACAGGGGACTTGTCTGCAACAGCCAACACTGAAGGCCTAGAGGACAGGGACAGAAGATCTCCATTCCTGTTGGGTGGCCCCTGAAGGATCTTGCACAGCTGGTCACTTGCCTATGGCACACCAGATCACATAGAGGGTTTTTTTTTTTAACCTCCACAGACAAAGGCCAGCCCCAGCCTCTGGCCTCTCTGGGCCCAGTTACACACTCTGCCTGGCCCAGGCTGCATCTATCAAGCTACCCTGCCTGGCCTCTCTACCCAAGGCACTTCCTGGGACCTAGGCCCAGCGCACAAAGCTCCCTGCACAGCTTGAAAACTCCAAGGTATCAGGGTTCTCCTCTGCCCTGGGAACCTGAAACTGCATCACACAGGTGCCAAACTGTCGCTCCTCGGGGGCCTCCAGAGTAGAGCCCCACTGGGACTGGGAGCACTCGTGAGAACTTTCAAACTGCCACAGTGTCCTGGAAAGTAAATTTCGTCTACTAGAGTCAAGAGGTTTCTTTGCCTCTGTGGCTGTCTCACACACCCTGGTGGCTTCTTCATTAACCTACTCACTCCATCCGTAATGGCTTCCCAAGCCCCTGCTGTGTGCTTTACCTGCGAGTTCTGGGAGACATGGAGACCTCAGTGAAGCTGATCTCAGCACTGGAGACAGAGACAACTACTTGAGCGATAAACACACAGGTATCTAATGTCAGGCGTTGCTCACACACCGCTGCCCACGGTGCCGACTCTCACCCCGTGGTACACATTCCTTACCTTTACAGCTCCCTGACCCTGTGTTGGCCAGGTCACATGACACGCCCTGCTCACTGAGTCAGGAGCAGGGGGATGCATGTTGTCTCTGGGCCCGAGCGTGTCACCACAGGTAGGGGACACTCCATGGTATATGTACCCTCTGCTATTGTCACCACCAAGGTTCCAGCCTGACGTGCGTTCCTGAGGCAGGACAAAGCACACCACATGATGGGGGCTCAGCAATGACTAAGCCTATGTCCTTGCAAATCCCAGAGGTTGGCAGAATGGTTGCTACTACAGCCTCCCTCGCTTGTGCTGACTGATACAGGGGACAGATCTGAGGGCTGCTTTTTCCCAGAATCCCCTTCATTCAAAACAGGTCTGAGGATTGGTCGTGACCAAAGCACCCACCGCCTGCCCCTTGTGTCAGCTTGTACTGTCAGCAGTGACATGATTCTCTGACTCCCAGACACTAATAATGGCTGACATTTTAGAACTTGGATGTGTCAGGCTCACTCTTAGCACACTTCTCGGCTAGGAGGGGACAGACTAGATTGAATTAGATTCATTCTAGAACACACGACTCATGAGCATCATCAGAACCAACGCTGCTTAGATGCCTTATGTCCTAAGAGGGCTTCTACGCATAGCACCTTCAATCACCTATTTTAATCTTCACTTACCTAAAACTAATCCAGAAAGGTCAAGTTACTTATCCAATGTCCCACAGCTCTTGACAGGCCGAGGCAGGATTTGAACCTGAGAAGGCCTACTCCAGAACCCTTACCAGTAATTGCCAGGTAAAACTTCAGTCTCCTCTGTGCAATGTGCCTTAGACACATGTAGCCACACAGCGAACATGCATGCATGTACAGAATCCGAGGCGGGAGCTGGAGAAACAGCTCAGCAATTAGGAACACTGGCTGCTCTTCCACAGGAGCGGGGTTCAGTTCCCAGCACCCACAGGGTGGCTCACAACTGTCTGTTAACTCCAGTTTCAGGGGGGTCTGGCACCCCCTACTGGCCTGCATGGTCATTGTGCACATGGAATACACAGTTATGCATGCAAAATAAGTAATTTGCAAAGTAAATAAAATATCGAAGTGGTGCACATCTTTAGTCCCAGCGCTTGGGAGGCAGAGGCAGGCAGATATCTATAAGTTTTAGGCCAGCCTGGTCTAGGTAGCTAGTGAGACCTTGTCTCAATAAACCAAAAATTAAAAAATAATTAATTAATAAAATTAATTAGAAATTAAGAGTGGTGCCCACAGCCTCCAGCGACAGGTGGCTGCCTGAATCTCCCAAGGCTTAGAGAGTGGGCAGCAGAGGAGAAGTTGCATTTTCTGTGTTCAGGTCCACCTCGTCTGCCTGTCAATCTACGGGCTGAAGTGGTCCATCTGTCTCTAACACAAAGGACAGAGCAAGGCTGGCCCCAGGCCACAGAGGGCTGTGCAAACGGCCTGCTTTGAGCAACAGCTAATTTCTAAGCGTAATTATTAATTTCATGCTTATCGTATGCAAACCTCTGCTTCCCAGACGAGATGAAATTGATTTAATTAGAAATTCCACCATCAAGCCATTTGGATCTAAGCTTTTAATTAGGGTCTCCAACAGCACCCTGCTGCCCCCTACATCCCCCAGGATGCCAAAGAGGACTACTCCCTAGGAGGACATAGTCTACAGCTGCCAGTGTCCCATAGGTCAGGACAGCACCTGTCACCAGAACTCTTGCTGTACCCTGTCCCTCACAGCACAGCACAGCCTTGGGTAGGCCTCTCTTTTCTCTAAGCAACTGTCTTAGTTACTTCTCTATTGCTGTGATGAGCCACCATAACCAAGGCAACTTCTAGAAGAATTTAGTTGGGCCTTACAGTTCCAGAGGGTTAGAGTCCATGACGATCCTAGCCAGGAATGTGGCAGCAGGCACAAGGGCACACGGGCATGGCGCTGGAGCGGTGATGCAGACATCCCAGAGCATGAGGCAGAGAGAGCTAACTGCGAATGGCTGGCGTCGTCAGATGTTTGCTTGGTTTTGTTTTGTTTTTCAAGACAGGGTTTCTCTGTGTAGCCCTGGGTGTCCTGGAACTCACTCTGTAGACCAGGCTGGCCTCAGCCTCCCGAGTGCTATATTAAAGGTGTGTGCCACCTTGCCTGGTTCGTGGCTTGAGTTTTTGAAATCTCAAAGCCCACCTCCAGTAGAAAGCATCCTCCAAGAAGACCACACCTACGAGTGGGGCCAGAGTGATCAGAGCAGAGCAAGTGGGAGAAGGAAGGGACGGGGGGGGGGGGGTCACACCTCCTAATCCTTCTCAAACAGTTTTCAAGTATTCTCAAACCAAGTATTCAAATCCATGAGCCCTTGGGAAACCGTTCACATTCAAACCACCACAGCAACACACTGAGGGAATGACTGGGCAAGAGTCCACGCCATTGACACAACTTTAATCCTAGCACTTGGGAGGCAGAGAGAGGTGGGTTTCTGTGAGTCCAGCCTGGTCTACGTAGTGAGTTCCCGGAAAGCCTGGGCTACACAGAGACACCCTGTCTGGGATCTGGGTGCTCACATCGTGGGTATCAGGCCATATCTCCCTTGCAGCTCACAGCAAGGCAGTCCATCAGAATAATTAATTTGGAGTATTCTCACGTGCATGACCTCTGACCCCATCTCTTCCCACACCACCTTGGCCCCCAGCAGCTCCTGTCATGCCAGCCTCCCTCCATACCTTGGGTCCTGTGGGCACATCGTACCTCAGGACCTCGCAGTGGTCCTCCCTGCTGCAGGATATCCTCCGCACAGCAGTGCACATGATCTGCCCTATTCGCCCTCATTTACAGCATAGGCAGCCTGCCAGGGAGGCCTCACTCTGCCCGGTACCCAGCCAGGGCAGTAAATGGGCCACCTATGATAATACCCACAAAAGGGCAATACTGACTCCCCCACCTCCCATGATGCCTCTGGCCTGCAGGGCTCTGCCAGACCTTTGTTTCTCTGATCCCACGGTGACACTCTGTCTAACACTCCTGCCTCCACTCTGGCTGCTCAGCCTCCTATCAATACAGGAAACTTGCGCTTGGATTAATTTCCTGTTCTGAATTGTTTTCCTGGATGGAATCGGCAGCACCGCAACGGGCCCTGGGCAGATATGCCCCTGGAAGGCGCGTGCTCAGTCCCTGCTTGCCCTTTTAAGCGGTGCATATTTTCATAGGAACCCAGCACACACCCCTACTGTGAGGCTTGGGAGCTGGAGAAGAATGGGGTGTGGAGGATGGGGTGCGGAGGGAGGAGAGAGCCCAGCTTTCCTGGCATCGGCTGACAAAAGAGCCGCACCAGTGCGTTGGAGGAAGGGCTTGAAGACAGATAAGGCTGTTCGAGCTGGCGGGCGGGCGCCAGCCCTGGGCCGAGAGCAAACAAGATCCTCAAATCAGCACTTGCCCTACTTCATAAGCAAAATGTAGATCAATCAACTACACTCAGGGTAGCAGGTTTGCTCGCTGACTGTGCCCCTCGTCCGTGTCAATCTTAGGGGAGGTGGGTGGCGGCTGAGGCCTGGAGGGGAGGGCCGGAGCCAAGCTCGCACACCCAGGACCACAGACAGCCCTTGTGCTCGCTACAAGGAGAGCTAGAACCAAGCTCCCAGAGATGAGATGCAGGTAATAGAGCCTCAGTCTCTTTGTCTGCAAAGTGGGCATTGTGATGAGAATTGAGTCTTTGTCGAAGTCGTAGTGAGGCCATGGTGAGGGGCATCCAAGAGGATGGGTAGGAAGGAAGCTGGGGAAAGAGGCAGAGGACCTAGGTGCCTAAAGCCATTATCCTGTCCAGGGTGTGGATGGCCAAATGTGGGACCTCTCTGCTCTCTTGCTTCAATCCCCATAAACTAAAGAAAGAAGGCTTTGCCCAGGTTAGAGACATGGAAGGGCTTATCCAGGTCACCAGGTCATACTAGACCAGCCCAGGTGGCCTCAGGACCCCAGGGCCTGAGCTAGGAGCTAAACAGGAAAGATAACAGGAAAGCATGGAGGGGGGCCCGTACACATCAGGCCCGGCAGCCCTGTCAACAGGTGAGCAACGGAGGGTGTTCGTGGTGACTCATCTCAGCATTTGTGACACACTAAGAATCAACTCTGTGCTACACACACACACACACACACACACACACACACACACACAGACCATCTTGTCAGTCCTCACACACAACAGCACCACTGTTAACTCTCTTTTTCAGATGAGGAAACAGATCCAGAGTTCAAACAGCAAATTGTAAGGCAGGATTTGAACCCATGTCTGAGGGCTTTGCCTGAGTGTTCTCAACCCACAGCCCCCAGCCCCTCACCCACCCGGTGTCTGGGCCCAGGAGACAGTGTAAATAAGGGTCAGGATTGCTCTTGCTGCTTCCCCACCCCCACACCCCCACCTCCCACCCCACCCCGTGCCCTGCACCCCTGAGCAGTCAACTTTCCACCTGCACCTCCCGTTTAGTGAGAATTTAATGAGCTGCCTGGCTCTCATCAAGAACAGAGGGAGGGGGCTCTACAGCAAGCAGGATCTCATGAAAACCTGTCCCAAACCTGATGACCCTCCAGGAGCTTCAGGAGTTAGGGCAGGGCCAGGAGGATCTTCAATGCCCAAAGCGGTTATTATTATGCAGGTGCCCTAAGGTCCTCTTAGCTGCCGAGCACAAGTGGTGGGGGCGTGGCTAGCCTTCAAGGAAATGAGCCACTCTGCTGTCCACCACTGTTCCATCAGACTGTGTGTGTGTGTGTGTGTGTGTGTGTGTGTGTGTGTGTGTGATGGACTGCACCATATTAATATAAGATGATATAATGGGATGTTTTAACATCATTGAACACATGAGACGATAAAAGTCACACCATCAACACTCCCCGTGATTTATATCCACAGCCAGGCCACAGTCAGACTGGCCAGGCAGCCAGAATGAAGCCCCACTGGGGCTCTGGGGTTTATCTGGGAGAAGGGGCTGGGGGTGCAGCCAGAAGCAGAAAAAACTCACAACTGACAACTGGCACAGCCTCGGGGTTCCCAGGCTGGGTGCCCCGCTAGAGTCCCCAGCAGGCAGCTCTCCCCTAACTGGCCTCTATTGTGCTTGTCCTCACTGTGGCATCTCACTGTGTGGTCTCCTTCTGGGTCCTGTGCCTCCTCAGTTAGCACAGCCTCCCTTTCCTGCCTCAGCCCTGCACCCCAGGGTTCAGAGCACCACCACCACCCCCACCCCACCCCACCCCGCCCAGCCCCATGCCCTCACCTGCCTGTCTCTATGCTCACTCTCTGATTCTTGAAGGTCAGGATCTCACCCAGCTGACCACCTTTGGAGACACCAACAAGTGTCCAGAGCAGGAACAGCCTCAGAAGAGCCACTAAGTCCTTTCTGCATTCAGGCCAAAGAATCTTCAAGACCTTGAGTCTTCCTCGCTGTCTGAGCCTGGCTTATTATCTGGTGTTGCCAGCTTTCTTCTGGAAACATCCAGAACGCACACACACTCATACACACGCACACACACTCACCCCCTTGCACACATAAGCATTCCCACCCACAGCTGGAAGGACAAACAAAACCCTAAGCTAGCTCAGTCTCTCCTGACCTCTCCCCTGGTCTGACCTCTCCCTTCTCCTTGCTCCCTGGCTCTGGTCTGCACTTCCCGCATCCCAAGGCCTGGGTCCTGCTGTTCCCTCACCTCACGGACTCTCTTGAGACATCACACACCTCCCTCAGACCCTGAGGAGAACACACTGTCTGCCTCTGCCCACCTCCCATAGCCCAGGATGTAGACCACGGATATGAACGACTATGGACCAGTAAGGAGCTGTTGTCCACAGTTGCTGATTCTCCTACGCAGGTCCCATCAAGATTCTGTTGGAGGAAAGTTTATGCAGAGGTCCTCAAGATGGTTTAGGGGGCAAAGGTGCCTGCTGCGAAGAATGTCAGCCTAAGTGTAATCCCTGAGACCCACACAGTGGAGAGAAAGAACCCATCCCTGTGGGTGTTCTTCTGACCCCCACTCACAGAACTGGAGTCCTCTCCCTTGGCCTTCCTCACCCAGGCTCATTCAATAATCAGAACAGGCTGCTGCCAGCTCTCAAGGGGACAGGTGCTACCCACCCCTCCAAGGGGACAGGTACTCCCCACCCCTCCAAGGGGACAGGTGCTCCCCACCCCTCCAAGGGGACAGGTGCTCCCCATCCCTCCAAGGGGACAGGTTCTCCCCACCCCTCCAAGGGGACAGGTTCTCCCCACCCCTCCAAGGGGACAGGTGCTCTCTATCCCTCCAGGGTGCAGGATCATGTTTAATGTCACCCAGGTGGTGAGTGGCTGGGCCAACTCTACTTCTATTCTACGTGCCAGTAAAATCTGCCACCTCCATGGGGAACAAGATTGAGTCTCTGTCACCTCTGAACCCCAGGGACCCAGAGAGGGACAGCCTCCAAAGATTCTCAGCTTATAAATGCCAAGGAGGCTATTGCTGCTGCTGGACAGCAGGTGCCATAGGGAGTGGGCAGCCCCCGCTTTTTGCTGCCAGCCTCTTGCTGCAGAAACCTCCACACGTGCCACTCAACATTGCCACCACATTTCATGTGCCCACCATGGCCCAGACAATGGGACATGGTAGAGTATGGGACAGCCCTTCTCTAGTGCCGAGAAGGACTTAGTGACTGGTCTGCTGCCCACAAAGGGATTCACTCATTAAGACTCTAGGCAGCCCTTTCCCATGACACTGCTCTTCTCCACAATCATCCGGAGGTCACCACCCACATAAAACAACATTACTTCATCTCAGGCCTGCCTTAGAGATCTACCTGCTATGGCTGATGTGATTTCCCCTCGATAACTTGAGAACCCCAAGGCAAGACTCAGAGGCTCTGAGGCTCCCATTCAGCAGCTGCCACTGAAATCTGGGCCCCCAGGCACCAAATGTGTCCCTGACACACCGCCCCCCAAATTCATGAGGACCACCAGCGCATCTGAGTCTAATCCAAACCTCCCAGGAGTGGGCAGGAAGTGCCCACAGGCTCAGCATCCAGCCAGGCACCAACAGTCCTGCAGAAAGAGGAGCCTTTTCCACCTTGCGGGGGGGGGGGGGGGGGGGGGGGGAGGGGGGCCAAAATCTCCATACAATTCAAGTGCGTCTCCAAAGCCAGCTCAAGGAACAGAGCTGAGAGAGCAGGCAGGACAAGGTCTCCCGGGAGAGCAGACAGTGGGATCATCACAGGAGAGTGTGAGCTGAATACAGCACTCGGGCTGAGACAGGAGCATTACACATTTGAGGCCAGCCTGAGCTACATGGCCGGCTCCTCAAAAACAAGAGCCCTTATAGCATAGCGGTAAATGCCTGCTTTGCATGCACCGGGGCCCTGAGTTCATCCTCAGCATGGCAAAAGCTGGAAAAGCCAAGGCCCTGTCCGGTCCCTCTGCTCTTCTAGCACCTGTGGCCAATCTGAGGTTCCCATCCTGGTGTCAGACCCATCCATGTCCCTGGAAAGAATCTCTCACTTCAGACCCTCCTCAGCCATGGACTCCTCCAGCTTGTGCCTCTGACAGGGTTTTCCAAGCAGGTGGCTTACACATAAGCCAGCATGGAGCTGAGTCCCCCTTGCTTTCAGAAGTTCTAGATCTGACATGGACATGGTTGTGCTCTGTGCTCACGAGCATGGCACTCCCTGGCATTGGGAGCATGGCTCCGCACTAATGGGCATGCTACCTCCTGGCTCTGCTACCCCCTGGCCTTGCTACCCCTGGCTCTGCTACCCTGTATTCATCTCCCTCTCCAGTCTAACCAGTTCCTGCCTGTCTACAGCCCTGTGAACCAGGCCTGTATGTGTGACACAGAGCATGCTGGGGACATAGTGGCACCTGAGATACCACCCCCATACATTCAACAATACAAGAGTTCATACACACAGGGCACCCAAGACTCCGCATGCAAGAATACAGGCGTGTACACACACAGCACTCTGAGTCCCATGCATGCTATCCTCTACACAGGGCATGGGGGCTCTGGAGCAGCCTAGACTGTGGAACTACCCTGCCTTGCCAGCGACCTCTCCATCCCAGCCCCAAATACTGCATGAGGAACAGGGAGACCCTCACCAGCAAGTGGAGTGGGAGAACCTCCTTTCTTGCCCCTAAGTTGACCTTAAATAACCACGGTAGAAAAAGGAGCCAGGGCCCTCCCTGAGGGCCACAGTCCTGCAGGGGGAAGAAGAGGACAGTAATGTCTGTAATTTGTTTAAATAATCCTGCTGAACCGGAAGAAAATTAACAGATGAGAAACCAGCTCGAAATTAATCAAACTTCTCCCTGTCCGTGTCCCCCGCCGCCCGCCCCATGCTTTTCTGTCTTAATGAAGGTTATTTATCCAACGAGCAATAAAACAGGGAATTAAATTAAACAGGCTCTCTGTTCCCGCCTCTCCCCACCCCTAGGGAGGCAATAGCCCTTCTACAGCTCTATAACTATGCCACTATGCGGGACAACGACACCAGGCAGGAGTCAGGACTCCCCAACTCATACACTCCCATTTCCATCTCTAATGCTTAGCCAAAACTAAAAAGGAAAAAAAAAGTTCACTCACGCATGGCCACAGACAGGAGAGGGCCTTTCTGCTGCTGCTGCTGCAGCAGCAGAAGCAGCAACAGCAGCAGCAGCAGCACATGTGGGCGGGGGAGGGAGAGGACCCTGCTGCTGGGGATATCAGAGACAGGGCCGGTGCTCACCACAGTCCGATGAGACACCAGTGACGGGAAACACCACCTTGGGCCCCCAGCCAGGAAGCACAGCTGAGGAAGACTGCCCAGCAAACCAGAGTCCAACCCCTGCCTCGTCCCCCTGCGCAGAGTACCCAGGCCCTCAGAGTGTCACCCTGTAGGCCTTGGGTACACACACCCCTCACCTCCTCTGATCCCTCAGACGTCTCCCCCTGCCACTTTTGGATCCTTGTATGTTTTCAGCCTGGCCTCCTTTGGAGTCAAGGTGCCCTAACAAATGACTGTCCCCGCCAGTCCCTCCGCCCCACACTTTTACAGCTCAGACGGGCCTCACATCAGCCTCAAAAGACATGTGGTATAGGAGAACCACAGCTTGGAGGAGCCCTAAGCAGGGTCTGTCTGTCAGCAGCTGCAGGCCCAGCGCTAGGGTGTGGGGTGAACAGGACTGTGTGGAGTCAACACCTCCAGCCTCCTCTGGGGCTTCCTGTGTAGCAGGTTTGGAGACAGATGACCCCCTGCAAGGAGAAGGGAAAGGGGGAGTAGAGGAGAAAGGTGACCGCAGGTAAACATCTCCAGGCAGCTGATCTCCTGCAGGGATGTGTGCCTCAAATCTCAGGACTTGGGAGGTCTTGGCAGGAGGTCTGGGGGATCTGAGCCAGCCTGGGCTACACAGCAGGAAGGCTCAAAAAAAAAAAAAAAAAAAAAAATCCGGGGCTGGAGAGCTGGCTTAGTGGTTAAGAGCACCGATTGCTCTTCCAGAGGTCCTGAGTTCAATTCCCAGCAACCTCATGGCGGCTCACAACCATCTCTAATGGGCATCCGATGCTAACAGTGTACTCAAATATAAATAAATAAATAAATCTTTAAAACAAAACAAAAAAAACATCCGACCAAATAAAAGTATAACCCTGCAGCAGGACCTCTGGGCTCGTGCCCTAATATCAGAGGTCAGGCAGGAAGAGTACTTGGGCTCCAGAGTGAGCTCCAGGCTAGCCTGGGCTACAGTGTAAGCCTGTCTCAGAGAGAAAGAAAGAAAGAAAGAAAGAAAGAAAGAAAGAAAGGAGGGAGGGAGGGAGGGAGGGAGGGAGGGAGGGAGGGAGGGAGGGAAGGAGGGAGGGGAAAGCATGGGATAGCAAGATGACTCCGTGGCACATGCTGAGGCAACATGACATGAATCCCCAGCACCACGTGGGCACGGCAGCCTGCTCTAGGTACAGCCTTAAAGGTGAAGACAAGCTCCCCTGGGCCTAGGTGGCAACACTTCTCAGAGAGTTCTGCTTTAACTGAGAGACCCTATCTCAAAGAATGGGGTGGAACCATGATGGGGGAAGACCTCCAATACCAACCTCAGGCCTCCACATGTGTCCGTAGGCACACCCACACCCACATGTGCCCACATGTAAGCCAGCAGACGCACACACATGCAGGCAAACCGCACACACACCAACTCATGAAAAGAAGAAAAATAAATAAATAAAAACACCCAGAACGCACATAAAACTAGTCATAGCCTATGCTTAAAACTTCCAAAGTCTCCATTGGAACCCAAAGTCAAAGTGGGCTCCAGGTCCCATGTCGTGGCTGACCCAGGCCCGCCTCTAGGTCCCTTCATCCCTCAACAGCCACTGCTTCTCAGCTGGGTCAGGCATCCTCCTGCCACAGGGCCTTTGCACCAGCTCTACCCTCCCCTGAGTCTATGTTTGACTATTCCTACCTGGGGGCAAGGGGGTTCCCTGGTGGCCCTGTTTGTCCCTTGCAGACACCCACACATCCCATCCTTTCTCACCCTTGATGCCACAGCCTTATTTCTGTCTAGGGACAGTAGTCACCTTCTCTAGGAAGCTACCTCCACACACCCCCTCATCAGAACTGCTCTCTACCTCTTAGTGTCCAGACCCTCACCTGTACCTCTGTCACAGCCATCCACACCCTACTTAACACAGTGACCAACCAGAAGCATGCCACCTCCTCATTCCCGGAAGACCAGATGGGTTCACTCTGGCCATCCCCACCCCAACGCCTGCTCTGTACCTCCCACCAATTTGGAGCCCCATAAGATTTGCTAAATCTGAGGGGGCTGGGGCAGGAACAGAGCCAGAGAATGTGGCCACTAAAAGGGTCCCTGTCTCCTGGTCAGTGACATCTCAGGCTGTCAGAGGCCAGCACACAGGACCACTAGCCTGTCTTTAAGGGCTACCTGGAAAGAAGCCATTGCTCTGAAGTTGAAAGCTGGCGAGTGCCCAGTTAACATGGAAATGCTTAGCCTTCAGTCCAAACACTGACCCCTAACAGCGGCTCTGCTTACTCCTGGCTCTGTGTGTGTGTGTGTGTGTGTGTGTGTGTGTGTGTGTGTGTGTGTATACCCACACGCTCACGTGTGGCCACCCCCATGGGCGAGGATGGCAGGCAAAACACAACCACGGTTGAATTATTTATTCCGTACATTGTTAGCACAGTAGAGAGAGCAACTGTGTCTCCAGGCTTCAATTAAAATATCAAGGCACCCACACCGTCTGCCTAGCCACATGCCCACCAACACGGGAGAGAGAACCTCCGCTGCAGCCAGAGGCCCAGCCCCATGCGAGGCCCCGCCTCCGCCTGGCAGCATAGCTTGTTTCCATAGCTTGTCCGGAAGTATACAATGTTTCTGGACAACATTCTCAGGAGTTGCCCTGGACTCAGCCCATCGGCTGCTGAAACATTTCTGCCTTCTCTCTCCAGGAACAGTCGGCCTTGGCCTTACAGATTCTTAAAGATCCTTACAACCGTCAGCCTTACAGATCCCTTCTCAACTCCCAAAGGGGCCTGGGACCAGCCTTGATGTGGAGCTGATCCAACTCGCAGTCACTGGACCTCCTAAATAGCATTGCTGCATGTAGTCAGGGGGCAGGGACTTCAGAAGGCATTCAGACACAACACGCCAACCCCAGACACCAGGGGCAAGTGACAGTGGCCAGGCTGGGGCATCCCCTGCATCCAACGGTGGTCACAGTCAATGGAAATTAACTTTAAAAAACCAAACAAGATTTTACTCTGTCCTTTAAATGGCTCTTTCTTATGAGTCTATACAATTCCACTAGGCACAATTTGGACAGTTCCTAGTTTCTGTATCTGCAGACTTACGGCCAGAATGAGCAGAATTTCTGACCCTCCATGCTGAGCCTGGTTTATGGGGTGCAGGGAATTGAGTCCGGGGCTTCATCATGATAAGCAACCACTCTGCCCACTGAGCCACATCCCAGGCCCCTGGGAAGGGACTTTGAAAAGGTAAAAACAGGAAGATGTCAGCCTCGGTGGCGGAGAGGTGAACTTTCACACGGGTTATCGCCCCTGATTCTGGGGTGAAGACTCAGATGACGAGAGCCAGTGGGGACATGCTAACTGGGTCACCCACCAGATCCGATTCACTAGCCCCCAGATCAGAACATGAGGCCACGTGAGATCAGAGTGGGCAGGCGGAGAAAGAGCAGTGCGGCTGTCACCACAAGCCCAGGGAGAGCACAGAGCAGAGAGAACCTCACAGCCAGTGCCTCGGGCCCCAAGGCCTTCGCAAGTCCTTCTCACCTTTTTAATTTTTTTCCTTTCACGGGTGTATGTTGTGTGCATGTATGTGTTTGTGCACGCTTTGCACGTGTGAGAGTGCACAAGCACATGTGTATGCACTTGTGTGGAGACCTAAGACTGAAGTCAGGCGTCTTCCTCTGTCCCTTTTCTGCCTATTCGTCGAGGCAGGCCCTCCCAATCAAACCCAGAGCTCATCAATATGGCTGTTCTTGGTAGCTTGCTTGCTCTAGGGGATCCTACTTGGCACTAATGTGAAGTTTGGGGATCTGAGCTCAGATCCATACTCTTGGGTACGAGCACTTTAACCACTGAGCCATCTCCCGGCCTTGGGATGCTTCTATTTTAACACATCCAGCATAGAAGAAACTCAATTTCCTCTACTAAGACGCTGCCGCCCTTCCCAGACAGCAGTGTAACAAACGCAATGCCAATACCACAGACACAGAGCTGACCTCGGAGATCTGCGTGTAGGGTTGTGCACGAGCTGGCACTTGAGAGGGGCCTCTGGACATAAGAGCAAGTTAAAAGGTAGGGAGAGACATCGTCTGCTTGGGAAAACAATGGACACCGATAGACGGCACCCCTAAAACTGACAACACATGCAGCTCTGGGGCGGGCATTTCCAGCAACCTAGCCAGTTTGGGAAAGGAGGCTTTAAGCCCAGCGCAACACGTTCAGGGTTCTTCGTGTGAGCCAACCATTGGGTTCATCCCAAATGCTCAGAAGCAGCAGCACGGATACATGAATTATGAATTATCATAAAGACGCAGTCAGATAATACAGAACCATTATTTTTAAAAGGGGGGGCTCCTAACATGCCCTGCCCCAAGGATGGATCTCTCTCTCACACACACACACACACACACACACACACACACACACACACACACACACACATACACACACACACACACACAGCAGAGGCCCTACTGTGTGTGTGTGCTGAGGTGAAGCTTGGAGACAAGTCCAGCAGAAGAGGAGCCTCGTGGAGAGAGACATTGGCCAGAGGACAAGGAGGAGCTAGAGATGGGGTGCCCAGACAGAGAAGGCTTCTCCTGAGGCTTCATGTCCTCCTCAGCCTTCCTGCCAAGCAAGACACCCTGCCCTCAGCCCATCTCCCTCCCTGGACACCAGCCTAAGGTCAGCCACCATGCTGCAAGAGGAGCTGAATATGTCCCACCCCCGCTCACGCCCCCCCTCCCATCCTTCTCCCCCCCACCAAACACCACGCTCCCATGCTCCTGAGAGCACCTGTCCTTCCCAGACTCACAGCTCCCATGAGGTAAGTCCCTCCTCCCTCAACCACCTTCCCCAGCCACCCGGGGGCCACTTTGTCATGTGTCCTTGAAGAGAGATGGCCCACTGGAAAAATAGACATGTGTAGCAACCCCCAAATGACACATCAAACTAGCCACCAGTAAGATTTGAACCAGGAATGGCCAGGGCCCCAAGTAGGCGGTGACTATGCCGCCAGCAAACAACATGTTTCAAAGATTCGTTAGGGACGTTAGTAGATGCTCACCGCCGTGGTCTGTCTGTGCAAACACCAGCTACAGTTGTGAACTCAGCCTGCTAAATGAATAGAGGGCTGTGGGAGACAGGTTGCCACCTGGCAAGGGAACTGGCAACTTCTATTTGCCTATTTTATTATATGTGTTTCAATGCAGAAGAGTGTTTTGTCTGCGAAGATATCTGTACATGCTTGCTTGGCCTGATGAGCATGTCGGGTCCCCTGGTGCTGGAGTCATGGATAGCTGGGAGCTGCCATGTGAATGCTGGCAATCAAGCCTTCCTAAACCAACCAGCCACCTCTCCCTCCAGCCTTCTCTTTCCCATGTGTGCATGTTTATGTGATTGTGTGTGCGTGTGTGTGTGTGTGTGTGTGTGTGTGTGTGTGTGCATGCGCACGTGCACCTGTGAAAGTCAGAGGTCAATATTAGGTGTCTTCCTCAATCACTCTACCAAATTTATAAAAGATTTTTTAGCTTTATTTTATTTTTATTTTATGTATCTAAGTGTTTCATGTGTGTAGTATGTATGTATGTATGTATGTATTGCTCCAAGCACATGCAGTGCTCACAAAGTCCAGAGGAGGGCGTTAGATCCTCTGAAACTGGATTTATGGACAGTTGTAAGCCACCCTGCAAGTGCTGGGACTCAAACCTGGGTCTTCTAAAGGGGCAACCGGAGCTCTGCTGATCATCTCTCGAAACACACCACCCTCGTTTTTGAGACAGAGTTTCCCGTTGAGTCCATAGCTCACTGATTCAGCTTGACCAGTTAGTTAGCCAGCCAGCCAGGGAGCCCCTGCCTCTGCCTCCCCAGTGCGGGGATTACAGATGTGTTCACAGCTGTACATGATGGCTTTTAAAAATCCCGCAGGAAGGAGACAGGGGACATTGGGCATCCACAGACATGGGGTTCTAAGCTGGCTGTCCTGTCTCAGGGACATCTACTTGACATCTGGACTTGCAGAGACAGAGCAGCCAGAAAGGACCAACTCAGCCCAGCTCTGGCTCTGTCTGCACAGCCTCCTCATTTTCTACAGGCCTCTGTTTTCTCATCTGTAAAATGGGGTCAGTGTCTTGATGGCTCTGCAGGTTGTGAGAATGATCAAGACGTGACCATGTCAGGCTGGCATGTGACTCATCTGATAGAATGCCCACCTGGCATACAAGAGGCCCTGGGCTCTGTCCTCAGCACTACATAAAGCACTGCTGTGGCCCACATACCTGTGATCTCAGCAACTCACTCAGAAAGTCAGGGTTATCCTTAGCTAAACAGTGAGTTCAAGGTCAGCCTGGAGTACATGATATCCTGTATCAAACAATTTTTCCAAGCATGGTGGTGCACACCTTCAATTCTAGCACACTGGAGGGTCTCTGGGTTTGAGGTCAGCCTGATCTACATAGCAAACTCCAGGACAGCCAGAACTATATAGAGAAAGGCCCTGTCTCAATAAACACAAAACAAACAAAGAAACAAATGTCCTATGTGGTCAGAAAGAAAGAAAGGCCCTATGTAGTCCCAGATGTCAACAATAGCAGCCAATAGCAATCAATCCCTGAGCCCTGGGCTGAAGAGATGGCTCAGCAACACAAGCACAAGGACCTGGGTTCGGTTTGCAGCACTCACATCCAGCAGCACTCACATCCAGCAGCACACACAGCCTGCAGCACTCACAGCCTGCAGCACTCACAGCCTGCAGCACTCACAGCCTGCAGCACTCAGCCTGCAGCACTCACAGCTTGCAGCACTCACAGCCTGTAACTCCAGTTCCTGGGGATCCAACACCTCTAGATGATTCTCTGGTGTGCACAGACCTAGACACACATACACATAATTAAAAGTGAAATAATAGCTCTTTCTGCTGGCTGGAGAGATGGCTCCAAGGTTAAGAACACTGACTGCTCTTCCAGAGGTCCTGAGTTCAAATCCTAGCAACCACATGGTGGCTCACAACCATCTGTAATGGGATCTGACACCTTCTTTTGGTGTGTCTGAAGACAGCTACAGTGTACTCACATATAATACATAAATAAATCTTAAAAAAATATATACTTGCTGGCTGGAGAGATGGCTCAGTGGTTGAGAGTGAGGCTCAGTTCCCAGTGGCTCATAACCATGTCCCAGAGACCCTGCTACCTTCTCCTTTGGCTCCCTGGACACCAGGCACACACATGGTGAACAGAAATACAGATATAACACTCAAAAGCCTATAAAATAAGATAAAGAATATTCTTTTAAATAATGGTAAATTTCTTTTTGCTTTTTTAAAAAAAGTAAAACCACAAACCCCAGAGTCGTGGTAGGACTGTGTGCTGTATCTGAGCCTTGTGTGACAGCAAGGACAAGGTCTGTGGACAGCTTCAGAGACATATCTGAGAGCAACCACCCAAACCAGGCTGCTCGTCCACCCTGTTGTAACTGAGAAGACACCAGCTGTCTGAGTGGGCCTGTCTCCATACCAGGAATCTTCCAAGAACAGACAGGGTTTTCCGTGCTGGCTCATCTATGCAGACGGCTCCTCTTCTCCTCTCTAGATTCTATAAGGACCTGGCCACACAGAGGCCAGGCCAGGACTGGCACCTATGGAAGCACCTGGTCAGATGCAGACATGAGACCCACCCAACAGTACCTACTGGTCCAACCTGGCCCCACAGAAATAGGCACAGCACCGGAGACAGGGCCATCAATGGGCCACCATGTCATTACACATGGCAGAAAATCTTGTTCAGAGGAGCCACAGAAACCAGGAGTGTCACATGGTCACACACAGAAAAGAGGGCTGTCACACTCAGTGTCCAGAAACCACACACACAGGGGAAATAGGCAGGGTCCAGTCCCCTCAGGCCCCAACAACACAGAAAGACTCCATGCAATCTCCCAGGGAGGCCGAAATCTTTGAGCAAGAGTCCATGGGACCAGCCCCTCCTGTGGAACTAGAATACTGAAGTAACACTGCCCTCTAAGAGACAGCCAGGCCGGTCTGTGGCAAGCTGCCTGGTGGCCAGATAGTCTTTCAGGAGACCCTCTAGGCTATCCCAGTGGCCCGCCATGCTGCAGCCGGAAGCAGGCAGGGGCCAGCAGAGATCCTGGCAGGGCTAAGTAAGTAACAGGACCGACCTGTGGGGAGAACAGGGCAGAGGGGGCGGGGCAGTGAAGGCTCCCGCTAGCTCTGTTGTACTTTCCTAATTGATTTTGTGTCTGTGTCCTCGGCACTCAGACTTCTCAGGGCCATCTTAGCCACTTAAGCAATTTAAAATAATCAAAGCACTTACAAAGTGCTCGGCTGGTCTTCACACTTCAAACTCCACAAGCCCTTGGTAGGTGCATGGCTGCCTGTAGTGTCCCCAAGTTCCCCACACATCACGGCCAGAGTCACCCCAAGCCCAAGCAGCCTCCCTCCCACAGGTGGGAAACTTTGAAGCCTCTTGTCACCAGTCACACACGAAGACAACTAGGCTCAAAGGGATAGAGCAGAAGCCAGGGCAGAGGCAGAGGCAAGCTTATCTCTGTGAGTTCGAGGCCAGTTTGGTCTACACAGTGAGTTCTAGGACAAGTAGGACTATGTAGAGAGACCCTCTGTGTGTGTGTGTGTGAGAGAGAGAGAGAGAGAGAGAGAGAGAGAGAGAGAGAGAGATCTAGAAGCACCCATGCCATCCCAGGCCCTGGCAGAGGTTGGTGCTACCCCTCCCCAACCCATACCACCTTGAGGACATAAGAGGTAAATGCCATCTACAGCCCCACAGTCCCCACTAGATCTTGTCACTCTCCTCCAGGGAGGGGCCTCCCACCCCTACAGGACCGATGGCCTGTGATAAGCTTCAAAGTCCCCCGTGCCCTTGAGAAAGGCTACAGAATGAGCTACCACTGGCCTGTCCCACCCTGGCTGCACCTAAGCAGGGCCAGAGGGGGCCAAACAGAACATCTGCCTTCAGCTAACACCACAGGGAAACTGGGCTCCGAGAACTCTAGAAGGAGAGTGTCAGAGGAAGCCACCTCCTGACTTTCAACAGGGATGACTCCTGTGCACCTGGTGTTGCTGGGTTTGTCCCTCTCTCCTGCTCAGTGAACCACAATGTCCTCCCCAGCCACGGCCCTGAAAACGGGGATCAGAGCCAGGATTCAAACCCAGGCTGCATCTCAGCCTCATTACCCACTGGCATCCAGACTGCGTGCGGGAAAGGCACCAGCCAAGGGAAACTTCTGGAACCTCAGGAACCAGGGGGTATCCTGAGCCACAGGAGAGGGTCCAGGTGAGTCAGGTGCCCACTGGAAAGCGCTTAGAACTGAGCCACTTACCTAGTGGGAGGTAGGAGGCGGATGGCAGAAGTGGGCATGAGGCCTGGACACACAGAGGAGGGGGTGAAGCTAAAGGAGTCCCTGCCCCTCCCAACACCTCTCAGATGCTCTCAGAGCCTCTCCCTCACCCCGCCAGGCCCCCAGGGGCACAGTGGGAAAGGTCAAGTGTTCTATCAAGCCAACCTTTGCTTCTTATTCTTTCCGGCGTGTGTGGGTCATAAAAATGCTAGTTTAATAAACTTGGGACACAAAACATTTGTAGCTCATTAGAGGAGGCAGGCAGGGAAGGCACCGGACCTAACCTGGAAGACCTAGGCCAGGCACTGACCAATCACCCGGCTCCACACTGCCTGCTCCCTGATCCGCTTGTCAGATGCCTGAACATGAGGAACAGCCAAGAGAAGCTGCCTCCACCCCACTTCCTAATATGCTGGGCCAGAGGGAAAATTCTAGCAGGCTGATGAACCTTGAAAGGCCTCAGGCAGAAGAGACAAGGGCCAAGGTTGGTTTTAGGAAACACCCACCCTGATTAGCCAAGGAGCAGGGTAACAGCCCACCTAGGCCAACAGCCTCAGCTAGTGAGACAGCAGCTGACCCACCAGAAGCCCTGCACTGAGGTGGCAGCCTCGCCAGGCCCTGGGCTTCACTGAAAAGGGGACCAAAAGCCATTCCCAAGCCACCAACCCCTCACAGGGCCAGCTGCTATGGGAAAGACAGCAGAGACCCTGTCAGCAGGTCCCCTTGCATGGGGCTCGGGGTTCCTGACAGTCCTCAGCTTGCCTGCCGGTCTGCCTGTTCAGACCACATGCTCACCTGAACAGAGGCATGATGGAGCCCATTTGAGAGCCGTGAGCGGAAGTTTCATCAGCTGCCTCTGTCCGTCAGGAGGGTCTTCTATTCTGGCCTCCACCACGAGTCCTGCAGATAGTCAAACCCCAGCCGGACAGACAGACAGACACTGCCCTGGGTCAGCTCTAGAAGCTGTAAGTCAACGGCAGGAAGCGGGCAGGTGTGGCTGTGTCCCCCACGGACTTTCTCACGTCGAGACACATTGTATTTTGAGGGTTTGCCCCCACAACACACACACACACACACACACACACACACACCATTTTAAAGTTCCAGGTATACCCAAACTTTTGACACAGTAACACAACAGAATTCACACTTGATAACTGGGCAATTTTTTAAAAAGACTCATAATTTTAAAAAATTGTTATACTATTTTGCTTGTGTGTGTGTTATATGTATATGTGATAGTGTATATTGTATGTATGTATGATAGTGTGTGTACACCAGGGCTTGTGGGAGTCAGTTCTCTCCTTCTACCATGTGGATCTTGGGGATTTGAACTCAGGCCACCAGACTTAGCCACAGGAGCCTGTATACCCACTGAGCCATCTTACTGGCCCAAAATACTGTAATTTTTTAACGTTTATTTTTATTACTTACTTAAGTGTCAGCGGTGTGTGTGTGTGTGTGTGTGTGTGTGTGTGTGTGTGTCCACAGAAGCCAAAAGAGGGCATTGAGTGCCTTGCAGATGGAGTTTCAGGTGACTGTGAACTGCCTGTTGTGGGTGCTAGGAACTGAGCTGGGTCCTCTGCTGGAACAGCAACTGCTCTTACTAACTGATCCATCTCTCTAGCCCCTCAATAGGCTTAAGTAATAGGCTTTGTGTTTGGCTACATTCATATCTGTCCTGGGGCACACACAGCCCATACATAGGCCTGGACTAGACATGTCTAGACTCTAGGGACCGTCTTGTAACTCACAGACCGTATGATAACAGGAGAGAGCTAAAAATGATGTCCAGTCTAGAAGGGGAGGCAAGGTGAGAGAAGACACACAAGTCCACATGTAGTTCACATACATGAATGGTGAATGCAGCTGCAAAGAGCGCCATGAGGAGAAACTGAGACCCAGTGAAAGAGGACTCCTGGGCTGAGGACTGTATGCCCCTCATCAGGCTCAGAAGAGCATGCCTCTAATCCCAGAACTCGAGAGACTAGGACAGGGGCTGGAGAGAGGGCTCAGTGGCTAAGAGCACTGACTGCTCTTCCAGAGGTCCTGAGTTCAATTCTTAGCACCCACATGGTGGCTCACAACCATCTGTAATGGGATCTGATGCCCTCTTCTGATGTGTCTGAAGACAGCTACAGTGTACTCATATGTATAAAATAAATCTTTTTTAAAAGAGATAGAGGGAGACTAAGACAGGCAGATCTTCATGAGTTTGAGGCCAGCCAGGACTACATAGAGGGGGTGTATCTAAATAAATAAGAGAGAGAGAAAGACAGAGAGAAAGTCAGAGACAGAGAGAGAGAGAGAGAGAGAGAGAGAGAGAGAGAGAGAGAGAGAGGAGATTCCAGATAGAGGGAAATAATGGGCACAAGGGCTCTTGGTTTGAAGACAGCTTGATGTGTTCAGGGGTGTGACAAGAACAGTGTGACCGGCGTGGAGTGTGCCCCGAGAGAGCAGGAAGTGGGTGGGGTATCAGAGGGCACAGGCCTCCAGCAGGACTTGACTCTGCCAAGCACGGTGTGAAGTCTGCACCAGGTTTAAGTGGCTGAGGCAGGAGATTCAATTTGGGTTCTAGAAAGATGGCTCCAGAGGCTGGGGCATGGTCCAGTGGGCAGGTGTCATCTAGCATCCAGAAAGCCCAGATTCCATGCTCGGCTCTCCATAAGCTGGGTACTGTGGTGTGTCTTGGGTTTCTGCTGCTGTGATAAAGACCAAGACCAAGAAGAACTTGGGAGGAAGGGTTTGTTTGTTTGTTTGTTTGTTTGTTTGGGTTTTGTTGTTGTTTTATTTTTTTCACCTTACACTTCCAGGTAACAGCCCATCACTGTGGGACAACAGGGCAAGAACTCCAGGCAGGGAGTGAGTGATGGAGTGGCCACAGAGGAACGCTGCACGCTGGCTTGCACTCGGTAGCTTCCTCAGCCTGCTTTCTCAAACACCCTAAGAGCACCAGACCAAGGGTAGCTCTGCCCTCGGTGTGCTGGACACCCTCCCCCCCCTGCCCCCCGCACAATCAATCATCAATCAAAAGAATTCCCCACAGACAAAGAAATTTCCTCAATTGAGGTTCCTCTTGCCAGACAACTAACTTGTGCCGATTTGACCAAAAAGACAACAACAACAAAAAATCATTGTGAATGCCTGCCCTCCCAGTGCTGGGGAGGTGGAGGCAGGAGGATCAGAAGTTCAGCCAACCAGCAAGTTTGAGGCCAGCCTGAGCTACATGAAACCTTGCTGAAGGAAAAAAAAATGAGGGAGGAAGTGAGAGAAAAGACAATGAGCAGACTGTGGAGAAGCATAAGGCAGGGCCCTGTGAGACGCTGAGAGAGGCTGCTTCAGAAAGAATCCAAGCACTGTTCTCCAGGAAGGAAGGGCCAATGTCTGCAGGTCCCAGCTTTGGGCCTGGAAGGCAGTGCCTCCCAGGGACATGAACTGTGTGGGAAGGTGGGGGACACTCTCAAAGTTCCTCTCATCCATACCTGACACATGGCAAAAACACCAAGACCATTCTTCCAGAGGAAATCCGGTCTAAACTCTACTACAACACTTCCAGGAGTCCCGGCAAGAGCTGAGGGCTGAGCCTTGGACCTGCTCAACAGCCTCAAGCCACAAGGGCACTAAGACCCACAGGCGATGGCCAGGTTGGGGAAGCTCAAAGACGCTTCCTCCTTCACTAGGCCCAACAAGAACACTGTCACTACCCGTGGAGCCACTGGCTGCTCAGCCAGGACTGAGCTCGAAGCCCTCACAGGAAAGAAGAGAGGCCCGGCAGATGGCGGGAACTCTCCGGGATCAGCCTCAAAGGTCACCGTCTGTTGCAGCCTGCCTGCTCCTGGCTCTTCTGCCTCAGTGGAGTGTCTCACGCTGACTTGAGGCCCAGCTCCAAGCTGGGTGAGACATTTCCTGCGGGCTGACTGTGCGCGCCAGGCTCTGAGCTGCCCTTGCTCAGACCCCTGCCTCCTAATTCCATCCGCCTGGCCAAGGAGGTGGCTATTGGCACTCATCTTGCAAACAAAGATGCTGAGAGAGGATAAGGCTGACCACATGGTCGGCCCACGTCCACCGAGGACCCTGGCCAGCCCCTCCTCCAGGCCTCAGCTCTCTCCCATGCAAAGGAAATAGTGATTCACGGAGTCTGTCTTCCTCTGAGTTCTTACAAGGGCACAGGTTGGAGCCTACAGTCTGTCAGGACCACCCACAACATCTGCTCTCAGAAGATCCTACTGGCCCATTCCCACAGGGTTGTCATTGCCTGATACAGTAAGTGGGCTGGTAATGACTCTGGAGGGACCAGGATTAAACCTCAGGCCTGAGGTGCCCAGCGCTGTCATTGCCCCATGGCTGGCACAGCCACATCCTCCTCTCTCCTCAGCGACTCTAGACCCTCAGCAGGTGTGCTCCACACACTCTTACTCCCTCTCTTGCCAGGACAGGCCAGACTAAGGCAATAGAATTGTGATGAATCCCCAGAGCCTGGCATCTGCTCCCCAAAGATGGCCTGGGTTTCCATCCACTTTGCTCATTGTGTGATTGTGTGAGCTCGAAATTCCTCCTAGAAGAAGCCAGGAGACCTGACAGCTATAGCACACAGCTCTAGCCCCAACTGCACCCCAAAAGCACTCTCCAGGGGGGCGGTACCCCTGTAATCCCCTCAGAGGGAAGGAAAGCAGAAATCACAACAGCAGATCCCAGTCCCCCTGCCAAGAATTAGTCTCCATCAGGGCTGGGAGGCAGACCTGGGCGGGGGGGGGGGGGGGGCACCCCCACCCCACACTCCAGACATGGCTCTCCAGCTCCCCTTCTGCCCTCTCCAAGTTAACCTTCTTGCCTCCATAAATGGCTTTTGAGTTTCTGGTCCAATCTCTCATCTCATATTCTCTCTCTCTCTCTCTTTCTCTCTCTCTCTCTCTCTCTCTCTCTCTCTCTCTGTTTCATTAGTGAAGAAGTCCCTTGTCCCCAGCTTGAACCATTAATATCACTAAAAGGGACCCAAGGAACACAGACCACAGCCTTTTCTGCCCTCCCTACCCCTCCATCTTTCCAGACCATCAGTCACTGTAGCCTGCCTGCCTCACAACACACACCAATCCCTACCGTCCTAGGAGGCACAGACCCGGCAGCTGAGCCTCTTCACATCCAGCAGAGGGACAGAGGGACACAGGGACAGAAGGAAAGGATCCCCTGAGCCCTGGCTCCTATTGTGGCAACTGTGTCTGTCCTTGGGTAAAATATCACCAAAATCCTAGCCACTCCATCTCAGGGACTTGAGCCCCTTGTCCCCAGATATACACGTTCTTGTGAGTATGCTTTGAAGTCTAACATCGAGACAGGCCATTCTGTGGGCTCAACACTCAGAATGCCAGGGGGCCAGTGACACCCCCATCACCGGGGTTCTCCCCAATATGAAGTAGATGCCGGGAAGCCCCTGCATTCTAGAGTGTTAGGAGCAGAGTCTGACACCATGCAAGGCTTGCTCACCATGATCTAGAGGCTGGGCCAACGTCACTGGGAGCACACTGGAGTGGCCCAGGCTGCCTCCCTCCCAGGCCTGGCAGGGCCTGGGTGACTCAGCAGTCCCAACCATCTCTGAAGCAAGGCCTGGGACAGCCAGCCCTGGTTTTCCCATTGTCCCCTCCTCTCCATGGGTGGACCCAACCAGGCTGCTCATTCCAGTGCAGCACTCTGAGAGCCCACGAGAAGATCAGGATCACTGGGGGGCCCCCAGAGACCCCTTGAAATGTCCACTGTAGAGGCAGCTTCTCCTCAGAGGTCCCTGCTGCTCCTACACCCAAATCAAGTCAAGCTCAGGAGTCGGCCATCGCCGGGGCCACAGCAGGAGCACATGTGTGTGTGCACACAGGCGCGCGCGTGCACATACACACACACACACACATGTGTGCACACACTTATAAATGGCCACAGATGCTGGCAGGCCGCAGACACTTTGCAGTGGGGGTTACCTGAGACTCACCACGGCTCACTTCTACCTCGTCAGACAGGGACCTTTCTCTTTTTCATCCCCTCCTCAGAGGCACACACACCACACCACACCACCCCACCCCCAGTTCTGATGCATCCTCGGAGTTAGACAAATGAGCTCCAGGTGAGAGGGATCCGTTCCTCTCCTCCTACCCCTAGTGGCTCGGCTCAGACAGCCTCTTCCAGACCTCAGCAAGCTCTGGAGACCACAACAAGGGCACACACACACACACACACACACACACACACACACACACACACAGGTCAGAGTCAGAGGGAAGGAGGGAACCTGAGGCCTCTTCAGATCCCTTCTGCTCCCTCCCACTCCTTCCCCCCTACCCCCCCCCCTCAGACCACGTACAGAGCAAAAGAGGAAGGCTTGGGGGTGGGGGCAGCTGCTGCATAATTATTGGTAAAATGCTTGTAACGGTTTTTTTTTCTTCCCCTCTCCCTAGTAGCTTTCAGTTGTTTTAGCAGCTTAGCAAGCACTTGGCTCCAATTGAATTGCAAATCAGCAGCTCTTGCCCCGGGAAGAGAAGAAAGGGAGGTGGTGGAGGGGGCAGGGAGGGGCTAGGGAGGGAGAGGAGGAAGATGTAGAGGAGGAGGAGGGCAGAGGGCATAGGGGAGAAAACCAGGGAGGGAGGCCTGGAGTCTAGTTGAACCCCCTTCTCTCTTCGTCCTCCTGACCCACAACCCCGCCCCCATCTGAAAACCAGGACACTCCTCTCCAGCCCGAACCCGAGGGCGGGCTGCCAGGGCCACCAGGGGCTTCCTCGACTAACCAGGAGAAAACGCGTCTTTCTTGGGAATTGCAATTATTTGAAAACAATGTCAAAACAAAAGTCTTGCTTTTTCTCCCCGGCAATCTGTAACACCGTGGTTTCCATCCTATATTTTGTCTGTCTGCCCTTCCATCGACCCGCCTGTCTTCCGTCTGTCTGTCTGTCTGCCTTTCATTAATGTTCTTTCACAGACTTCCAGCCCTCCCCAGGGCCAGCGTCTGAAAGAGAAGCCCGGGCGGGTTCTGCTTTAGACCCATGGTCAGCACCAAGGGGCCCGTTCCTCAGCCCACCCTCATTCCTGGCTCCAGCTTCAAACCCGGAATCAGACCCAAGCTGCCCCATTCTCAAACACTCTCCCACGGTCAGATGAGGAGAGAAAGGAGTCATCAGCCAGGCACTCTGGGCCATGGAGAGCACTAACCTTGAAGAGGCGGAGGATGTTGGCCACCATGATCGAGACGGAGCTCCCCGAAGCTCCGATGACACCCACCACTCGTTCAGGCTTGGTGATGATGGGTGGGCCCCCGCTGCCGCAGCGGACCTCCGTGCCGTCCTTCTCGATGAGCGCCTGCACAAAGGTCAGGGACTGCTCCAGGGCGTGGGTATCCCTTGAGCAGGTGTCCAGAATGCGGGCGCCCAACGTGATGTTGGGCAGTAGGTCCGGGTCGTTGTTGATGCGGTCCAGGGCAAAGAGCATGGCCTCCAGCCGGTGGATACCTTTCTCCTTCTTCAACTCGCCGCAGGCCTTGCCCTCGGAGCCGCGACCGTGGACGGGAAACAGGCCTCCCAGGGTGATGTCTCCATCGATACGGATAGAGTTCATGTGGGGGTGACCCTTGGGCTTTCCTAGGGATGAAGGCACCCAGGAGCCATAAAGGCTGAGGAGTAGGCAGAGGGGCAGCCGGGCCCACCACCAGGCCCAGCCTCCCTTCCCGGACATTTCGGAAAGGCTTAGAGACCCATGAATAGCGGGCCCCACTCCTAGCCCTAGCAGGCCCTGGGTCCCATGATCTGGGTGTACATGGACAGCGCAGCTTCAGCAACAGGATGGCTGCTGAAGGCCGATGGGGTGGACCATTCCAGAGATCTCCCCTCCTCCTCTTTGATACTTGAGTTGAGCTCAGAGGCCCACACAGGCCAAAACCACAGACAACAGCCAGTGGTCAGAGATACAGGAGGTCTCAGATCCTTGTCCCTGTGTCCTGAAGACCAGATATCCGTGTCTGGCTGTGGAAAGGGAGCCGCGCTCCTATCCTGATAGCCGATATTAGAATCAAGGAGAAAACAGCTTCGGTCACTCCTACCAACCTGGGGGAGAGAGAGAGAGAGAGAGAGAAAGACAGAGAGAGGAGAGGGGGGGGAGAGAGAGAGAGAGAGAGAAGAGAGGAGAGAGAGAAAGAGGAGAGAGAGAGAGAGAGAAAGAGAGAGAGAGAGAGAGAGAGAGAGAGAGAGAGAGAGAGAGAGAATGAGGATCAACCCAGCCCTGAAGCAGACATTAACTGTTGTGATTTCTCATCGGGAGCCTGGGAGAGGGAGCTCAGAGGTTATCGCCAAAGCTGCCATAAATCTCTTCTTGATTGCCAGTGCTCTGTGGCCCAGCTCCTGGGGAAATGCAGAGCTGGAAGCAGAAACTGGGTCACGTTTGAAGACCTTCGCTGGCCAGGGCCCACTGCCCCCAGAGGCCAGGTCTCCAAGAGACTATGCCTAGGGACAGCAAGCATGACTGAGGAAGAACGGGTCCCCGTCCTCAGAAGCTGTAGTAAAATACCAACCCTGCCAGTCCAACCTCATGAGAGAAACGAAGAGACTGAGACCCTGGCAGACCTCTGATAGTTCCTAGTTCCTAGCTCTGATCAAGCAGCACAGCTGTCTGGGGGACCTAGGATCCAGAAGAGAAGACCTGGGAGGCAGGCAGCCTGCCCCATAAGGCTGTATGTCGTTCTGGCTGTGCCCAGGCCAAGAGCTATAACTCCAAAGGGTGAGGAAAAGTGGGAATCTGGGATTCAGAGGTGGTCCCCGACTTCCACGTATTCACCCCAGCCACACAAGTGCCCAGGCAGAGGGCAGAGCCCGGCTCCTTCCTCCTGCCCCTCATGTCTCCCTGCCTCAGCCTCATCCAGCCTCCCTCCATCCCTGTCTGCCCCAGTGGGGCTGAGGTTGCGACCTGAGCCTCTGCATATTACTGCCATCGTCGTTGTTATTGTTGTTGCGATTAAATATTTATCTGCAGGGGTAGAGAAGAAAACAAAGCTCTTCCTTATTCTCACAGCTAATTTGGGCTAATTTCCCCTGGGGATTCTGCCTCCCCCCACCCAACGTCTCCCCCTGAAGCCAGCAGCCACCTCTCTCAACTTCGGAGGCCACCGGGAGAATGGCTGGTAGCTGAGTCAGGGCTGGGCTAAGAGGTGAATCCATGGCCCCTTCTCAAGTGAAGGCCAGCTAGCTATTTGACTACTCTGTGCCTCGGTTTCCCGCCCAACTAGAAATGGAGCTGGAGTCCAGATTGAAAACGTCCCGGCTAGAAACAGGGTGCCTCCATCAAGGCCCAGCAGGATTCTGGGAACCATAGCTCCCCATCTTGCCAGTTCTCTGACTGAAGCCCAAGGAGAGGGAAGGATGCCAGACCAGATTACAGCTTCAGTTTCTGGGCTTCTCTGGCTGCGGGGTCGTCAGAGCGTTGCAGGGGTTGGGGGTTGAACCCAAGGTCTAGCAGAGCCTAAGCAAGCTCTTCACCACTGAGCTACAAGGCCAGACCTCAAACGGTCCATCTGCCACAGCCCCTCAACAACCAAGGCTCTAGTGACGAATTCCACTTTGCCTCGCTCTGCCGGCAAAATGGTAGCCTGAGGCATTCCATAATTCTCCCAGAGTCACCCAGGAGATCAAGATATGTCAGGTCTAGAAACATAGCAAATGGAGAACCTGGAAGAACCACCTTCTCCAAGACTCAGGGACCTGTAGCATTACAGCTACAGCCAGTGTCTTAGGGGTGATCTTAAGGCTACCTCTGTTGAGTGGTCTGACATCTCTTGCCCCTCAGGAGAATGGCTTTCTGGTATCGCTTTCTGGGTGACTCCTTGGGAATTGCTGGTTTGGGCAGTAGACAGTTCACAGGCAGTTGGAACGAGATTGGGATCACCCTGGGGGTCCCAGAGCCCTGCCCTGCCCTCCTCTGGGTCTCTTGTTCAGATACTAAGTTGCGGAAGCTGGGGGAGGCTCCAGCCTAGGCACCAGGCTGGCCTCTGAGGCGCATCTACAACCATCACTGAAACAGCGTGTGTACAGCCAGGGCATGGGCAGGCCACACATCTGCCTAGGGGGTTACCGAATGGTTCAGACAATGGGGGGAGGCGGTGGAGAAACATGACACCCCGCCCTGGGATTGGATGGAGTGTCCAGCCCTGTCCCACAGAGGCAGCAGCTGTACCACTAAGTGCTACAGAGACACACAGAGCCCAGGACCCCACGCATGTGCAGGGGTCTGTGGTCTGCTCACCCCTACTGCTGTGCTGGGCAGCTGCTCAGGCCTTCTGGGTTCACAGCTGTCTCCATGGGTGTCACACGGGGTGGGGTGGGGTTTGCACCCTGACAGAGCATGAGCTACCTCAGGGCCAGCTGGTACAGGGAGCTTGCATGAAACAGCTTGTCACAGTGACCTACACAGCCTGCAGCTCTTTCCAGGGGTTCACTGACAGCTTCTCCTACGGGCTCGGCCCACGGCCCACATGTGGGAACTGTCAAGGCACGGAGAGAAAGAAGACTACACAAACAGGGCCAGAATCAGGAGCCCTGAAGGCACTTGCGATGCCAAACTTTCCACATGCCTCCTGCCCTCCTGGGGCTGGGTCCCAGTCCCTGACCATATCAGGTCCCCTGGTTCCCCTGGCAGGCCTGACTCCTCCAAAGGATTTGGTGGACAAGCCTCCTTCAGCCCTACCCCCACTCCCACCCCCAATCCCCGTCTTTTGATGCTGTAATAGGAACAAGAAGAAGTAAAAACACCCTGAAACAAGGCAGAGAGCAGCCCTGGGGATGCCAGTCTCCACCTGCAGGGAAAAGGGGGAGGCTCTTTGATGTCCATTCCCCAGGCCCCAGACTCTCTCCCCCCAGTAATTTCAAAATAGCCATGGAAACTCAAATAGGTCAACTAGGGGCACCTCTCCCCAGAAGGAGCCCCCAGATGCAGATGGCTACATCTCCCTCCTCTCCTCCCGCTCCTCCCACTGCCCCTGCCTTAGTCCTCCTCCCTAATCCCGCCCACTGGCTTCAGGGTGGACAGCGACAGCACAGAGGAGGGACAGAGCAGCGTTGCCTTCCTGGTGTAGCATCGCTCACAAGCTCACAAGCCAACCGTGAGGCATGTTCCAGAGCATACTCTTCATGGAGGAGCTTGTGAAGGGAACTTGGGACGGACTGCAATCTGGGAGGGGCCTGCGTCACCCGAAGGTGGTGTGGGAGGGCTCTGGAACCTGTCACATTGGCAACGCAAAGTCCCCTCAAGCAGGTCCTTCATACCTTTCTGACTTCAACGGCTCCTCCCCAGGCATGGCCCAATCCAGAAGGAACCAGACCACAGAGCAACAACCATGGAATCCTGGAAAACCATGCCTGATTCACCAAAACTCTAGCCATCTTTCATTGAGCTGACTTCTATTCTTCTAAAGCCAACCCAAGGCTTTAGAAAGCTACAAAACCCAAACACCAGAATTGAGCACAGAAAACAGGCCTTGTACCATGTCACGGGATGAGGCAGGAGCCGCTAGACTTGATCCTCTGAGGGTGTGCCCCAGGAGAGATGTGGGTACTCAGGGGGCACCAAGCCATCCCTGGGAGCCCAGACTACATCCTCAGTCCTCCTGAACCTTGCTTCCAAATCCTCCACTTAGCAAGTGGCCTGTGCCAACCTTGTGTTCCCAGCCAGCCAGGTGCTCTGTGAATGGCTTAGTAGGGACTGTCCTTTACCTCAGCTGTATAGACACCAATTGGCCCACATCTCATACCCTAAAAGGCAAAGGGAAAGAGAACCAGGGACCTCTCTCCCCCTCTCCACGCCTGAGCATCTCCCCACTACTCCTAGGACCCCACGGCCCAACAAAGGATTAGTCTGTGAGTCAGTATCATACCAAAGGGGCTGGGCCAGTGCCTGGAATTGGCAAGCAGGTCACTTAAAATCTCCCCTGACCCACAGTAGGAAAGTCAACAACACCCCTGCCTGCCTGAGACCAGCACTGCAGATCCACAGGCATACAGCCTCCCACAGGACAGCAGGCTATGTCCTCTGTGGCCTCTGCACTCGGGCATGCCACCCGTACATCCTCAGCCTGATGTGGAGAGCAGATGCCAGGGAGAGACACAGGGGTCCGAGCCGCTCCCCAGGGGCCTGCGCCACATTCATTAGACTCTATAACCCACAGAGTGGTTCTAAAGGTGGAACCTGGCGTTTCAGGCTGCAAGCAGGCCTTCCTGGCAGAGCCGAGGCATCGAGGCATCTGAAACTTTCCCACCCAGCTGATCAGACTTATTAAAGAGCAGGAGTTCAGACTCCCTACCCAGCTCTGGAAACCCCACAAGCCAGATAGCTGAAGCTCCCAGACTGGGAACCCACCAAATTCCGAAGCCCACATCCGATATTCCCAGGCTTGCTTTCATTGCACAGGCCTGATTCAGGGGTGACTGGAGAAATGTGTTTGGGAGGAGAGAAGGGAGGGCACAGGGAGTCACGTCCCAGCTCCATATTGATGGGAACCAGGAAGAAGAAAACACGGCACCCACTGTCCTCTACTTCTGCAGAGACCCCCTCGTCCCCCAGGAAATCTGCCCTGACTGCTCCAGTTCCCACAACAGATATTGGTCTCAACGGTGCTAAAGCTGACGGGGTGGGGAGGAGGTGGCACCTTGGGGCCCGTGTGACCAGCTCCTTTATGTCTCCTGAGCTTCATCCACGGTTCAGGACACACAATAACATGCTCAATCAATGACAGGCAGAGACAGGTCCCGCCCAGAGCCAGTCATGCATCTCCACTGGGGCAGATCGAGGACAGACAGACAGCAGCCATGTCTGCAGTCCACAGGGAAGGACTCGGCCCTTGAACCAAACTCCTGAGACCCTCGGGTGTGCTCAGGCACGGAACGCACTCCCTTTGGCCGGGACCATTCAATCAAATATGGCTGAGATCCTACATTGTCCCCTGCCCTCAGAGACTCACACCTGTGCAGCTGACCCTGAGGATGAAGGGGGGCCCAAAAGCCATGCAGCGCTGCAGGGGACTGGGGGGAGGTACCCAGAGGAGCCCTTTGGGAAGAGGGTCTGAGAGAAGGCTTCTCTGAGGCATTACTGTGAAGCAGAAAGCTAGGAAGGATGCACCCTGCTCCATTTCGGAGCAGAAGCCAAGAGGGGACCACAGGGGCAAAGGTCCTGAGGTTGACGCTTAGCCTTTGTGTCTGGAGAGCAGGTCCAGAGGGGGAAAGGCCAGAGAGGGTAACTGGCTAAGGTCAAGTGTGACTCCGTGGCCACTGTGCAGACAGAGAAATGGGAGCTTTGAGCTCAGTGGCAAAACAAACCTGAGGCCCAGAAGGACAGGCACCTGCGTCAGCAGAAAGTCTCCTCACCAAAGTCCAGGGCCTCAGCCAGCCATCCCACCAGTTCTAGGTCAGAAACTCGCACTGCCTGCCTTCTCTAGGGGGTCAAAGCTCATGCTAACCCTCCAACGTCCCACGGTCCGGACCTCCCTCAACACTGCCATAGTCCCCAGCTTCCCTGCAGGAGACCCAAGCCCAGGAGGGTCTGTTTTGGCTTCTCCTCAGCTTCTGCTCCCTCCCTGTCCTGCCCCCCTCCTCCTAAACCCACCACCTCACGCCACCACCACCCCAGCACTGCCTGAACCCTGTGCTTAGCCCTATCCAATGCATCCTGCCACAGCTGAGAACAGGACTCCATCCCTACGATGGCCACACAAAGGCCACGGGCCAGAAGTGGCCACGATATCTGTGATGGACAGTGCCTGCCAGGTGCTGCAGAATTCAAGCCAAGTCCCTGCCTCTCATCTCTGTATTTGAACCTGAAGACAGCCCTGCATCAGGGCAGTGGCTTTGTTTTAACTAGAAGTCTTACCCTGACCAGTAGGAACAAGGGTTGGTTTCTGTTACTCAAGAAAGTGAAAGGTAGCCAGGGAGCCCAAACCTCTGGCCCGTGTCCCCTCCCCACCCCCCAATGCCTTGGTACAACCCACAGGATCAGCTGGGCTCTCCTGGTCCTACAGTGACAATGACCGTGGCCTTGCCTTCTCCAGGAGAGAGGTGGCTTTAACTAGATTGTCTCACTTGGGCCTAAAATGGCACAGGCTGTCATTATGAGCTGTCATTTCCCAATTACTGCAGATAATATCTACTTTAATTGAACAGGGTCCCGATAATGCCATTATGCACCGAGTTACCCAATTCATTTAATATATGCATGTACACACATTAGCACCTGACGGCCACCACGAGACTGAGGCTGCTTGCTGTACAGAGACATTCATGAGATGATACTTTCAGTGGGGGGGGGGGCAGCAGCTTTCATTTAAGGGGTGACTGTCCTCAGTGTGCTGCTTTCATCAAGAAACCAGAGAACAGGGAGGCACTAGAACTGTCTCTCGGGCCTCATGGGGCTCATGGGGCTCAGAGGTAGGGGAAGCTCTGGGCTAGGCCAGCTTGGAGCCGGGCAGTTGCTTCTCTACAGGAGCAAAGCTGGATGGGGAAGGGGACACACGGGCTTTGGAGGGAGGAGCGAGAGAGGGCAGAGGGAGGTATTGCTGCACAGGGAGCAGCTAATGGGGACTAATGAGCCAGTCTGCTCTCTAAGGGCCCCAAGCAGGGACACGTCTCAATGCAGCTATGTGCATGGGATGGGGGTGTGATCTTTGTGTGCATGTATGGTGCACATACACGTGCATGCTTGTGCACATATGGGGACCACAAGTATACTGGTGTCTCCCTCTGTTTCTCCTCCCTGTTTGTTGAGATAGGTTGAGAAGCTCACTCACGAGGTGAGGCTGGCTGTGGCTACCTGTCTCTCCCTCACCAGTGCTGGATTACAGCCACACTGCCCCCTCACACAGATGCTAGACCCAAGCTCCGGTCCTGGTGCTCCCTGGATGAACCAGCTTCCAGCTTCCTCTCAGTGCATCTCTGCTGATCCTGGCTGACTAGGGCAGAGCTGACACTCTTGGAAATAAGAGGTCTTATAGAGAGTAACAGGAAGCTGTTGTCTCTACACCAAGCCCCTCTGCTTCTTCTTCGGGTGAGCCTGCTCAGCTGGCAGGTCTTCTGTCAGACCAGGAGCAGGGCTGGGGCCTGGCTGCTGGCTCCCTCACGCCTTCTGCAGGTGGCAGGAGGTGCCATTTCTGCAGAAGTGCAAAGACCTTCCAGTGGTAGGAGCTGACAGCCCAGCTGCCCGGTCCCCAGGCAGGACCTGCCCACTGGAAAGCTGGGTTCCGGGGCCGGGAGGACAGCAGGGTGGGCAGATGTCTTGAGGTGGGTGGTAATTAGGGGCTGCTGCTCCGTGCTTGTAGGGAGAGGACGGGTCTGTCAGCTATAATTACAAGGCTCTGGAGTCCATAGGTTTTGCTCTGTGTCTTCTCACCAGCTGTGGGGCCCTCAGGACAGGGACATTGCCTTCCAGGCTCTTCTGCCCAGCAAACTAGTCACACACAGGCTGACTGCGAAGCTCCCAAGAAGTCACACTTCCAACAGAAGCATGCAGAAGCCACTGACACAGGTCACAGGAGGAGGGGAAGACCAGAGTAGAGGCCAGGCAGGCTATTCAGCTCCTGGCCTATTCAGGGCCTGATCTGGGTGAGCCCTCTCTGAACATGCCAGGAAAACCCACCACTATTCATGAAATGTTCCTGTAGGCTAAACACTGCCAGCTTCCAGGGCAAAGGATCATTTCTGGGGATGGTAGAAGGCAGATGAGAACGGTATCCCCCGCCCCAGGAGGGCGGGCGTGCAACGCAGGGCTGAGCAGAGACTCAGCGCACAGGTCCCAAAGATCCCACCCAAGACAAGAAGCTGACCAAGGCTGGGGGGTTCTTCCAGGAAGCAATCTACTCAGAACCAACACCCACAGCACACTACTGCCTGCCCAGGGCCTGCAAGGGTTCTCTGCGATGGTCTCCCACAACCTCCATGGGAGGCTCTGAGCTTCTACTGGGAGCAGCTCAGGAAAGTTCCCAAGTTCTCAGCTCTTCACCAAAGGCCTGTCACCTCCTCCCATGCACAGGAGACTGAGCCCAGGGGAAAGAGGGCCAAGACCAAGCCACCTGAGAGGTAGGGAGCTGTCAAGTGGCTACCCAGGAAGACAGCTACCCAGGGCTGCTTAGGTGTTAGGCTGAGGTGGAGAGACCCTCTAGCAACACTAGGTGCTTAGCAGGGTCACCCTCAGAGTACTGGCCTTTCTGCCTGCCCTAAGTCCCATCCAGAATCCAGAGTAGAGGGGGTGGAAGGTGGAGGGGTGGGGGTGGCACACACACACCTCCCGCCAGACTCACAGCAAGGGTGGCATCACACTGCCACTATGGCTTGCGGCACCCTAGCCCTGAAAGCCAGTTCAGAGGGTGTCCCCAAAAGCCAGCTTTCTCTCTAGCCAGGGGCAGCCGATTGTGAGACGATCAAGGAGAAGAAACCAGGTACCCCCTGCAGAAAGGATTGTCTGACAACGAGTGTGTCGCTCAGGACCTAGGGGCAGAGGGCGCTCGTCCTTTGGGCTCAGGACTCCCCGCCGCTGTGCCGCTGCCCCAGCTCAGCACAAACAACCACGCAGCGCCGGGTGCGGGGTGCGGGGGCGCAGCGCACAGTCAGGCCTCCACCTCGGCCCCGCCCCCGCGCGGGGAGGGGACACGGTTGCCCGCGGGCTCGGGGAAGCGACCCTGGAGCAGGGACCTCCCCCGCCACACGCGCGCTCACACAGAGCCCTTAGAGACGCTCGGTTCACCAGGGTTTCAGAGAGGGTTCGGTCCCAAGTGTCCAGAGAAAGCCTGACCTCAGGTCCCGGGGCTGCGGAGAGACCCCAGACCTGCAGCGCCACCGCAAACCACGGCGGCGGCTGCAGGCGGGAGGCGCTTCGGCTCCAGCCAGTGGCGAAGGTGGTGCCGGGGCTGGATGCGGTTCTCAGAGCAGGGAGCCTCAACACGGGGCTGGCGCTGCCCTCTGGCCGAGGACCACGGCGCAAAGGCGCACACCGCGCCCCGCGCCCCCACAGCCTAGCCTCTCCGCAGAGGGGACGCGCGGCTGTCACCGTCCCCATCGGGACCAACTCCACCTGTCATCAGTGCAGCCCCGTCACAGCCCCCATCCCACTTTCCCCCAGACCCGCAGACAACACTGCCCCATCCCTGAGGGGGCAGCGGAGGGGCGGCCCCAGCCCGGAGGGAAGCCCCTGTCCCTGGGTCCTGCGCCCTCCTCCTGGAACTAGGGAGAGCTCGCAGAGGCCACCTCCTCAAACGCCGGGGTCCCCGCCGCAGCCCGCGCTCCCGGAGGCCGGAGGGCATCGTCCCCTCCGCCCGTGCCCCTCGGGCCACAACTCACCGCGCATCGGCGAGGTGAACGCCACGGCTAGGGGTCGGCTGCGCCCGGGAAGTGCAGGGAGGCGGCGGCCAGCTCTTAGCTGCTCGCGGTGCCGGGAGCCCGGGCCGCGGCGGGTGGCGCTGACGCTGCGGACCAAACCGGGCGCCGAGCCGCCGGCGGTCCCGGGCGCGGCGGGGAGGAGCTGGCGGCCGCTTTGGCCGGAGCCTCGGAGCAACGAGCGGTGGCGCTCGGCTGCTGCTCCCGGGAAGCTGGAGCTGGGAGCGGCCGCCACGGTGCCCGTGCTGCTGCTGCTGCCGCTGCCGCCGCCGCCGCCGCCGCGGAGCCCGAGAGCGCGGGCGAGGCGGTGCGGGGCGCTGCGTGCGCCGAGGATCGGGGCTGGGGAGCGAGCGCAGCCGGCCGGGGTGCGGGCACCTGACGGCGGCGGCGGCGGCGAGGAGAAAATGGGAGCGTGCGAGCCTAGCACAGGGAGCCGAGCGGCGCGGGAGGGGCGCGAGCGCCGGGAGCGCGGGCCGAGGGCCGAGGGGGCCGCACGGCTCCCGGCGCCCACCGCCCTGCCGCACCGCACGCGCGAGCCCAGCCCGCAAGTTTGCGCCGCGAGTGCGGGGCGAGCGCACCACGCTTCCGCCGGCCTTTTAAAGAGCGAGAGCCCGGGTCCACCCCCACACACCCGCACCTCCACCTCCGGAAGCTGGGACTCGCCACCCCTCCACGCCCTCCCCGCCGGCGGCTCCCGCTCCCTCCGCACCCGGTTGTCGCCCGCTCCCGGAAGCCTCCCCTCTTACACTCCTCCTACCCACCCCCCAATCAGCCCCGTGAGCGCGCCATCTCACTACCCGGGCACCCCAAAGACGCGGCGAAGATCCCTCCTCACCCACACAAGTCGAGGGTCAGGGAACCCAGTTTCCCGTCGCACACCCTGCAAAGTACAGCAGAGCCTAGGGACCCTTAGGGGCGAGCCGTACCCACTCGGTGCGTCACTGGAACCCCCCACCCGCGGGGCCGCTTCTCATAGCCGCGCACACACGTGGCGTGTGCCCCCCTGCGGCATGCTCATTTGCACATTTCTGTCATAGCATGCCAAGGAAGGAAACTGAGGCCCAGAGACGTCAATCCACCTGCCCAGGTCTCACGATCTGTGGAGAGGAGCGCTTTTACCCTGAAGCACTAACACCCCAGAGCCCCCAAAATAGGGGAGCAATTTACACACACACACACCCGATCCACTGAACACGGTGTAACAGGTGGCCTGAACTAGCCCCAAGAAGAGTTCCTCAGCTCAAGAGGTTGGCAGCTCGCTGCCCCCTTCCCCTCGCGTGGGCTTTGATGATCCCGGAAGGGTGCCTTCGAGGCAGGCCTAGAGGAAGGCAGGGACAGACCACGCAATCCTTGAAGAGCTGCAAACAGGCCCAGACTGCAGAAGTGGCTTCCCCGGGAGCCCCAAGAAGTGGCGAGCCTCATCCTGGGTGCTACCGTGCTGGGGAGCCAGGGGAGTGGGTGGCTGCTAACAGCTGGAGAGGGGGCCAGGGCGCAGAGTGCCACCTGGTGTTCACTGTGCCCAGGCCTGAGACACTCCGCCATCCTGACTGCTAGACCCCCTGATTTCCAAAGAACCTAGAGGAATGCTTGGGAGAGTCCAGGACTAGCAAGGCCCGAGCTATCTCTGTCTGCTTCTCTCCCTGATCCCCTACCAATGCAGGCCTCCATCGCCAGCTCTCCAGACCATGAAGGCCAGCGCGGTGACTGTTCACCACCGTTCATGCAGTGCCTGGCCCCGGGCCTGGACCCCATTGAGCTTAGGAGTGTTTGGTGTATGAATAACTGTTGTCAAACTGTGTACTCTTGTTGTTGTCACATGGAATGACCCAAATACATGTCTCCTTTACCAAGTCGGCCCGCGGTTTCTGAGAGAAGTGTGCAGATTGTTCGTTCATCTATGCTTTGTCGTGTGTAACTGACACCACTCACAGCGACAGGGCCATCTCCACGTCCCTGGGTCCTCATCCAGCCCCTGGGTCCTCCTACAAAGCCAGCATAATGGAATTGGGCTGCCTTTCTGGGCTCCTGTAAGTGGGAGCTGCCGCACTTCCCGTACAGAACATAATCCCAGCATCCTTTGGTTGGTTGGATAGATGGAGCTGAAAATTACACGGGCCCTGGTTTATTGAGAACCCAAAGGACCACATCAGACACTCCCTACCCCTGCCCCTCAGTATCGCCTCTACTCTGGCCATAATTATCCCCCACCTCCCACCAGCTGTGTTTCTAAAGGCTGTGTTTTTCAGCGATTAAAAAAAGAAACTGCTGCTGGCAGATGCTGAGCCTGTGGCTGGGCCGGAGAGCCTGTAAGTCCCCAGCCAAGACCTACATCTGCCAGACAGCCATGACACCTCAGACCACTGAAGCCCGGTGTATTCCCCCATCAGCCCTTAGCCATGGGCCCCAGGTGGCCTGACTCCTCATCCAGTTTGCTCTTTGTGCCCATCATGGAGAAGAATGGACAAGCACACATGCCCTCCCCTGGTATCTTCTGCCAGGGAGCCAGCCTCAGTGGAGGAATGATGGCCAGAAGTGACTTCCCAGGAGTCACGCAGTGCCCTGCCTGGACCTGCTTTTCCAAGGTCTCATTCAAACCACTATCTCCTAAGAACCAACTGCAGACCCTGGACCTCAGAGCTGGTTCAGGCTGGATGGAAGGGGGACAGGGCTGGGTCCTCTTTGCTGAGAGCCACTGGATGTGGGGTCCTCAACCTTTGTGAGCATGGAGTTCTCCATCTGTCTGACCTTTGACTGAGTTGAGGGTGCCTCTCAAGATTCCAGAGTGGGTAAAGCCTCGTTCCAATACCCTTTGAAGAGGTGGGGAGGCCACAAGGGCCCATCCCTGAGTCTTCTTGATGCGGAGGAAGGGTACTTAGCTCTGCCCTACGGGTTCAGGACTGTGCCCTGGAAGTTGTTCCTGAGATCTGACCTAACTCCTTCCTGCTGCAGCAGATTCTTTCCTTCTTCGAGCTCGTATTTTGTGGTTTGGGTTTTTTTCCTCTTTAATACATTTGTGTGAGTGTCTATCCATCTGTATCTGTGATTGCGAGATGTAATCATACTACAGCACACTCACAGAAGTCTGGTGATCAACTGTCAGGAGTTGGCTCAGGATGGCACCTTTGGTGCTCAGCCCCTTACCCACTAAGCCATCTCACCATACAGCCCTGGTTTTGGCTTTTTTAAAGACAGTAACCTACTACAGAGCCCAGGCTAGCCTTAAACTCATAGCTATTCTCCTGGCTCGGCCTCTTGGGTACTGTACCTATACCCACTATTTCGTTTTGTTTTTGAGACAGAAATGGCATTGAACTCCTGACCTTCTGCCTCAGCTCCCGAGTTGTGGGGTTGCAGGCATCCAGAATGCTCTGTTTGTACAGCTCCGGGATCAACCAGGGTTTCATGACTGCTGGGCAGATGCTCTACTCACTGAGCCACATCCCAGGCACAACACCTGATGTTTTCAGCTGATTTTTGCAGTACTGAGATTTGAACCTAGGACTTTATGCATGTTAAGCAAGTCCTTTATTTGTTTGTTTTGGTCTTTGATTTTTGTGTTTTGGTTTTGGTCTTGATTTTGGTTTAGGTTTTGACTTGATTTGGTTTGGTTTGGTTTGGTTTGGTTTGGTTTGGTTTGGTTTGGTTTGGTTTGGTTTGGTTTTTCAAGGCAGGGTTGCTCTGTGCAGCCCTGGCTGTCCTGGAACTCACTGTGTAGACCAGGCTGACCTCAACCTCAGAGATCCACCTGCCTCTGCCTCCCAAATGCTGGGATTAAAGGTGTGTGCCACCACCCACTGCCACCTGCTCTTCCAGAGACCTAGGTTCAATTCCCAGCACCCACATGATGCCACACACTGTCTGTAACTTGAGTCGCAGGAGATCTGACACCCTCTTCTGGCCTCCTGGGTACCCAAGCACATACATGGTACACAGACATACATATGGACATGACACCTATATACCTAAAAATGATTCTTTTACTATCTTTAAATAATCTGTGTGTGGAAGTCAGTTCTCTTTCCATCATGGTGTGGGTCCTGGTCAGACTGTAGTCTCAAGCACCTTTGTCCACTGAGCATTCCTGCTGGCCTGTCCCCAACTCCCTGTCCTCAACTCCCTCTTCATGCCTGTATCCTGACCTCCCCCAAAAGAAAAAAAAGAGTTTGTCCACTGTGCCAGCCGCTTAGCTGGAGTCGCAAAGCCGTCCTGTGACTCCTGCATTCAGAGAAATCTAATAGGAGAGAACCATTGTCTTTGAAAGCCCTGCAGTTGGGGTCCATTACAGTAAGTCACGGTGAGCATGGTCCTGGGAGGACTTACGGACTCTCTGACAAATGGCCGAGGTCGCAGCCATGCCTTACCCTCTGACCCTGAGGGTTTCCATCCTGTCCCCCCCCTAGACCAGCCAATCAGGTAGAAATGTCTATTTAAATACAGCTGCACCCTGGCAGAATGCAGAGAGCCAAGTCACCATGCAGGCACCCAGGGGTCAGAGGTCACCTTGACTTGGGGTTGCAAGATCAGGGTAGGGACTGCAGGAAATCAGTGCCACCTGCTCCTAGAATCACACAGCCCTTTCGTGCAGAAGACAGAAACCAAGTCTCAAGGGCACAGACACTGGCAAATTTTCTCACTCGGTCTTAGGGACAGGAAGGGACAAGGCTTAGCTATCTCTCTAGATCCACACCGTCCATCTGTCTTTACAGGCAAACAGCAGAAGGTAAGGACAGGTATCCAGCATGGCTGGGCTAAGCTACACCTCCCAGAACCACAGCACCTGCCACAGGAGGACTCCAAATGGAAGACATTCCGCAGTGTCCCAGGCACCCCTTAGCACCCTGCATCATAGGAAGAGGATACAGGACAAGAGATCAGGGGGACAGGGGTCTCTCTGCCCCTTGCCACTAACATGAAGACTGCACACAGGGGCCAGGGCAGGAGGAACATCAGACAGAGAGGCAGAAGAGAGCAAGGGCGCTTCCAGGCCCACATTGCTTCCCAACTGTTGCTCCAGGGTTTCCTGGTCTGAAAGCGATTTCCTTGGTCAGCCTCAATTTCCCAGCAGTGAAGAAGGAGAAGCAGGGGAGGCTGGGAAAATGTCTGCTCCAGCGTCGAGCCATGGCATGAAAACCCAGAGAAGACAGAGATCTCTCCTGCCCCTGAGCTAGAGAGCAGAAAGTGGTCTCGTGCACCCAAGGACCGCGAAGGCTAGTTCATGGAGCACCCGCTGCCTCGAACCTTTGAATGGCTGGGAATGGGAATTTCTCAGATAGGCAGGCCTCCAGGGTGGGAAGCTTTGGGACAAGGGCCTTGAAGGATGCACGGGTTTAAAAACCAAAAGATCCAGATGTGAGGGGTGTAACACAGCAGGACACACCTGAATCCTCCAAAGGCCTCTGACTGCCGCCTGTCTGCACAGTGAATGCACAGAGCATACAGCTGGCGCTCAGAGACCAGTGAGAGGCTGACTTCCCTGACAAGAAAGGCTGCCTCCTACCCTGCTCCTTTCCACTCTCTCCTCCCCTTTCCCTGTCTCTCTTTTTTTTTTTTTCTTAAGACTCAGGATTTCTCGGCTTCTTTGCCACTCTGCAATTTAAAACTACTTATCATCTCTCCCGCTCTCCCCACACGTCCAGGGGCTGTCAGCCGCGAGCCAAATGTCATTAGGATGGATGTCACAAGCCCAGATGTCAAAATACAATTAACATTTAAAATCTCCTCCCGCCCTCAGCCTGGTGGCCAGCCATTCCGCAGCTCCTTCGGCTGAGTGGCAGGGCCCCTGAGCTCCAAGAAGAGCTGCCAGGTGACAGGCACAAGAGAGGACACCATCCAGCCGGCTACTTGGACTGATGCACAGGCCTACAGGGGGACAGGGGAGGAGAGGGGAGACCTGGAGCAATGTCAAGCTTCCCCCCTGCAAAACCCCTCCCCCCAAGTCTCCTCCATCCTGTCTTCCTGCTGAACCTCATCTGTTGTCCACATCTCAGGACATTCTGCCTCTGCCCTGCCAACACTCTTAGGCCTGCTGTCCTATCTGGTGCTGTCCCAGCCTGGCCATCAACTGAATCATAATATGGTCTGCCACTCAACTCTAGCCTGGATGGGAAAAAAAGGAAGGACCAGGAGTAAGGCACCCCCACGATTGGGGCTGGTGCCACACAGCCCAGCTGATAGGTGAGTGGGGTGCCCCTCTGTCAGCCACCCCCCCCCCACTGCAGCCCTGGCCTATTTAGGAAAATGCTGGACAGCGGCCATGGAACTGTATCTAACTGTAGGGGACCAGGATGGACAGAAATCTGGAAACGCCACCGGACAGTTCACTGCCAGCCGCCAGAGGAGGCCATCGATCCAAGGGCTTCTCTGAGGTTATCTTCAGACGGAGCACACAGCACCATGAAAGCTGGGCTGACCCAGAAAAAAAGCCCATGGAGGTTGCAGGGAGGGGAACAGGATCTCGTGCCTTGGCCAGGGGCAGAGGTCACAGCTGCAAGGACACACCCCCAGTCCCTGGTGACCTCTGACTCCGCCCCTCCTGCCTTTGCCTCTCAGCCACCTCACCCCTGCGCAGACCCCCAAAGAGGACAAAGCAGGCTGGGGAAGAAAAGCTTACACCGCAGGCTCCTACCCTCGTGGGCTGCATTCTAATGGCGTTTGATTGGATCGGATGCGCTCTTAATTCCCTCCTGGGACATCAGAAGGAGGGTAGGGAAGAATCTTTAATTCATCAAACTGAAATATTAATAGACTTTCAACCAGCTGGAGTGGGACGTGGGGCCCCCACAATGGAAAAAGAGAGGGACAGGCAGGCGAAGGTGGGAACGGCAGAGGAGGAGAAGAGCTGTCCCCACCCAGGGTGGGGTTGTGTCACTGGGTGCGGGAAGAAAAAGTTTGTAAGCTTTCAGGTGGGCCACCAAGACCACGTGAGTCAGCCACTCCTGTAACAACCCACACGGGGGATCAGAGGACACTTAGAAGCCAAGCCAAAGTTACTAGGCCAGTGTGGCACGCAGATCCCAGGACCCTGGAGAAACCAAGTCAGCTTAGCCCAGTGCTCAGTCTCAGAGACCCCAAGGCAGGATCCCCACCTGATGTCAAAGACGCCATTCCAAGGCAACTCTCCCTCCACACTGCCCAGGTGCAGGCTGCCGAGAAACGAGCCACACCACGGCCCGGAGAACACAGACCAAGGAGGCTGGGGTAGTCAGCCAAGGTGTTCTACTTAGCACACATCTGTGGGCTCAGGAGCATCTAATTTGAGGCCAGCCTGGGCTACACGAGGAAACCCTATCTCAACACAGCACCAATCCAGGATCACAAGAGGGTGTAGTCCCCTGGAGCTAACATGCCCCAAGGTTCAAAGCTCCACGGCCCACACCAAAGCCACAGTCACAGTGCAGTCAGGCCACCCCTATCTACAGCATCTCCTCTACAGAGAGGCAACACTCCATGGGTCAGGTTGGGCAGATCTGGAGGCAGCACCCAATGGCCCCCTCTCACCCTCTGTCCAGATCCCTTCTCTACCCCCAACTCCCCCTCAACCTTATAAGCCCAAGTGGAGAATTTTAGGGTACTCATGTCCGTGGTTCTCCTCCCAAAGATGGAGGAATTATGTGTCTCCTCCATTTCTATACCTTGTAATGTGTAACTAATGTTATCTGGGCACATGATCAGTGGGCTATCTCTTACCAAGTTTAGGCTTCAGAAAGTGTGGAAATGGACCAAAAGCAGCAAAGAACATGAGAGGCCTAGGGTGGGGTGGGGGGTCCTGCAGGGCCCCGACCCTCCCCTGCACCAGTAGCAGCATGAGTGAATTGTTCTAAGGATCGTCCACAGGATGAAATTCCCTTTGGCCTCGGGCCACCACCTTCAAATAGAGATGGGCTCTCAGGTGCCGGCGGCGAGCAGAACCTGGGTACGCTCCCATCGCGGGCCTGCAGCGCCGCCTCGTGGCCGAGCGGCCTCACTGCACGCGCTGGCCGGCCGCTGGTGCGTCCGCGGATCTGAGCGGGACCCAGGCTCAGGTGTGAGTTGGCAGGAGCGGGAGGAGGGGGAGACGCCGGGATGCAGAGAGTTGTTTTCACCTGAACAGATTCCGGGAGGAGGCAGCGGGGGTGGCAGGGCCCCTATTTCAGGACCATTTTCCAGCTGGGCCGCCGCCCTCAGATTCGTGCGCAGCCACTCACCTGCAATGACGACAAGGCTTTTCTAATCCACATATGCCCTTTGAAAGAGACCCGTGCGGGTCCCCGGTTTCTTGAGTGGGCTGCGATGCCGAGGTGTGGAAGCCAGCAAGGATGGGTAGAAAGTTGTAACCGTCAGCCTTTCCCAATCCCAGTTCCCTCCTTCTCTCACCCTTGCTGCACGCTCGAACCACAAGGACTCCGACTAAGTTTGAGGCTGCACCTCAAACCAGCCAAACCCAAATCTATGCAAAACGCCCGTGATTTCTCTTTTGTAAACTTAACCCAAGTTACAGTCATTTGAAAACAAGCAAACTCTATTGAGAAAAACCACCATCAGTTTGGCCTGTAGGAAAGGCTGGGGGTGGGGGTGGGGGTTCTCTTGATTAATTGATGTGGAGGACCACAGTTTCATCCTGAGACAAGTGTAAGAAGGTAAGCTAGACCCAGGCATGGAAGCAAACAGGTTCGATCCCAGCATTCAGAAGGCAGCCATGGCTACCCAGGGAGACATGTCTGAAAAGAAAGGGCAGCCATGGCAGTTACTGTCCTGGTGTGGACAGCGAGCAGTGACTCTCCGTGTGTCTGTGTTGACTCCTGACTAGGTTTACATCACTGATGGGCTGTGATCAGGGCCCCGTAAGCCAAGTGCGCCCTGTGTTCTCCAAGTTGCCTTTGGGCTACATCTTTATCACAGCAATAGACAGCAGACTTGCACAAGGTCCCCAGCCTCGAACTCTCCAAAATAGAGCAGGGACTCAGTGCACACAGCTGCACTCTCAGTGCAGGGAAGGAAGGCTGTCCTGAGGTAGCCCCCTCCTCAGCAACCCCAGAGATGTGTGGGGTGACAGGGGAGGCGACAAAGAACTCAGCCTCCTGAGCATTGTCAGCCCTAGCAAGGCCAGGCTGATATTCCCAAGAGAGGTGTGACATTTGTGCCTCTGTGTGTACCCATGTGTGTATCTCTAGAGCCAGAGGTTCAATATGTCTTCCCTAATAGTCTCTCCTTACTGGGGGGGGGGGGGTGGACCGTTTCAAGACAGGGTTTCTCTGTGCAGCCCTGGCTGTCCTGGAACTCACTCTGTAGACCAGGCTGGCCTCGAACTCAGAGATCCACCTGCCTCTGTCTCCCAAGTGCTGGGATTAAAGGTGTGTGCCACCACCACCACCTGGCTCTTCCTTACCCCTCTTTGTTTTAACTGTGGCATGGTTTGTTTTATTTTAATTGGTAGGTTACTTTGTGAAGACACCATCTCACTATTTGGGTCCACCTGGTCTTGAACTTACAGAGATGTACAAATAACAGAGATAGGAGTGGAGATGGTGGGCAGAGGGGCTGGGGTGTTCCATGGTCTACCCTCAGACAAGGGACAGAGGGCTTTATGTGGGACTCTGCCATCTTGGGCAGAGAGAAGGGGTTGAGATGGGGGTGTGGGGTGTCCTTTAACCAAATGGCTTATCTTGGCTTAGATGAATGGGCCTTCAAGCTCTACCCAAAAATGTTCACTAGACTGGGCCATCAGGATGGCTTTTTGGCCTCGCCAGTGGAAGCAAGATGATGAATGTCATCCTTTGGAAAGCGTCGCAATAAGACACACACGCTGTGCCACCACTGTAGCTCCAAGGCCTACCACCTTCAGAAGTTGACCTGTGGCAAGTGTGGCTCCCTACTGAGCACAAGAGAAAGTATAGCTGGAGTGCCAAGGCTAAGAGACGAAACACTACCGGGACTGGTCAGATGAGGCACCTAAAGATTGTCTACCGCAGACATGGATTCTGTGAAGGAACAACACCTAAACCCAAGAGGGCAGCTGTCGCAGCATCCAGTTCATCTTGAGGATTCCAATCAGTCAAAAAAAAAAAAGATGGTTCATGAAAGAGGAAAGAAGGAAGGAAGAAGGAAGGAAGAAGGAGGAGGAAGAAAGAAGAAGAGAAGAGGAAGAGAAGGAAGAGGAGGAGGAGAGGGGGGGTAGAGAGAGAAGCACAGGGCTTGCCATCTCCCTAGGACCCACATGGGCCTCTCCATGCAGCCCTTATGCAGAAAATAGGAAACCTGAGGTCACAGCAACCGGCTGGCTCAGGCCAATATTAAGCAAAAATAAGACACAATCATAAGAAGTGAATTGGCACCTGATGGTCATTGCCGGCTGAGGTGTCTATCAGTTCACCACAAGGATCCCGGTGACTGTGACCTCACACAGAGCTTCAGGGAACACAAAGGTCATCACCCCTGCCCTGCCCTCACAGCCGGAGACCTGGAACGTGCAGCTTCCGTCCCCAGCCAAGTGGAGGGACAACGCCTGAGGATGAAGGCCTGTGCCCAGTGAAGCCCAGGGCCAGGTGGGGACTCCCTGCAGAGGAGTGACAGCAGGGCCGGGAGCCAGGCAGGGCATGCAGAGGGGCTGATGGCTGTGGATTGAGCAGAGACCTCCAGGGACCAAAAGAGTCTGACCATGTCTGAATTAGACAGGGGCTGAGGGGTGGGAGGGTGATGGGGGAGCTGAGAGGATGTGTGGAGGGGAGACAGCGAGCTGTGGAAACCAAGGGCCTACAGAAACATGAAGACAAGAATGGCTCATGTCTTTAATCCCAGCACTTGGGAGGCAGAGGCAGGGGTATCTGTGAGTTCAAGGCCAGCCTGGTCTACAGAGTGAGTTCCAGGACAGCCAAGGCTACACAGTGAGACCCTGTCTCAGTGCACACACACACACACACACACACACACACACACACACACAGAGTTCCAGGACAGCCAGGGTTACACAGTGAGACCCTGTCTCAGCACACACACACACACACACACACCCCAAAAGGGTCTAGGGCCGCAGCTCAGTTGTACATGCAGGAAGCATCGAGGTCAGTCCCCAGCAGCAGTGTGGTCGTCCACACCTGCAGTCCTAGGAGGCTCAGAAGATAGCATCACCCTAAGCCACAGAGCTAGGTCCAGGCCTGTCCATCTGAAAACAAAAGGAACCAAATCAGAAAAGCCAGCGAGGCCAGGCAGTGGTGGCACATGCCTTTAATCCCAGCACTTGGGAGGCAGAGGCAGGCAGATTTCTGAGTTCAAGGCCAGCCTGGTCTACAGAGTGAGTTCCAGGACACCCAGGGCTACACAGAGAAACCCTGTCTCGAAAAAAAAAAAAAAAAGAAAGAGAGAGAGAAAGAGAGAGAAAGAGGAAAAGAAAAGAAAAGACAAGATAAGACAAGCCAGCAAGACCATTTGTCAGGCGACCAGAGCGTGGAGAGAAACTACCGACCCCATAATAGTGTCCTTGGAGTTCACGAAGGGAGGGGGAAGGAGGGGAAGGGGAACGTCTACACTAGGTTAGATTAGGAGGCGGCATCCCTTGGGAAGCCCCGGAGCCACTGTCCTGCCCTGGTGGAATGACCCCCTTCAACTGTGAGCCAAGCACACTCTCCTTCCCTGAAGCTGCCTTTGCCTGAATCTTCTGTCTCAGTTGTGAGTGAGCCCGGCTTTTGGCAGCTGAGAGTCTCTGCAGTCCTGGATGTTTTTTGTCCTAGCAACCAGACAAGGAATGGCGGGCTTCAAGCAGAAGACAGCACTCTGTGTGTGCTGCTAGGGCCAAGCCTGAGTCTGCGTATCAAGGGCACACGGCCATTAAGCCACCTCCTTAGCCCTCTTGAATTTCTTTGTTTGAATGTGTGTGGGTGTTTTGCGTGCATGTCTGTCTGTGTATCAAATGCAGGCCAGGTGCCCTTGAAGGCCAGAAGACAGTGTTAGATTCCCTGGAACTGGAGTTAACAGGCTGTTGTGAGCCATCATATAGGAGCTGGGTATCAAACCCGGGTTCTCTGCAAGAGTGAGTGCCCAGTGCACTTAACCAGCAACTCCACCTGGAACTTTCATTTTTCTAAACCTTTTTTTTTTTTTTTTGATTTTTCGAGACAGGGTTTCTCTGTATAGCTCTGGCTGTCCTGGAACTCATTCTGTAGACCAGGCTGACCTCGAACTCAGAAATCTGCCTGCCTCTGCCTCCAGAGTGCTGGGATTAAAGGCGTGCGCCACCATGCCCGGCCTAAACCTTATTTTTAATGATGGCTCTTTTTTTTTTTTTTTTTTTTTTAAGATTTATTTATTTATTATATGTAAGTACACTGTAGCTGTCTTCAGACACACCAGAAGAGGGAGTCAGATCTTGTTACGGATGGTTGTGAGCCACCATGTGGTTGCTGGGATTTGAACTCTGGACCTTCGGAAGAGCAGTCGGGTGCTCTTACCCACTGAGCCATCTCACCAGCCCTTAATGATGGCTCTTAAATGCTTTAACCCCCCTTCTAGTCCACCACCCACCAGAGGTAGTGGGAAAGAAAGGATACAGGGGAAGTGGACCTATTTAGAAAGGTTCTTTGCATCAACTCCTGTCTGTGTTGTCTAGAAATCTGCAGTTCAGTTCACAGGTTAGTAGCAGCAGCTCGATCCACTCGCAAACACTTCACAGATAGACCAGCAGTCCAGTTCAGTAGTGTCAGGATAGCAACAACCTAGCAGAGACAGCCAGGCCTCAGCTGTATCAACACAAGTCAGCAGGAGGGGCCAGGAGGGACACCAGGAGAAGGCCTCAGCTTTGACTCTCTCAGCAAAGGCAAGATCAGCAAAGACTCGAGACCAACAAGCCTTGCATGGCTAGCTCTGCGGGCAAGCCCAAGTTCAGCCTCTGGCACTCCATCGAGTCCTTTTTATACACCCTCCAAACATCACGTGTCCTCCACGGGTCTTGCCTCAGCACGTGTGTCTGTCTCAGCTGACATCACTCTGCCAATCAGCCCAAGTCCAAGGAAGTAGCAAGAAACTGCAGCACGCCACCAGAAGATTTCTGGTGAGTTTCTATGGCGTCCCCACAAACGCAGCTCAACTACACAGTGTAAGGCGGACCAATACACGTGTGTTGTTAGTGAAGAATCCTTCATCACGTGTCCCTTCGTGTGCTTGCTTTAGCAGAACATCCTCTCTCCTGTGTCTGCTTCAGCTAAATGTTTCTTCACATGTTTGCCCCAGCAAACACTATCTAACACAACTTACCTTCCATACAACCCTTAAGTTTCCACTCTAACCACTCTCTTTTTGAAACAGCTTCTCACTAGAGCAGGGTGACCCCAAACTCAGAGATCTGCCTGCCTCTTGCAAGCGCTGGGTTTAAAGGTATATAGCCCTGTGCCAGCTACAGAATGCACTCTTGAGGGCTGGAGAGATGGCTCAGCCGTTAAGAGCACTGACTGCTCTTCCAAAGGTCCCGAGTTCAAATCCCAGCAACCACATGGTGGCTCACAACCATCCGTAATGAGATCTGACTCTGTCTTCTGGAGTGTCTGAAGACAGCTACAGCGTACTCACATATAATAAATAAATAAATAAATAAATAAATAAATAAATCTTTAAAAAAAAAAAAAAAGAATGCACTCTTGACCATGAAGCCATCCTTCTAGCCCAAGGCTGGATCTCAAATCATTATAAAGACAATACTGACACACAAGATGGCTGAGGGTAGCAGCCTGTACAGTCATGAAGACTTGAGTTTGGATTCTTCACACCCACAGAAGAAGCTTGATGACTGTTCATACCTGTGACTCCAGTGCTGGGACAGGCGTGGGGTGGCTTACTGCAGCTTGCTGGCCTCCGGCCTACCTGGAAAACAGTCTGTTCCCAGTTCGGTGAGAGAGTCTGTGTTAAGAAGACAGCAGAGAGGGCTGGAGAGATGGCTCAGCAGTTAAGAGCACTGACTGCTCTTCCAGAGGTCCTGAGTTCAATTCCCAGCAATCACATAGTGGCTCAAAACCATCTGTAATGAGATCTGATGCCCTCTTCTGGTGAGTCTGAAGACAGCTACAGTGTACTCACATACATTTAAAAAAAAAAAATAGAATGCAGCAGAGAGCTGGACTGGGTGGCTGGCACAGGCCTATAATCCCAGACTCAAGAGACAGAGACAGGCGGGGCGTGGTGGTGCATGCCTTTAATCCCAGCATTCAGGAGGCAGAGGCAGGCCGATTTCTGAGTTAGATGCCAGCCTGGTCTACAGAGTGAGTTCCAGGACAGCCAGGGCTACACAGAGAAATTCTGTCTCAAACAAGAACAAGGCAGGAAGCAATAGAGAAAAACATTGTCATTTCCCCCAAGGAATGCACAAATGCATTCTCTGTACACAAGATGATGATATGTTTGTGTAATAAATGAATAGAAAATACGGCAAGTATCTCTCAAGGAGTAAGGCCCTAGCCACCTTGACTCCCAGGGGAACTCTGATTGGGTGAGTCCCTGCATCTGGGCTCTGTGACAGTGTTGTGTATGGACAGTGTCTCCACGCCAGTGCTAGGGCGAGGCCTGATGAACTGACACTTCCCCTTCTGCTTCCTGGAAAGCAGCTGCATGCTGGGAGGAAGCCCTGGCCCAGCCACAATGAGTGGCTTAGATCTGCTCGGGCCAGCGGCTAGCTATTGCTCCAGATCACAGGCAGCCACGGTATGTGAAAGAGGCAAACAGATGAGACAGGCCTCAGCCACCTGCCTGCAGCCATAAGAGATGCTGCCAGGGCCAATAGCTAGGCCATAGAATTGAAATATCTTTGGCCAGTTGGGGACTGGAGCCACGTGGTGGGTTTGAAAAGAAGCAGCCGTGTTCCCAGGAGAAGACGCTAAAGGACTCGGGGATGAGGTATTATTGTTTACATATAATTCAAAGGAGTTTAAAAGCCTATGTGGGTATGTGGGTGTGCACGCACGGGTGCATGCGTGCGTGTGTGCATGTAAGCCCAGACACCCTGACATGTTTGCTACACCCTCCTTCCAACAGCTGCCACCAAAAAACCTGCAAGCGTGAGGAACCCCAGCTCTGCATCTCAGGGAAGATTGCAAACTCCCAGAGAAGACTGTGATTGGTCAGCCCAGATGATCGACAAGTTCAGGCACCCAAGAGTCTTTTACAAGGAAAAGAAGAGGAGGAACATTGACCAAAAGAATATATGGAGACTGCCACTTGAAGACGGGGCAGCTGCCACGGGTGACTGCTCACTGACCCAGTTACGTGAGAACAGTTCAGCAAATGGCTGAAGAAATGGCAGGATGCTGCAGTAGAGCGGCAAGATGTGTTGGAGGTGGACTTAGGCTCCCGGTGTCTGGCTGCAGCCAGCCTCACCCGTTCCAGCCCCATCTGTGCCCAGAGCTGTCAGCTGAGTCCCTAGGTGCAAGAGTGTTTAAGTGGGAGGTGGCTTGGCCAGGTCACATGAACACAGACAGCTATGACATCTTTCCCCACGAGGACTGGAACCGGTCCCTCCTTCCTTGATAATCCAACAGCCCTGTGCCCACTAGGAAACAGCCCACAGGGGGTTGGTTGGCTGGTGGGCGTTTCTGATAAGGCCCTGACCTCTGCTGGCCAGCAGAGGGCCCTCCCGTGGCCCTTTTGGTCATGGCCTGTTTTCTTTCCTTTTACCTTCCATTGAGACTGGAAACTTTCCTCCAGGCAAGATGGTGTAGAGAGGGGAAGAGAACAAGGGGATGGAGGAGAAACAAGAGGAGGGAGGAGAGGCCAGGAAGGAGGGAGAAGGAGAGAGCCCCTACAATCCTATCCTAGTTGGGTTCCCTGACCACGATGGGGCAAGGGTTGGGGTCTCCCCCAAGGGGGCAGTTCCTGGGGGAGGGGCCACTCCCACCTACTCTGCAAACCAAAGGCTGAACCCATGGAAAAGAAGTGAGCCAGGCCTGGTGCCACACCTTTAATTCCAGCAGAGGCGAGCAGATCCCTGTGAGCTGGAAGCCACCTGACCTACAGGAGAAAGAAAGCAGACCAGGGAGTGACCCAAACCAAAGAGCCCAGAGGAACAGAAGCTGTAGGCAGTTTCACAAGGCCGGCCAGAGCCTGTGTGGATCCTGGCCACGAGGTGACTTGGGCCTGAACCCAGCTTAACCCTCTCTGGGGCCATTCTGCAGTCTCTCTGATCCTGTGACCTCAGCCTGGGCTAAGAGCCACCTGGGGAGCTACTGTGGTAGCTACTGCCTGCCCTTCCCTGGCCTCCAACCTCTGGGCCACCAAAGCCTGAAGCCGGCAGCCGAACTTGCCCCTGACCCCTCCGGAGCATGGAGAATGTAGGGCAGCCTGGCCTCAGGCAAAGCCCAGCTGGTTCCATTTAATGGTGTCCCTCCAGCTCAGCACCCACGGTGCCCTGAGTCACAGCTGGAGGGGTCAAGACCCGAACTCCCAGTTCTGCAGGACCCAGGACACATCCAGCAAGGACAGAAGGTTGACCTTCACCCCAGGGTCATTCAGCCCTAGTCACAGTGCCCCCCAAAGGGGAACCTGGACAGAGGATGCAACGCAAAGACCCATAGGGGTGGAGAGACAGCTCAAGCCTTGCTGGGGACCAAGCTTTGGCTCCTAACACACATCCGTTGGCTTCCTGTAATGTCAGCTCCAGGGGACCCAAGGCTCGCTCTCTTCTGACCTTGGAGGACATGCATAAAAATAAACAATAAGAATAAACAGGGGCTAGAGAGATGGCTCAGCTGTTAAGAGCACTGACTGTTCTTCCAAAGGTCCCGAGTTCAAATCCCAGCAACCACATGGTGGCTCACAACCATCCGCAATGAGCCGGGCGTGGTGGCACACGCCTTTAATCCCAGCACTCGGGAGGCAGAGGCAGGCGGATTTCTGAGTTCGAGGCCAGCCTGGTCTACAAAGTGAGCTCCAGGACAGCCAGGACTATATAGAGAAACCCTGTCTCGAAAAACCAAAAAACAAAAAACTAAAAACAAAAAAAAACAAACAAACAAAAAAAAACCATCCTCAATGGGATCCGATGCCCTCTTCTGGTATATCTGAAGACAGCTACAGTGTACTCATATAAATAATAAATAAATTAATCTTTAAAATAAATCTTAAAAAATAAAATGAGAGAGAGAGAGAGAGAAAATACCCTGGACTACCTCAGAGAAGCCCTGGTCATTGCCATACACACAGAAACCCATTTGTTGCCTTCCTTTCTCGCTCCCCGGCCATCTTGGCGGCTGGTGTTGGTTGGGGGTTGTCCCGCACCTAAAGCAGGAAGATGGTGGCCGCAAAGAAGACAAAAAAGTCTCTGGAGTCGATCAACTCTAGGCTCCAACTTGTTATGAAAAGTGGGAAGTACATGCTGGGCTACAAACAGACTCTGAAGATGATCGGACAAGGCAAAGCGAAGTTGGTTATCCTTGCCAACAACTGTCCAGCTTTGAGGAAATCTGAAATAGAGTACTATGCCATGTTGGCTAAAACTGGGGTCCATCACTACAGTGGCAATAATATTGAACTGGGCACCGCGTGTGGAAAATACTAGAGTATGCACACTGGCTATCATTGACCCAGATGATTCTGATATTATTAGAAGCATGCCAGAACAGACTGGTGAGAAGTAAACAAGAAAGTTTTCCTTTAATAAAACTTTGCCAGAGCTCCTTTTGAAAAAAAAAAAAAAAAAAAAATTGTCCCAGGAGTGCCATCTTTAGCTCCATCTGTGTCTAGTCAGACACCCCACACACAGCCACTGCCCAGCTGACACCAGCCCTGACTCCACACTGGGAGGAGGCAGGGGGAGCACAAGGTACTGTCACTCCTGTCCCAGGTACCCTGGAGGTCCGTCCTGCTGCTCTTGGTCCTCTCATAGCCCTCTAGGGCCAGGTCACCTGCCCCTGCTGCCCCACCCCACCTACCTTCTCTGTTCTTCAGGACACTGAGCCACTTTCCGCAGGCCCAGGGGAAAGCTGGTCACCATGAAGTGTCCTAATACCCTAGGTTATGTCTTCAGCACTTCTTTCTCTTGAGTGATTCCTAAGTGACAGGAGGAGCCTCATCCGATACCCATGCTAGCTACTCATCCTTGCTGTCCCCACGGTAGGTCACTGAATGGCCCCGCTGTGGACTGTTAGCATGCCCACCTTACAGAAAAGGAAACTGAGGCCCAGGGGAGTTCTTGATCAAAGAACACACAGCTCGGTAGCATCGGAAGCTTCCAGAAAGGACCGGGGACCAGGGCTCACCATCCGGCATAACTTACTTCATTAGAGCCAGTCCTTGCCAGTTCAGCGCTGGGCTCACAAACACTAAGTCAATCGCTGAAGTCGTTCGTCAGTACAGCTCTGAGAGGTGGGTTGGGGCTGGCTGGCACCATCGGTGCTATGACACGGTCCTTCATGAGAAGGTGCACCTCGGCACTGGGACAAGGGATCAAGTCCTCAGCTTCCCTGGGCCTGTTGAGCCCGACCCTGGCAGCCCACTGGTTGATCTGCCTTAAACCTCAAGAAAGAGCTTTCTTTTTTTTTTTGTCTTTTTTTTAGACAGGTCTCAGGTAGCCCAGGCTGGCCTCCAAACCATTATGTAACCAAGGATGACCCTGACCTTCTGATTTTCCTGCCTCCACCTCCCAAGTGCTGGGATTACAGGCCTGCACCTCCCTCCGTTTACAAAGCGCTGGAGGTTGAATCCATGCTTTCTAGGTCAGGGGTCCACTAACTAAGCTCCATCCTCAGCCCCGGGGCAAAGAAATGTAATGCTATATTTGTATTTGCTTAATACAGCCAGCTGTGGTGGTACATGCCTTTAATACAGCCCTGGGGAGGCAGAGGGAGGCAGGTTTTTGTGAGTTCAAGGTCAGCCTGGTGTACAAAGCAAGTTCCAAACCAGCCATGGCTACACAGTGTGACCCTGTTGAAGTGGAAACTTCTGGTTTCTTTGGAAAGTCAGTTGTGTTGGATGCTGTTTTGCCGGGACAGACACATGAAGGAGCGTTTTCCTGAATTGGACACAGGCAAGAGGACGCTTCGCTAAAGCAGACACGTGAAGGAGTGTTTCGTTGAAGCTGGCCCAGGATGTTTCGTTAAAGCAAGCACATGAAAGGACTCGTCATGAGGGACTCTTCACTAATGACACACAGGTTTGGGTTTGCCTTACATTAGGTAGCTGAGCTCCGTTTGTTGTGACTCCACAGAGAGAAATGCACCAAAAAACTTTCTGGTCCTGTTCGGGCAGTTTTTTGCCATTTCCACAGACTCGGGCTGAGACAGACACACGGTGAGGCAAGACTTGTGAAGGAGGCAAGACCCGTGATGTCTGGAGGGAGTATAAATAGGACTCAATGGTCAGTGAACCAGGCTTGCATATCTAGCTTTGCAGCGCTTCTCGGTCTCCAGTCTTTGCTGATCTTCACTTTGGTGAGAGAGGCACGGCAGAGAACTTTTCCTAGGTGCTCAAGGCCAAAGCCTGGCTATTTCTGCTGAGTCATGCCACCATTGCTGATTCATGCTGACACTACTGAACTGAACTTCTTGTAGATTTGGGAAGTATTTGCGAGTGGATCGAGCGGCCACTGCTAACCTGGGTACTGAACTGCTGATCTCCTGACAACGCAGATGGGATTTGCTAAAAAAAAAAAAAAAAAAAAAAAAAAATTTTTTAAACAGGTCCACTTCTCTTGTATCCTAATAACCTTTCTTTTCCACACTTCTGGAGGGTGGTGGGGGAGAAGGGAGGTTAAAGCGTTTAAGAACCATCATTAAAAATAGGGTTGAGGGGGCTGGTGAGATGGCTCAGTGGGTAAGAGCACCCGACTGCTCTTCCGAAGGTCCGAAGTTCAAATCCCAGCAACCACATGGTGGCTCACAACCATCTGTAACATGATCTGACTCCCTCTTCTGGAGTGTCTGAAGACAGCTACAGTGTACTTACATATAATAAATAAATAAATCTTTAAAAAAAGAAAAAAAATAGGGTTGAGAAAGATATAAGACTATATCCTGTCTCAAAAAATTTAATATATGGGAGATGGGCAGTGGTGGCACATGCCTTTAATCCCAGCACTTGGGAGGCAGAGGCAGGTAGATTTCTGATTTGAGGCTAGCCAGGTCTACAGAGTGAGTTCCAGGACAGCCAGGGCTACCCAGTGAGACCCTGTCTCGGGAAAAATTTTTAAAAAATAAAATTTAAAAAAATTTAAAAATATATATATATATATGGTGTGAGTGTGAGATAAGCTGAGTATGGTGGTGCATGACTGTATCCTAATCCAAGAACTCATGAAATACAGCAGGAGAAATAAGGAGAAATACCAGTCTGGAGACTCTAGTGCAAAAATCAAATTATGTATGTGTTTGTACAAACTCTATGTGTGAGAGCCAAAACACAAACACACACACACATACTCACACTAAAATATGTTTATATACCATCACTTCATCATAACATGACCAGGTACAAAAGTCAGGGATGGAGACTCAGCAGTTAAAAGCACCAGCTGGCCGGGCGTGGTGGCGCACGCCTTTAATCCCAGCACTCAGGAGGCAGAGGCAGGCAGATTTCTGAGTTCGAGGCCAGCCTGGTCCACAAAGTGAGTTCCAGGACAGCCAGGGCTACACAGAGAAACCCTGTCTTGAAAAACAAAACAAAACAAAACAAAGCACCAGCTGCTCTTACAGAGGACCCTGGTTTGGTTCCCAGTGTCCATATGGTGGCTCACAACCATCTGTAACTCCAGTTCCAGAGAATTTGATGGCCTCTGCTGCCCTCTGCAGGCACACAGGCATACATACATGCAGGCAAACCACCCATAGTTACAAACTAATTTTAAAAAGAAAGAAAACACAAAGAAGGTCTGACTCCTGCTCTGGTTCCCTTGTGTGGGGGCGGCCTCTCACCTCCCTCGCCTGATGGCAGGGGCTGCTGAGGAGCCTGCCCCCTTGGCACTTCTCAACACACTGAACTCAAGAGTTGCTGGCTGCAGGCAGACTCCGCAGGCCAGAGACCTTCTGGAAGGCGCTGCCTCCGCCTTGCTCATCAGCCTGTCCACAGGAGTCCCTTCTCCCTGCAAGCTGTAATGGGTGGTAGAGAGCCACCTGTGGATGCTTGAGTGGCCTGTGAACCCACAAGGGGCCTCGCTGCCTACCCCACCTACCTCCCCTATGCCTGTGTCTTACAACCAATTTATCCCCAACTAGATTACAAATAAATGAGACTCAGACTATGGTTATTTTATTTGGCTTTGACAATGACTGGGGGTGGATAACCCCTAATCTACTGTTCTAACTGCTGGCCTAGCTATTTCTACAGTGTTGTACATCTCTCATGGTGCCTTCTCCCCTCTCCTCCTCGTTCTCCCTCTTCTCCTCCTCCTCTTTAACCAGGTAACTCAAAACCCATCTAACTCTAACCCCTCCAGAAACTGGCTGTAGCCAGTTTTTATTTAACCAATAGGTTTTTGTTTTGTTTTGGTTTGGTTTGGCTTTGGTTTTTGTTTTTTGGGTTTGTTTTTGTTTTGGGGGGGGGGGGGTTCAAGACAGGGTTTCTCCGGCTGGTGAGATGGTTCAGTGGGTAAGAGCACCGACTGCTCTTCCAAAGGTACTGAGTTCAAATCCCAGCAACCACATGGTGGCTCACAACCACCCATAATGAGATCTGATACCCTCTTCTGGTGTGTTTGAAGACAGCTACAGTGAACTTATACTAATAAATACATCTTTAAAAACAAAAACAAAACAAAACAAAAAGACAGGGTTTCTCTGTATAGCCCTGGCTGTCTGGAACTCACTCTGTAGACCAGGCTGGCCTCGAACTCAGAAATCCGCCTGCCTCTGCCTCCAGAGTGCTGAGATTAAAGGCATGCGCCACCACGCCCAGCTTAACCAATAGTTTTAAATTAAAAACACCGGTTGTACAACAAAAGCTGGTAAATGTGACAATCCACTTGATCCTAGACCTTCGGGTACAGAATTTAGCATTGCAATACATAGCAACAGACCAGACCTCAGCACCTCTGTTCTTCCTCCCCACCTTGTGACCCCAGTCCATCCCAAGAACAGGCGTGGGATCGCTTGTTCAGAACAGGCACTGCAATGCCAGCTATGACCACGAGGTGGCAACAGCGCTCCTTGCTGGGACCAAAGCCAGCAGCATCCCAGGCTGATTCTAACAGACTCAGGAGGGCACCGCAAAGAGGCTGTGGGGGAAGCTGAACCACGCGGTGCCTGCCCCGCTGAGACCCAGGTCCCCCAGACTGTAAGGGACAGGCTGGGACATGCCTGGCAGGTCTTTCTGGGGATAACACCTAATGGATACTTGTTATGGGGCGGTACCTGCTGCCTGTCTGTAGAAGAAACCCAAGTCCATTGGTGCCTTCACAGCCGCCTCAAGTTCACCTTTGACCCTCGGGTCTCCCTACCACTCTACACATCTTCCTGGGAAGAAAATTGGAGTTAGGTACCCAAAGGACAAAGGCATGAGATCGTCACAACTGTAGGCCATAGCAGACTCTAGAAGTACTAGCTGTGTGGCCTGGGACAAACCACTCAGCTTTCCTCCTCCACAGAGAAGCACATAAAGGCGCTGGCTGCCAAGCCCGACGACCCCACATGATGGATGAAGAGAACTGACTCCTGCAACTTGCTCTCCGACCAGCACCGGTGTGTCATGTCAAACACACACACACAAGTAAATATAACTTTAAAAGCATTTTTCAATGCTTTATGTGTATAGATGTTTACCTACATGTATGTCTGTGTACCATGTCATACCTGGTGTCTGGTCAGAAGACGGGTCAGAGCTCAGGGAACTGGACGTTCAGGTTCTCTTCTTCCAAAGGTCCTGCCGGGCAGTGGTGGCGCACACCTTTAATCCCAGCACTCAGGAACAGAGGCAGGCGGATTTCTGAGTTCCAGGACAGCCTGGTCTACAAAGTGAGTTCCAGGACAGCCAGGGCTACATAGAGAAACCCTTTCTTGAACCCCCCCCCAAACAAAACAAAAAACAACAAAAAAACCAAAGGTCCTGAGTTCAAATCCCAGCAACCCCATGGTGGCTCACAACCATCTGTAATGGGATCTGATGCCCTCTTCTGGTGGGTCTGAAGACAGCTGCAGTGTGCTGCAGTGTGCAGCTAATAAATAAATAAATCTTTAAAAAAGAAGAAGGAGGAGGAGGAGGAAGGAGAAGAAGAAGAAGAAGAGGAAGAAGAAGAAGAAGAAGAAGAAGAAGAAGAAGAAGAAGAAGAAGAAGAAGAAGAAGAAGAAGAAGAAGAAGAAGAAGAAGAAGAAGAAAAGGAAGAAGAAGAAGAAGAAAAGGAAGAAGAAGAAGAAGAAGAAGAAGAAGAAGAAGAAGAAGAAGAAGAAAAGGAAGAAGAAGAAGAAGAAGAAGAAGAAGAAGAAGAAGAAGAAGAAGAAGAAGAAGAAGAAGAAGAAAAGGAAGAAGAAGAAGAAGAAAAGGAAGAAGAAGAAGAAGAAGAAGAAGACGAAGAAGAAGAAGACGAAGAAGACGAAGAAGAAGAAGAAGAAGAAGAAGAAGAAGAAGAAGAAGAAGAAGAAGAAGAAGAAGAAGAAGAAGAAGAAGAAGAAGAAGAAGAAAAGGAAGAAGAAGAAGAAGAAGAAGAAGAAGAAGAAGAAGAAGAAGAAGAAGAAGAAGAAGAAGAAGAAGAAGAAGAAGAAAAGAAGAAATATGGTGGTTCATGCCCCTAATTGCAGCACTCGGAACGCAGAGGCAGGGGGATCTCTGGGAGTTGGAGTCCAGCCAGGGCTACCTGGATGCTGTTTCAAAAGAGAAAGGAAACCATAGCAGCCTGGGAAGCTCTGCCTTAGGTGGTGCTAGGGACCCAAGCTTGGCGTCACTACAGGGAGTCTGCTGTCGCTTGTTCTGTGCCAGGCCCTCGGCTCTGGCTGAGAATGAGGTGTGGGCGGTTGCTTCCCACTCCAGGATTAACTTGGGCAGGACAGGGGTTGCATTCCTTCACAGAGACGTGGTTTTACTGAAAGGAACCATGGAGGCTGCCGGAAGAGGCTACGACTTGAATGTGGTGGTGTGTTTCTTAACAGTCAAGACTGCCACGGTCACCACTGCCTGTGTGGACTCTACACGCCCGTGCCTGCCCCTTTACCTGTGTTCAGTCAGAAAACACACTCAAGTGCTCTGGGACAACACGCTGCCATGCCAAGAGCTGGGCGCAGCTGGGACAGCTGCTCGCTGAGAGGTCAATGGTCAGGACAAAAGCACACTGACCACACGGCTGAGGTGAGGGCTTCCCAGGGAAGGGTCACAGGAAAGGTCAGTCGTGGACTCAGTGTCCCCACACCCACCCACACTCTTCATCAGACATTTAAGAGTCCTTATTGCTCCTGCAGAGGACCTGGGCTCAGTTCCCCGCATCCACACCAGGTAGCTCTAGTTCAGGGGTTCACATCACCCCAGGATCTGACGACGACTTCTGTGCCACACATAGATTTGTGCAGTTACACACACAAACACAGCAATTTTGTTTTTGTTTGTTTGGGGTTTTGGGGGTGTTTTGTTTGTTTATTTATTTATTTATTTATTTATTTATTTATTTATTTATTTATTTATTTATTTTTAGGCAGGATTTCTCTGTGTAGCCTTGGCTGTCCTGGAACTCACTCTGTAGACCAGGCTGGCCTCAAACTCAGAAATCTGCCTGCCTCTGCCTCCCAAGTGCTGGGATTAAAGGCGTGCGCCACCACTGCCTGGCAATTTTTTTTTTAATCAGCAACAGCGCCTGAAGCAGCTGTGCACACAATCACACAATTATACAATCACAGTGTCCTGGAAGAGTTGGGGCCAGCCCTGCACACAGAGCCCCGTCCCTAAAACCAAATGGACAAAGGCAGCCTGCTCCTCATTAGCCCACACCACCTCCTTCCCTAACACTCTCCCAGGACTTGGGACCTCAGGAACTGGTCCTGATGTCAGCTTTCAATAGTGCACATGTCCGTTTCAAATTAACACAGTTTTATGATGTGCCCTTTAATAAACACCCCACTCTCCTAGGAAGCTGGTCAGGAGAAGTGTGGCTGCTGCTACCTGAGATGATGTGGGGACCCGGCAGGGAGCAGGGGCTGTGGGCTCAGAATCTCACACACACACACACACACACACACACACACACACACACACACACTTGCTGGGACCCTACTGACCAGTACCGTCCTGCAAGGGTTGGCAATCAGCGCTTTGATTTGTTTTCAATTTTTTCAACCAAGGCGCCACGGTGAGTGGGGAAGACAGCTGTCATCTCCGGGAAAGAACTTTCTGACTTCCCACCAAGCATAAATGTATGTTTAGGGCTTTCCCCAAAGCACTTCTGCTTCACATGAAAGAGAAATGTTTCCAAATAAAAATCTGTAGTAAAGTGTCCAGGAGGGATTGGTAGTTTAGCGGGCAGTCTCAGTACTCAGGAGGGTGAAGCAGGAGGATGATTGTGAGTTCAGGGCCAGCCTGAGCTATATTGGGAGCTACATATAAAAAAAGTTAGAGTGATGCAGGGCGGTGGTGGCACAGGCCTTTAATCCCAGCACTCTGGAGGCAGAGGCAGGCAGATTTCTGAGTTCGAGGCCAGCCTGGTCTACAGAGTGAGTTCCAGGACAGCCAGGGATACACAGAAACCCTGTCTCAAACAAACCAAGAAGTTAGAGTGAGACCCCCAAATCAAAATAAATACAAAACGAGTATGGTGAGACTAGGGATATGGCTGGGCTGGTGCAGTGTCTGCCTAGCTCTCAGCAAGCCTGGGTTAGATCCCAGCACCTCACAAACCAGACATGGAAGAGACCTTTAAGATTGCTTGTGAGAAATTCAAGACTGCCAACACTCCATAGAACATAAAATGGCGGGCATGGTTGGTGGGCACTCTCTCTCCCTCCTCGATGCAGATACAGGCCAGATTAGCCTGGATTAAAAGTAGATAGAGGTAAGATTATCAGGAGGCAGCTTTCAGGGGTTCACTGGCCTCTCAGGTGGCGGTCAGCAAAGTCACAAGTCCAGCTAAAGTAAGGGGTTTTGTAGAGCTCAGGCGGGGAATGCTGTCGGCTAGGAGTCGGGATGGTGTCCATACCCGGTCAGAAACTAAGCCATCGGCAGGCACTGGGGGTGCGGGTCCGGAAACCGGAAGTGGGGTTCCCTCGGAGTTTCCAATCGAGCTGGGGAGGTTGCAGGTCAGGGAGGTTTGTCCATGCACCCGGGCTTTGGGCAGATTAAGGGCGGAGAGGGCAGCTGGGGTTTCCCAGCTTCTGCAGGGAGTGAGGAGGGGCCTGACACCGGTGGTGAGCACTTTAATCCCAGCACTTGGGAGGCAGAGGCAGGCGAACTCTGATCTCTGAGGCCAGCCTGGTCTACAGAGTGAGTTCAGAAGCAGCCAGGGCCACACAGAGAGACCCTGTCTCAAAAAAACAAAACAAAACAAAACAAAAAAACAAAAAACAAAAACAAAAGGCAGGCCTGGCGTTGTTGCGTACGCCTTTAATCCCAGCACTCGGGAGGCAGAGGCAGGGGGATTTCTGAGTTCAAGGCCAGCCTGGTCTACAAAGTGAGTTCCAGGACAGCCAGGGCTATACAGAGAAACCCTGTCTCGAAAAAACAAAAACAAAACAAAAAACAAAACAAAACAAAACAAGGCAGAAGGAAGGAGGGAAGGAAGAACATACAAATGTAAAAAGGCTGATTGCTGAAGCAGTCGAGGAATCCCAGAGCTGGGGACACAAAGAACCCTTACCATTCAGTCCTTAATGGTGGCTCCTTCTCTTGTGTGATTTATCCAGTTTTCCCTTCACTTTTTGCGATGACTCTTCTTGCGTGCTTCAGGCTACCTCCAGCTTCAGGCTCAACCTACCCTCCCTCCTCAGCCTCCCATGGCCAGAGGCATTGGCCACTACACCTGGCTGCTGTTCATATTCTCACTGTGACGGTCACATGTGTGAAACTCACTTTGTAATGACTGCATTATTAGTGGCCACTATTACTGATGTCGAGAGAATTATTCAAATGGATGTGTAGAGGAAGAGAGTTTAAGAAACTTATTTTCGGGCTGGTGAGATGGCTCAGAGGTTAAGAGCACTGACTGCTCTTCCGAAAGTCTTGAGTTCAAATCCCAGCAACCACATGGATGGCTCACAGCCATCTGTAATGGGATCTGATGCCCTCTTCTGGTGTGTCTAAAGACAGCTACAGTGCACTTACATAAAATAAATAAATCTTTGGGCTGGAGCAAGTGGACTGGAGCAAGCAGAGGTCCTAAATTCAATTGTTAGCAATCACATGATGGCTCACAGCCATCTGTACAGCTACAGTGTACTCACATCAATCAATCAATCAATCAATCAATCAATCTTGGAAGGAAGGAATTTTCAGGCTGGAGAGATGGCTCAGTGGTTAAGAGCACTGACTGCTCTTCCAGAGGTCCTGAGTTCAATTCTCAGCAACCACATCTGTAATGGGATCTCTTCTGATGTGTCTGAAGTCAGCTACAGTGTTACTCATACGCATAAAATAAATCTTTAAAAAAAAAAAGGAAGAAAGAAAAGAAGGAAGAAAGGTCTTTTCTAAGTGCTGGTGAGATGGTTCGGCAGTTAGGAAGCTGCTTGCTCTTGCAGGGGACCTGGTTCCCAGAACCTACATGGCAGCTTACAAAAGTTCCAGGAGATCTAAGGACATCTTATGCCCTCTGTGGGTACTGCATGTGCACACACACATGTACATGTACACACACACACACACACATGCACGTGCATGCACATACACACACGCACGCACACGCACACACACACACACACACACACACACACACACACGCACACAGGCAGGTAACCCTCAAACCTATGAAATACAATGATCATTTGAAAGAAAGAACGGAATGAGTCAAGCAACTAGGGAGGCAGGAAACGCTCACACCCACATTGGACTGTTTTCTTCCCCTGCTCCCGTCAAGGGTCCAGTCAGCCACATGGTTACCTGGCCCCACTAGGCTACAAGCACATTGTTCTTTTTTCTTTCTTCCTTCCTTTCTTTCTTCCTTCCTTCCTTTCTTTCTTTCTTTCTTTCTTTCTTTCTTTCTTTCTTTCTTTCTTTCTTTCTTTCTTTCTTTCTTTCTTTCTTTCTTTCTTTCTTTCTTTCTGTTTTGTTTGCTTTTTGTTTGTTTGTTTTGGTTTTTTTCTCGAGACAGGGTTACTCTGTGCAGCCCTGGCTGTCCTGGAACTCACTCTGTAGACCAGGCTGGCCTCGAACTCAGAAATCCACCTGCCTCTGCCTCCCGAGTGCTGGGATTAAAGGTGTGCGCCACCACGCCCAGCTTAAGCACATCCTTCTTAAGTGACATCATGCCGGAGGGAGTTTCCCTAAAGGAGAGCAGTATGTATTCTTAGTTTGACCAAGGTGGCCCTTACAAGAGAAAGCATTTAATTCGGGGCTTGAATACAGTTTCACAGGGTTAGTCCACTCCCAGCGTCATGGTGGGAAGAATGTCACCAGAACAGTGGCTGTGGGGCTACATCCTGGTTCACAGACAGACCTCCGCATCCCTTAGACCTCTGAGCTAACTGGGGGAGGGGCAGCAGTGTCACAAAGTCCCCTTTACCCCTATCTCCTATTCCATGGTGACAGGAATTTTAGCCAAGCAGGTAGCTGTCCAGCTAAAGACTACATTTCCCAGCCTGCTTTGCAGTAAGGTGCAGTCATAGGCTTGCTGGGGAGGCACCCAGATATTAGGGAACCTAAGGCAATTCACCTTCTGACCTGGAAGGAAACGCCACATTCCCAGGCTGCTGCTGGCTCCACAGCCTCCCTGGAAGGAATCTTGAGCAAAAGGGTAGACAGGGCCCCTGCTCACAGGGAGCACAGGCACACCTGGGTGGGATGCTTGTGAGTGGCAGGGCCGTGGCTAGGGGCATTGCTCAGGGGTCCAGCACTTCCTCTACCCCTGTGAGCCTGGGGTTGATTCACGACCAGAACGGAGGAGTGTGGAGATGATAAGACCAGACATACTGTCACCTGCTTATAGGGAAATTCTTTTTCCTTCTTGTGCTCCAAGCTGTCATGTTAGACATCATGTTTGATGGTTAGCAGCCATCTTGGGGCCTTCAGGAAAACATGGCTGGTATCCTTGGAAATAACAGGAAAGAGGCTTAAAAACAGCCTTGGTTCTCCGTGATGTGGGGCTACTTGATTCATCAGGCCTGGAGGGCCTCTACAGAGGAGCATGCATTGCTTCCTGGCTGAAGTCCTTTGCCTGAGGACATCACCACAGGCAACCTGAGCCTTGCTAAGGGACACTGTGGCCCTCCCTCCCAGACACAGGGGTTGGTCCAGGCCACTCCAGTCCTTTGTAGCTCTGAGCTCTGTGTCTGTAAGGCTCCTGACCTGTGTGCCACAGAGAAGCCAAAGGAGCACGGAGCCCCCATCTGTCTTCCCTGTGTGGTGCTAAAAGGAGCTCGGCTTTGGGCCACACCTTCCTGGGCAGGAAGGCTGGAGGAGAGCATGTATAGGGGGATGCCCAGAGGAAGGCCTGGGGCTTGCTCACAGCGGGTCTGGACCCCAATGTGCAAGGCTGTGAAAAGAGAGGCTTTGTGACACTGGACACCGCACGCTCTGGCTCTGGGCTGTAGGTATGACACAGGTGTAGGCTGGGACACCATATATGCTCCCAATGGGGGCATGCCAGGGAGGATCCAAGCGCCTTGTGCAAGCTAGTAAGGGTATTTGGATTAAGATGGGTATTTCTGGGCTGGAGAGATGGCTCAGCGGTTAAGAGCACTGACTGCTCTTCCAGAGGTCCTGAGTTCAATTCCCAGCAACCACATGGTGGCTCACAACCATCTGTAATGGGATCTGATGCCCTTTTCTGGTGTGTCTGAAGACAGCTGCAGTGTACTTAGATATAATAACTAAATCTTGGTTTGGTTTGGTTTTGTTTCCAGAGCTGAGGACCAAACCCAGGGCCTTGTGCTTGCTAGGCAAGCGCTCATCACTGAGCTAAATCCCCAACCCCAATAACTAAATCTTTAGGCCAGAGTGAGTGGGACGCCAACCATCAGTACAGCTATAGTGTACCCATATACATAAAATAAATAAACCTTTAAAAAAAATAAATAAAGGCAGGTTTTTCCTTATCCTTTTTTTTAAAGTTTTTTTTATTTTTATTTATTATATCTAAGTACACTGTAGCTGTCTTCAGACACACCAGAAGAGGGCGCCAGATCTCATTATGGATGTTTGTGAGCCACCATGTGGTTGCTGGGATTTGAACTCAGGACCTTTGGAAAAGCAATCAGTGCTCTTACCCACTGAGCCATCTCTCCAGCCCTTCCCTTTAATGCTCAAATTACCCTCTCCCAATTTGGTTTAATTTTGACTATTGTATTCCTAGGATATGAGGATGTTCATGGCCAGTGGGTGTACCTTAGCGGTCCCTTTGCTAGCCTAGCAAGATCTGAGTCCTAAGTTAAACTCCCAACACCACAAGATACACACATGCATGCACCATGGAGACAGCCTGCACCTCTGTCGAAGGGCATGGAGACCACAGACCTTCTTTCTTCCTGAGCAGCACAGGCCCAGTGTGCCTGGCTAGCTGTGCTCCTCGCCTGCCTCTCACCTCCAAGTAGGCAGTTTACCTGTGTAGAGCCTTCTACTGGCTTCGTCCATGTGCTGTGAATACAAGCCTGGGTAGCAGCAGGCCTGAGGGGCAGTCAACCCTTGGGCATTAGAAGCAAGGCTAACCTGGGCAAACCTGACACAGGTTTGTCAAGTATCAGAAGTTTGCCACAGAGGCTGCAGGGCACAGTCACTCCCACCCCAAGAGCTCTGGGGGGGGGGGGGGAGAACCACCTCTAAGCTTGACTGAGCCACTCCTGGGACCAGGGGTAAGGGGTGTTGTGTGCGCGCCTGCAGTGTGTCACCTGCCAATCACACTGCAACCCATGTGTGTGACCCACAGTGACAGAGCACAGCCTGCTGTGGGCTATGTCATCTGATCCTCACACTGTCCCAGCTGGGGCAGTTCACAGGCTACTTACAAAGCTAACCTGTGAACTTATAAAGCCACTCTGTCCCTGCCCTGACCCCGGAACTGGGTCTGTCTCCCTCTAATAAGATGTTAGGCCCTGGGCAGCCAGCCAAGGCTCTGCCTGACTGGCCTACCTGACACGGGGCATCCTCGGGGATGCCACCTCACCCTGCTGGCTCCTTGTTCCTTCCAAACGATGACCCATGGATCCCATGGGATGCTGCAGTCCAACAGTACCCAGATTCCCGAGGTCCCAGCAGCCATCCCTGCACCTGCCTTGCTTGATATCTGGGAAACACCCACTCTGGAGGTCAAAGGTCACCTCATGAGGGCACCGAGCAACAGCTTACCTCTCTCGGGACCTGCTCCTCTGCCTTGCCTCTCTGCTGGACACCTGGCCCATGCCATCAGCAGCCACAGGGAGGTGCCTCTGGCACCTTTAACTCTACTTCTCACAATGCCTGAGACCCTCAAGTTTCTCCCTCTACAAGTACGGAGATTTCAGCCTCCATGATCTCTCTCTCTCTCTCTCTCTCTCTCTCTCTTTCACACCTCCTCTCCCCCTGAATGATGCTGGGAAGAATAAATGGATCCCACCTGAGAGAAGTTACCTCTTTCTCATGTTTAACAAGATACAGGCAGCCCTGGCATGCCACAGGGCCAGGACCCCAGGCCTTTGCTCTCTCAGTGATGTGTTCTTCCCGAATGTTCTCTCAGTTTGACGTAGCTGCCTCTGCTCCAGTCCCAGTCCCCCCTTCTAGCCACTGGAGAGGAATAACTGCAGAAAATGTTGCTTTCTCTTAGAAACACCTTGCTTATTTCTAACTGACCATATCTAGCGACGGAAGGCAAGGAAACAATCTATTTTGAGGGCCAAAATGTGCCATGTGCTCAGCTAAAAATACAAGAGAGTTTCGTCCTCAGAGGAGGGAGGCTGGGCACGTGGGACAGAGGCAGCCTGTGCCGCAGTTGCCCAGGAACCAGCCTCGTTCTTCTCATGCTTGCTTAATCGGCGGTATAAAATAATGCTGTTCAGAATGCCGAGGCTGAGCCGGGGGTGGTGAGGCTCATGTTTTTGATCCCAGCGCTTGGGAAGAAGGCAGAGGCAGGTAGATCTCTGAGTTTGAGGCTAGCCTGGTCTGCAGAGTGAGTTCTAGGAAAGCCAGGGCTACACAGAGAAACCCTGTCTCAAATCAAAACACAAGAAAGAAAGAAAGAAAGAAAGAAAGAAAGAAAGAAAGAAAGAAAGAAAGAAAGAAAGAAAGAGAGAAAGAAAGAGAGAGAAAGAAAGAGAGAGAGAAAGAGAGGGAGAGAGGGAGGGAGGGAGGGAGGGAGGGAGGGAGGGAGGGAGGGAGGGAGGAAGGAAGGAAAGACCTTCAATCTCAGCACTTGGCACTCGAGAAGCAAAAGCAGGCAGATCTCTGAGTTTGAGGCCAGCCTGGTCTACAGAGTGAGTTCCAGGATAACCCAGGGCTACACAGAGAAACCTGCCTCAAAAACCAAACAACTATCAGCAGTAGCGGTGCACACCTTTAATCCCAGCACTAGGGAGGCAAAGGCAGGCAGGCGGATTTCTGAGTTCGAGGCCAGCCTGGTCTACAAAGTGAGTTCTAGGACAGCCAGGGCTATGCAGAGAAACCCTGTCTCGAAAAACCAAAAAAACAAAACAAAACAAAAAACCAAAAAACAAACAAATAAATAAATAAATAAATAAATAAATAAGGGGCTGGTGAGATGGCTCAGCGGTTAAGAGCACCGACTGCTCTTCCAAAGGTCCCGAGTTCAAATCCCAGCAACCACATGGTGCTTCACAACTATCCGTATCAAAAATCTGATGCCCTCTTCTGGAGTGTCTGAAGACAGCTACAGTGTACTTACATTAAATAAATAAATCTTTTAAAAATTTTTAATTTTAATAAATAAATAAATAAATAAATAAGCAAAGAAATAAATAACAAGAGAAGCCAAGTACATTAGCTCACCAACAAAATCCCACCCCTCGGGAGGCTGAGGCCAGAGAACGGCCAGAAAACCAATAAGTGAAACCCTGTCCTAAGCAGGCTTTGCCTCTATACGCGCTGGCTGCTAACACCCTGGCATGCCATCATCCCAGGCCTGGGACGACCCATGACTCTGGGCTCCCGCACGGGTCCTTATGAAACATCGCATCATAGGTCACCTTCCCCGCTCTCTCTGTGGACCTTTCTCCTTCTTGACTTTACTGTGCTGGTAGTGGGTCAAACATCCGACTCTGGGATACAAGTCCCTGACTCTTTCCTAATCCTGCCCGAGAAAGGGCCTGGTGCGCTCCGGGCTTTGGCTCCCCAAGCTCTGCTCACACCTCCATCGCTCTCCCGGAAGTGATGCCCCTCCCCCGAAGCTTGGAGACTTGCATTGGTATTGAACTACTGGGGTTGGCAGCTGGCTTCATGCAAAGCCCCCTCAGCACCGAGCCACACACACCCATTTCCAGGAAAGGTTTAGAGAGATCGATTTAGAACCAGATAGGTAGGGGGTCCCACTTTCCTGCGTGGTCTTGAGAAATTTACACCCCCTCGCTGCCCCACTCAGCTGTAAGCCAGCTACACGGATCCGACTGTCCGACTGTCGCTCTGAGACTTGGCGCTTGGGAGGGAAGCTGCCCCGACTGCCTCCTCCCTGACCTGCACCAGCTCAGCAAACTGCCTCTGTTCCACGATGCTCCTCCAATAGAAAAAACAAAGATGCTGGGTTCCCCAGTGGCCCTCAGGGAGCAGCCGGGCTAAGGACCAAAGCTGCAGATACGGTTCTGTGGCTGTCTCGCCTCTCCAGGGCCCATCCATTCTGCAGTCCACAAGACTGAGACCCAAGGACAGAGTTGGAAAAGCAGATGAGAGAAAGCAAGGTCCTCAGCTGGAGTTCTTGTCAGTCTCCCTGGAGAGGTCCCGGGGGGGCAGCAGGGGGCAGGAAGCCAGGAAGCGGCCAGTGTGGGCCAGCACCTCCTGTATCCTGGTCTCCCAGGGATGCTCACCGAGTCCTTCCCCCAATGCTGGCCCTGCTCTCTCCTCCTGGTCTTGCATTTTGACTTTCCTCCGTCTAGAGTAACAGGTTGCTTGGTTAGTCCCTCTGGGGTTTCCCCCTCCTGATAACTTTGTGCCTCCTGGAGTTCAGTCTCTGTGTTCTTTCTTTTTCATTTGCTCATTTATGTTCCCTGGCTGGTACAGCAGGCTGGCCTTGAACTTGCAGGGTCCCTCTTACCCCTGTCTCCCGAGATCTGGAATTTCAGGCCTGTGCATTCACACCCAGCCATGGACTTTATTACAGTTTTGTATTTAGCTCGAATGAAGCCCAGGCTGGCCTTGAACCCGATGTCGAGCCTAGGACAGCCTTGAACTCTTGGTTCTCCAGAGTGCCGAGATCACAGGACTGCAGCACCACACCAAGCTCATGGTTTACTTCAGCTGGGGCTGTGGTGGGTCTCCACTGGGGATCCGGGAGGCTCTTACCAGCTCCTATCCCTGGCTCAGGCCGTCTTCTGGACTGAGCAGTGCAGGATGTGGGGCTGGGCTGGCAAGGCTCCTGCCTGAGTCACGGGGCGTGAGGCAGCCTGAGTCAGGCCGGGAGGGAAGTCCCTGCGGAAGGGGCTTTCACAGTGTGATGGAATCTCGGGGAAAGAGAAAGTGTGTTCCATGTCCCTTTGACACACTGACCTTGTGTGAGCCTGAGCCATGGGCACCCAGCCTCCAGCTCCAGATGCCCCAGGCACTGGGAGGATCAGTTACCCTAGCCTCCCTAGGACACAGCCAGGGCCCCAGCATACACCTGTCCACAGAGTGGCAGTATTAGAATGACCCTTGGCAGTCTTCCAAGCCACCTTACAGGTCCTTTGTGTCAGGTGTGCCCAGGTGCTAGGGCAGGCAGTGAAAGTTCCTCACCCTGCTGCCCCCAGGTTGTCCCCAAATGAACTTTTCCCTTAGATGGCGGAAATTCTGAACACCTACTCTGTGCCAGGTTTTCAGGACCTGAGCTAAGACAGTGAACAAGGTATGTTTACACTTGCCTTGCCAAGCGCAGATGTCCTGGCTCACAGGGGTTTCCACACTTAGAAGGCAGAGGCAGGCAGGTATCTGTGAGTTCAAGGCCAGCCCAGTCTTGAACTAGTGAGACCCTGCCTCAAACAACAAAAGGAGAGGGCATTCTGGGCTCAGGGATCGCACCAGCAAGCCATAAATACAGAGAATTATCTAGGCCAGCCACTGTGCTGCAGAGGTTCAGGCTCACCCAAGGAATGTTGAATGTTCTTTTTTAGTTGACTTTGTTTTTTTTTTAAAGACTTGCTCATTTTATGTGTGTGAGTATTTTATGTTTGTGGGTTTGTTTTGGAAACAGGGTCTCACGGTGTAGCCCTGGCTGGTCCAGAACTCACTATGTAGACCAGATTAACCTTGTAAAGACCAAGTGGGTTGGGATTAAAGCTTGGGACTGCCTATTGCTTTTAGATTTTTTTGCCACAATCCTCCTGCCTCAGTTTCCTAAGTGCTAGGATTGTGTGTGTGTGTGTGTGTGTGTGTGTGTGTGAGAGAGAGAGAGAGAGAGAGAGAGACAGACAGACAGACAGACAGACAGAGACAGAGACAGAGACAGAGAGAGAGACAGAGAGAGACCACATCTAAACATTCTAGAAGCCACAACAAAATGTAAAAAAAAAAAAAAAAACAACAACAACAAAAAAAAAAAAACCTGAAATCACCTCACGGAGCAGGAGGCAGATACCCTAGCTGGTGAACCTGCATGGCAGGAAGAGAGACCTGCACCTGAATCCATCGTCCTGGAGGCTACACATCCAGCAGCTCCCTCCTCAAGTACAATAAAGGGTCACATGTTGGGGGAGGGGCTGGCCCTATGTGCTGGCCAGGGCAGTGGGGACAGCATCACAGGAGGACTGGCATCCCTAGAGCCCTCAGCTTTGACCTGATCCTTGCTGGGCCCATTCCCTTCTCTAAATGATGTGTGTGTGGGGGGGGGGGTGTCCCAAAACAACACGGTCCCCCAGGAGATTTATCCCACCTCACCAGCTGCCTGAGACACCCACACCAAGGACGGCCTAAGATGCCCCAACCTCCACCCCCACCATGGCCCCTGGACCTCTCACCCGTCCTTTGTGAGATGCACTAACTCTTGGGTCTCAGCCTGACTGTATGACTGCTGAGATCTTAGGAAGGGAGGTACATTTCCAGGGGAGGCCACCCTTTTCAGACGGACCTTGTGTGAGCCGGGACATCAGGTGGGCAACCTCAATCCATCTCTGTGGGAACATGTCCTTTTTCTGCTCTGTCTTCCGGCAGCAGATCCTCTGGAAGAGGAGCCCATCTGAGCAGTAGGCTGGAGGGGCAGGCTCCTGCCAAACAAGAGAGACCATTGTTGGTAGGGGGCTTTGAGTCTTTTTTACATCAGTTCTACCAACCCAGGAATTCTCTGATGGTCAGCACCTAGCCCCTCCTTGGGGGCCCCTGAGCTCGCTCAGGGCTGAGGCTGCTGCCAGACTAGAGGTGGGGGATGGGAACACGCCCCAAAGGACAAGGACAAAGGCAGCAGAGGGGCATGAGCTTCAGTGGCAGAGCGCACATGCTCCTCACCCAGGCCTGGGAACTGGCAGGGCACCCTGGATGGTGACCCAGAAACCTGGCTGTCAGCGGCTCCCGCCTAGCACTGCCCCCAAGAACTGGAATGGCTGGCCAGTGTCAGCATGACTATCTCGGGATTCTCTGTTCACCCCACCAGATGATTTAGGGCTGTAGAGGATCCCCAGTGCGAGTTAACCCACGCCTAGAGCCCACTGCCTGCTCCCAGGAGATTTTATCTTGGCGAGCCACTGATGTGTGGTGCTGTGGTTAGGTCCCTAGAAAGGAGAATGCAAAGAGGCTGCCTGAGCCAGTCTCAAGGGAGACTGGGTCCTGGAAGTCACAGTGAGCCCTGCAGTGGGGACAGGCCTGGCAAGCACAGGATGGATGAAGACCAGGAAGATGGGAAAGCAGGGCTCTCTGCTGCCCGCTCCAGGCTAGATTCCAGGCCAACTTCACAGCTCCAGCCCCCACCCCCATCTCCTACCAGGAGCTAGCTCCCCTCCCTTATGCCCACCCCCAGCTACCTACCTCCTCCAGCCCTCAGGAGGCCTTCAGCCCACCCATCCATTCACCAGACTTACACTCACAGTTAGGCCTTGGGCCTGGTGTCCAGCTTGCTGGGGTTGAAGATGAAGAAAACCAAGCCTAGGAGGTTAATAAATCCCCTGGAGTGTGCTCACTGCCCCGCCCCACAAGACCTGCTGGTCCCTCCACAACCACCGTGCTCACTCCCTAACACTTGCCTCTTGTTTGACTACACAACGTTTTTGTGCTTCTACAACCTGATTGGTAGACACCCTACACACACACACATATCCAGGCCACATATCCCCAAACAGAGACCAGGACTGTTTTCTCAACCCTGAGAAAGGTTTCAAGGTGGCCTGGGGTCCCCAGTCTAGGAAATACACGGGCTCTGAATTCAATAGGTGGCTGGTACCTCTACAAGCTCCTTTGGGCCAAAGGAAAAGTATTTGATCTTCAAAGATCTCACTCAGTCAGGCATGGTGATACACTACTTTCTTCTTCTTCTTCATCTTCCTCTTCTTCCTCTTCCTCTTCTTCCTCCTCCTCCTCCTCCTCCTCCTTCTTCTTTTTTTTTTTTTTTTTTTTCTGAGACAGGGTTTCTCTGTGTAGCCCTGGCTGTCCTGGAACTCACTCTGTAGACCAGGCTGACCTCGAACTCAGAAATCCGCCTGCCTCTGCCTCCCAAGTGCTGGGATTAAAGGCATGTGCCACCACCCGGCGGCAGTCAGTGCTCTTAACCACTGAGCCATCTCTCCAGCCCCAAGTGATATACCTCTTAAATTCCAACACTGGGGGGGGGGGGTGCAGAGACAGGTGGGTCTCTAAGTTCAAGGCCAGCCTGACACAGAGAAACCCTGTCTTGGAAACAAAAAAACAGATGCTGCTGCTGCTGCTGCTGCTGCTGCTGCTGCTGCTGCTGCTGCTGCTGCTGCAAACAACAATACAACACCTCAGACTTCCCCAGCTCAGTTCTCCTTGGCAGCTAGAGACATTCTCTCTCTAATGCCCATTGAGCAACGATGTCAGTCCCTCTGATAAAAGGCTATGGAACTGTCAGGTGAAGACAGGAGATGACACCTTCTCATGGTGACAAAGGACAGGTGGGCTCCTCCTGAGGGTGCAGGAGCCCTGTCATGTCTCAGGCTAGACCATCCTAGGACAGTTAGTCTTCTGCCTTCAGTTTGCCTTGAGGGTTAGGGATAGGTGTCCTGGTACTAAATACCAATGGATAGCAGACACTGAACACTGCGCTTGGTCTTGGGCAGACTGCACAAATGATAGGGCATACAGTCCTTGTCTTGTCTCTCCAGACAAGAAGAGCATTCGGACCATTCACTGACAACAGTTAAATAGACAGGGAGGGAACAGGCAGGCAGGTTTTTGTTGTTGTTATTACTGCTGCTGCTTTTTAAAATAGGATACACTATGTATTACTGACTGACCTGAACTTACCATGTAGACCAGGCTGGCCTTCAACCGGTTGAGATCTGCCTGTGTCTGCCTCCGGAGTGCTGGACAGAAGGTATGCATCACCACTGCCAGACTTCACGCCCTGAGGCTCCTAAGCCAGAAGAGGTCTTGCCTTTCAGGTAGGAAGAGATTCAGAACGGGTGCTTACAGAACTGCTGGGAAACTGGAGGAGCAGGCTGGACCTCCTAGAACAGGCCTGAGCTGCTGGCCTCTGCCCCAGTGAAGGCAGGGACAGGAAGCCTGCCTGTCACCATACCTGTATTCTGACCCCATAAACACTGGCAACTGGGCGTTCCTCAGCGCTCCTGGTGGGAGCGCTGGAGAGCCGCTTCCCCTTTTGTCTGTTACTGAAACCTAGCATTTGAAGCAGTAGCTTCAGAGGTGTTGGGGTGGGGGTGGGGAATGGGACTGAATGCCACCTTGCTTGCCTCTCTACTCCCAAGCCTAGCCTATTCCTATGCTGGACAGACGTCCAACCTGTCTGGTCTCAACCTGCCTGCTTCCCCGACCCAGGCCCTGGGTCCCTGTTTGTGCTTCCACAGCACAGACTAAGTCCATCGGCGATGTTGCCCGGGTCCTTTCTGTCCCCCATCCTTCCCTTCAACATAAGTGCCTTGAGTATACAAGGGGAGCTACTCTGGTCCAGCTGGTGCCGATCCCGGTGCCGGGAGAGAAATCTCTTAGGCTGAAAGGGGCAAAAGCCTAAGCGTTTTGTTTGCTTTTGAGAATCTCTGGCTGGCCTTGAACGCAGAGAGATCTGCCTGCTTCTGCCTCCTCTGTACTGGGTTTTAAAGCCTGCCGCCCCCCATCTCCTCAACCCACCCCCCCATGCCTGGCCCAAGCTTCCTTTTTTCATTGCCTTGGGATTGGGGTGGGAATAGTGTTCCCTGATGGGGGAGACAGAGAGTAAAGAGAAAGACCCTCGTGGCTCTGTTCTTGTTCAATAATCCCTCTTCCTCAGTGTTTCCTGAGGTTAGATAGAGCTGGGTTTGCTGGGGATTGATAGTCCCAATCTCTCTCTCTCCTTCTGTGTGTGTGTGTGTGTGTGTGTGTGTTCGAGTCCTGGATCTCACAGCAGGGAGAAAGGCAGGCAGAGAGCTGCTCCCCCCTCTTGTTCTCTCGAAACATCTTGGTTTTCCCTCGAAAGTTGGAACCAGAAGAGGCCCTCCTTCCCCTCCAGCCGGCCAGGCTTCCTGGCAACAGAGTTTGTGGTCAGCAGGGTTCTGAGGTCTGATCCTGCCAGAGGACCAGATGCACTGGTAGCTGGGTGACTCCAGGAGAGTGGGCAAGCACCTCGTGTCAGAGTGGCCCCAATAGTGGCTGGCAAGGATCAGACCTGGTTGATATGGCCTAGGGCCAGCACTGTGAGCCAACCTAACACTGGCTGGTGTGGGTCAGTCAGTGTTCGCTGGTTTGGGCTAGGTCAGGTTGATGCCTGCTGTGAGCTCATAGCCGTGATGAGTGGCCCTGTCACTCCGTAGCGTCCTGCACGTCTGCTGAAACCCGGCACGCACCAACTGTGGTCCAGCAGTTCCTCTCCTAGGCACGCACCCGATAGAAATGTGCAGATCTGCTCACTGGGAGCCCTGCCACAGCCATGGTAGCACTCGATGTACCAGCCAGAACCAGCAACTATCCAGAAACCCTTCCACAGACCAGGGTAAACAAACTGCGGGACATTCACATTTGGGAAGCCTGGGGCCTTGTGGGTGAACTCTGCAGCCACGTGCTGTGGCGTGGTGTCCGCCTGGCCAAAGGCCGAGGAAGGAAGTGAGTCCGTGTGCCCACACTGTAAAAGCCACTGTCACCAACATGCTTGGGCACAAACAGGTAAGACTTTGGCTCTGTCAGGGAGGAAGTAGACCTGCTCCTTGGTCTTGGCACAATAAATAAAATAAAACATGTAATTTCTTATTTTTAGAAGGTCTTTTTTTTTTTTTTTAAATCCAATATTACAGTGGAAAGTACTTGCAGTATAGTGCAATCTGGCTGCGAAACTTGTGGCAATCCTTATGTCTCAGTGCACACACAATTGTCAACAATGGGTAACTTACACTTTTATCTCTCTTACATGTATGTGATGGGGGCAGGCACATGTAAACCTGTCAAGTCAACCTCTGGTTGCTTCTCCTTCTCCACCATCTGAGATTCCAGGATGAAACTCGGGCGATCAGGCTTAGCCACAAGCACCTTCACTGAGCTGGACCATCGCTAGAGCTTTTTTTGGTTTGTTTCAGGCAGGGTCTCACTAGGCTGTCCTGGAACTCAGTATGTAGACCGGGGGTGGGGGGGGGTGGGGGGGTGGGCTCAAACTCACAGAGATCCTCCTGGAGGCTGAAGGTAAAAGTGTGCCCCCATAACTCCCTTTATTTTTTGGGACAGGGTCTGTTACATGGCCTTGGCAGCATCCTACCACCATGCTCCCCCAACACTCCCCTTTTAAGACAGGGTCTCTCTACACAGTCCTAGCTGTCCTGGAACTCATAAAGCCTGTGTCCCTCTGCTGCCACACCTGTCCCTCAGTCCTTTGTTTATTGCAGTTTGAGTCCCAAAACTAGGTAGGGTCTTCTGTTCCAGGTGACCTCTTTTCAGTGTCCTGGTTTGGTTACCGAGTCAGATACACCCCATCCTTACATGGAAATTAGAGACACAGAACACCAGACAGTCCCTTGCTGTACCCTTCAGGGAACAACAGGTCTCAAACTAGGGGGAACTCTCCCTACCAATCCTTCCAAGCTTTAACGGGTGAGCTATTCTTAACAAAGTCTAACCTGCTAGCCTGGGACGCAGGTCATTGGATCCCTGACATTCCAGTTGGGATCTCTGAAGGTCAGTGCTTACCGGAGAAGGGCATGGAAGACAACTTAGATACAGGCCCAGAACTCACCCCCCACTTGCCTCCTGTACCGGACCCATCCACTCTCCAGTTGCAAGGAAGTCCTGTTCAGGCCACTAACCAGTGCTTCCTGCATCTCCTACTAGGTCTTTAGGTTCCTGCCCTAAGTCTAAGCTTAAAAGCACACAGGACTTTGTGTCACTCACTGTGCCCTAAGAACTTGGAAGTCAAAAACGGGTTTTCAACATCACCGCTGCCTCTTGTCTGGTCTTCTTTCATTACAGTCAGGAGGTTCGATAGAACTCCTTACCGTCCCCCCACCCCCCATCACTCTTAAGCTTAAATATCATTGCAGAAGGAGAGGAATGGGATACAGGGTGCGCAAGCCGAAGAGCACGGAGGTATCTGCATGGGGGTCAGTGGGCGGAACTGTTTGTTTCTGGAGTGGGCAAGGCAGGAGGGAGACAAACTATTGTGTTTGCCTACTTCTAGAGAGGGTCTTGGGTCGATTACAAAAACACAAGACACAAAACCGGCCGGTGAGCATATCAGGATGAAAAGAAGCAGAAAAATACGATCAAGCCAGTTTACTAGAAGTGGGCCAAGCAATTGGCGAAGCTTTCCGAAAGCCCATCCAGGAAGGAAGGGTATCCTTTTCTGGTACACACAGGTCAGAGGCAGTGTCCGCCCAGGGGCCACTACTACGTCGGAGGAAAAGGGCCCGCGGGGCCATTCCCAAACTCTCCCCCTTCAACACCACAGCAAGGGCCTAGTGGCCTAGGCTGCTGGCAATGACCTGTACCATGGGAGGATGTGGGCTGGCGTTGGTGGGAGTTGGCAGCTTGCTCAGCCACACCTCGCTACGAAGGTCCCCAGAGCTCGCAGCAACTTCGAGCCCCTCCAGCCAACTCGGCTCGCGGGGCACAAAGATGGAGGGCGCGGCGCGCTTCCACCCCGCCCCGCCCCCACGGCGGTTGCACACAAAGGGGCAGCCGCTCCTCCCCCAGACTGCCCCGGCGCCCTAGGCTCCCCTCCACCCGTTGGGAACGCCCCTCCATGACTTCCTCCTTCTCCAGGGGCACCCCTGGAACTGAGGGTCACCTGGACCTTGGTCCGGGACCCGCGGCCTGCCGTGGCCTCCCGCGCCTGACCGCTGCGCCCCACCCCCACCGAGCACGTGCTGCCCTGCGCCCAGGGCGCCATCCTACGGCCCGGGGGTGGGGGGTGGGGGGTAGCCGGGCCCGCCGCGCTCCCCACCCCCCACCGGAAACATTCCTGAGGCATTCCTGAAACTGGGAGGCCCGCCTCCCCAAGGCTCCCACCCCGCCTCCAGCCGGGCGCACGCTGGGCCCCCGCGTACCCTTCCACCGCCCGCGCGCCCCCCGAGGAGAGGGCTGACCGCGGAGGAAGGGGAACAGAGTTATGAGTCACAGTCGTGTGTCACTGGGCCCGAATTACGATTCCCTGCATCACGAGAGGTGTGGAAAGGCCGACTCGGGGAACCGAGGTGGGGAGGTGCGTCCAAGGGCCCGCGCCCGGCCTGCAGGGCGCGCCCCACCGCCCGCCATCTTCCCACTTAGGCTTCCTCCGGCCCAGCAACAAGTCTTTTGTTGACCCAGGCGCCCAGAGGCGGGAAACTCGAACCCCTGCCCTCAAGGGGCTTCCAGGCGCCCCTTGTCTTAAGTCGTAAGTCACGGGGGCGGGGAATCACACCAGAGGGACCTCGTGCTTCCTCAACACCAAGCAGCTGGCCACCCGTGGCTCCTCCCCGCGATGTCCCGGCGAGGCGGCCAATCGCTCGGCTCCTTTGAAGCCTGCACCTGGGTGGCGGCCGTTACTAGATTTAAACCGTTGGCGTTGGCCAAGTTTCACGTTTGGGTTTCACAAGACTTTGTTTTTTACGCGCCTGGAGGCCTCCGGAGACGCACACGCCGTCACCTGCTTGGTGGCAGAGGGGAATTAAGGAGAGGCCCTCGACATGGGCTGGGGGGGGGGGGCGGCGTCCGGGCCGCGAGAAGCTCCTTAGGGTACGCGTGGACGTCCGAGGGCACAGGCGTCAGCGCGCGCCTCCCCGCGAGGCCGGAGTCCACGGGGGGGCTCCTGTAGGTGTGTCCCCGGGTCCCCACTTAAACAGCAGGGCCGCCGTCACCGGTTCCTCCAACGCCAGGCTGCTCGGGAACTGTGAGAAACGAGGGCCGTCGGCGCGCGTGCCCGCGGAAACCGCGCGCACAGTGGCGAGCTACCCGCGCGCGGCGGCGGCAGCTGGCGGGCGGCCGCCCTTTTAAATCCCCGGGCTCATTTGCATGGCCCCGCCCCCCGGTGACACGGCTGGCGCGGGCGGGCCCGTCCCCCCTGCCCCTGGGTCGCTCTTTTTAAGCTCCCCTGAGCCGGGGCTGCGCTCCTCTAATTGGGACTCCGAGTCGGGGCTATTTCTGGTGTTGGCGCGGCTCCAAGAAGGCGTGAGTTCGCCGCCGCTCGGGTGGCTTCTTTTTTTCCTGTAGGTCTAGAATCTAATCACATTATTATTTATTGAGGCCGCGCACGGGCCGTGCCCAGCTTCCTGCCCCTCGCCATCCTCCAGGGGAGCGGGATCCGTCAGTGTTCCCTCGCCCCAGCTCGGATGTGACACACATCCCCGGCGGGGGCCCGGGCGGCGCGCACGCAGCGGTCTCAGCGCCTCTGCCCTCTCCCGGTTTCAGATCCGCATTTGCGACCGGCGGCGGTGGCGGCAGAGCCCAGGCCGGTGCCCTGAGCCCAGCCACGCCGCACCCGGCAGCCCCGAGCGCGCCCCGCCGGCGGCCTGCGGAGCTCGCGGTGAGTGTCCGCGGCGCGCCCGGGGGGCCTGCGGCGCGCGCTGCCCGCTTTATTCCCAGGCCCCGGGCTTGCGCGGGCCGCGGGAAAGGGGAGGCCGCACTGTGCTCGCAGGCGGCGGGGCCGGGGTGGGTGTCCGCGGGGCGCCGCGTCCTCCGGTCCCCAGGTTGAGGGTGCCCGGGTTGCGACCGTGGGGTGCGGAGACCCCGGGGAACGGCGCGCGGAGGGGGAGGGGGCGCGCGACTGCGACGAGCGCCGCTTGTGCACCCAGCGGCGCCCGTGCACCTCGCGCTCGGCGAGCCCGGCCTCAGGGAGGGGCGCGCGCTGCGCAGCGGCGGGAGGTGGGCGCGCGCCCCCCTCAGCCAGGGAAGTTCTAGAAGTGCGGGGGAGGGGCCCGGCGACCCGAGATTCCTCTCTGGCCTCTCCTCCGCCTTTCCCAGAGTAGTACTGTGCGTGGACGAGGCCGGATCGCGAGGGCCTGGGTTTCGGGGTTTCACCCCCCACCCCCACACACACCTTTGGCCCTGCCCCGCGCCTCTTCAACCTCCAGGGCCAGGCCTGCCCTCCGCCCCCACAAACTGGTTCCTCTGCTTTGCTGGGTTCTGTTAGAACTAGTCCCTTCGACTCCCCGTTTCTGCCCCCCCCCCCGCTTTGGTTTTCATGGAGAGAGGAAGGGGTTTTTTTCTTCCTGCGACTCGCACCAGGTTTCCTGCCCCCAAGGCGGGCTTGGGTGCCCCCTCTGGCAGGAAGTGGGGCCGGGCGCACCCGCGTGGCGGTGCATGTGGTCGGGGTGCGCCGTTTCCCGCGCCTAAAGGGCTCTGCGCCCCTCCCCCTCGTCCTAGCTCCTAGAAGCGCCGGCCTACAACCACCAGGCTGGGACGCCAGCGAAGGCATCCTCATTCTGGAGTAGAGGGCGCCTGGGTCTTAACCTGCTTCTCAGTAAACAAAGTGGCGGTCTGTAAGCATTCCGCAAGAACCTCCATTTTACCAAGTTGCTGTGTGACCTTGGGCTATTGAGGGGTCTTCTCTCTATATTTAAAGGGGGACCCTTTAAGACCCTTAACAATAGGCCTGCCGGGATGTTACTCCTCTGGTAGTTCTTGCATAGTTACTGAAACGTTGAGGAGCCACAGCGTGTGCACCCGTGTGAGAGACAGGCTGGAGGCCCAAGAGAGACACATGGGGCTTGGACTCCTAAATGTGACTTGGCCATGCCAGACCTCCCTGATGCTCAGAAACAGGTGGAAGAGGTGAGGTTTTCCTTGGCCTCGCTGGACAGAGACTCTAAGCTTAATTCAGTGGGGGCATTGGGGAGAGCAGGTGGTTTAGAGTCCCTAACGGCAAGAATTGGGGAGGCACCAGGTGGCAAAACAGTGTCCGGGAGACTGGCCAGGATCTCCAGGCAAGCTAGATGCATGCAAGGTCTTTGGGATTGGGGCAGGCTTTCCCCCAAGAGCCCCCTCTGAAGGGCCTCCAGCAGACCTCGGTGTGAGGTCAGTGCTCATTAGCTGATTAATTTTGATGTTTGGTTTGAAGGACACCTGTGGTGTAATGTAAGGTTCTAATCACAGCCTGTAATTAGAGAACAGACCAAGCCGCTAATGATGGGAGCTGGCCCAGCCACCCTGTTTAAAGGAGTCTCGAGTTTGAAATCTCGTAATAGAATAATGAGCAGAGTCCGCACCATCTGGGGTCTCTTGATGCTTGAGAATTAGGAAACCGTTAAGTGTTTTAGAAATCAAAAGTTTTCAAAATGTTTTCCTGTCGTTGGGTCAAAATTATCCCGTTGCCTCAAATCTGGAAAGAGGGTGGGGGTGGGGCAACTTGTTTGGTAAGAGCACTGCCCCGCGTACAGGATGGACCCTTGGTTAACTCCAGCCTGGTCCTCCACTGTGGCAGTGAGGTAGCTCTGCAGGTGCCATGGAGCCTGTACCTTCACTTCTGCCCTTGCTAAGGACAGCCTGGGCTGCTGCCCAAAGCTTCTCCTGGCCTCTTAAGTACGGGACACAGGGTCTTGTGGCTGTCTTCCAATAAACACAAACACACACACCACACGTGTGGTGCTGGACCTCAGTTAAAGGACTTCTTGCTACCCAGTCTTTTACTTGGAAGGGTCTATTGAGAATCTGCCCTTGCCCTAAGGTAGTTGCTAGCTATCAAAGCACAACTCCAGTTTCTCACGAAGACCCTCGGCTGCTCCCTCTGCACATGGCCACCCTCTATAGATCTTAAGGATCTTCATTTACTCTGGGTCTCAGGCTTGAGCTGCGGACTGGGACTTTCCCTTCTTATTTCAACCCCTAACTAAGGGACAAGGTAGCGAAAAGCCTCAACTTGCCCCAGGTCGCTCTGGGACTCTCTAGCCGGGTGACACCTCAAGGTCACCACCCTTGGGGTGTGTGTGGCAGGGGTAGCGGGTGGAGGGAACACCTGTGTAACTGCTATTTTGTCTCCGTGCATCTCCCCCAGACTCACTGTGTGCTGCCCCACACATAGAGAAGGAGAATGAGCGAGTCGGGCTCAAAGTCCAGCCAGCCCCTGGCCTCCAAGCAGGAAAAGGATGGGACTGAGAAGCGAGGCCGGGGCAGGCCACGCAAGCAGCCTCCGGTGAGTCCTGGGACGGCGCTGGTCGGGAGTCAGGTGGGTGTCTAAAGCTTTGCTCCTGTTTCCTTTCTTGGGCTGGGGGGGGGGGGCGGGGGTCAGAGCTGACTCTTTGCGCATGTGTATCCCTGTGTATGCTTACTGCCCAGAGGTGTCCAGCTCAGTGTCTAAGGTCACAGTGAAGGCAGCCATGTCTTAACATTCACCCAGAAAAGTGGGAGAATCAGAAAGACCAGACCCTATCTTAAAGAAAAAAATTTTTTTTTTTTTTTTAATTTTTTTGCCCTGGTCAGAACGGAGCCAACAGGCAGGCTTCGACTGGTGGTACACGGTTTTAAACAAATAATCAGACTCTTGTTCAGTTGCCTTCGGGGCTCTACATCTGGTCTTTCTGTTTCTGCACTTCCCTAAGTCAGGTGGCTGTGTAGATGTCTGCTTGCTTACCCACCTACTTAGGCCCTGGCTCTGTAGTAGACATTGAGGTTCTGGGGGTGGGGGGTGTCCCTGAACGCCTGGCCTGTCTGTCTTCACAATGGAGATGCCCACCCTCTCCCAAGTGAGGAGAGGCTGTTGGTGGCCCTGCGAAGGTGACGGAGTCTGTCCTCAGCAGGTTGTCTTGGCTGGGAAAATCTGATGGGTGATGGAACTTAGCCGATGTCTCCAGGTGGTGGTCATGGGAACAAGGTTCCTGCAGACCTGTGCCCTTGCCGTCTGGCCTCCTGGTTGTGGAGAGGGTTTTGGGTTTGGATGAAAGTTTGCGGTCCTGGCTCAGCTTGCTGGGTGCCTGGATTGATCAGGAGTGGGAAGCAACGCATTTTACTCAGGCCGCGAGAGGGATTTCCTATGCAAAGACAGGGGGCGGGGGGGGGGGGGGGGCGCTAGCAATCATGGCCCGGGCCAGACCACTGCTTTATGCTTGATTTATCTGACACTGCTAGCTAGGTGTTCCCCACCAGGTGAGATCCGCTACAGGGTGGGGCCTTTTGCAGAAGACCAGAAACATAATATTAGTCAGGTCAGGGCACCTAACTGTTTCCCTTGCTTGAGTGACAGTTCTCCCCAGGGATCTCTGGTTTCTCTTTCTTTGGTATAAAACTTTTAGATTTTAGAGGCTTGAGGACAGGAGCCTGATGGGGGTGTCAGGCAAGTTTGGAGTCTCCATGGTGTGCCTGCTGCGTCTTCTGCAGACTCTAAGTTGGGGTGACCTAGGGGCCAGCACAGCTCGGTTGGTACTGTTTCCCTGACTCCCAGACATCTTTGCAGAAAGAGCCCAGTGAAGTGCCAACTCCGAAGAGACCTCGGGGCCGACCAAAGGGAAGCAAGAATAAGGGCGCCGCCAAGACCCGGGTGAGCCTCCTAGGGGACATCCTGCATGGATGCCGGGGTTAGCTTCTCAGGTCTGGGAAAAGGCAAGGTGGGCAGAGAGTAAAGGCCTGTGCCAGCTCTGAGCTGAGAATGTCACCCTCGTTCATCCCAAGGACACGAAGGGTTTGTTCATGTGGGGAGGGCAGAGTCATGGTGGCATCAGCCTCAAAAATGTTCTTGTTTTTATTTTATTTTTTAACACACGACTCATATCCTCTGAGTCACTTGTGAAGGGGGGAGAAGGGGTGCGTGTATGTTGGGTGGGGGGTGGGGGCTGGCCAGTCATCATCAGCTGGACTTGGGTGGACCTGCTTGTGGGGTCCTGGGCTGTCCTGAGCCAGCTCCATCTCCGTCTCGCTGGGCTTGGGTGTCCCTTGGGTTCTGTTCAGCACTTTGGACTTAACCTTATGTTTTAACCCCTGGCCCTTCAGAAAGTCACCACAGCTCCAGGGAGGAAACCAAGGGGCAGACCCAAGAAACTGGTAGGTGCTTGTTGTGTTTGCTGGGTGAAAGGTGGGTTAAGGATGCCCCAGAGTGGGCATGTTGAATGTCTGAGCATGCGTGAAACATGTCACATAAGTTCAGGGTTACCTTCCTCTTCAGAGATCCCTTGTCTCCAGAAAAATAATTCCTGATATCAGGTACTCACTATGGGAGAAGCCCTATGGGACCTTATTGGGCCCTCAAAGTGTCCTGTGTCCCCACCCCTTATTACTGTTACTAGGACCCTCATGGAAAGATCAGGAAGTGAAGCTCTGGATAGGGAACTGGGTACCATGCAGCCTTGTTTCTAAGCTGCCCAAGACAAGGTCATTCATTCCTGTGCTGAGCCACCCCTTCCTTAAGTGGAGGGGCTGGGGGCCCCTGCTGGCGTGGCCCTAGGAGTGAGTAACAGGAAACTAGTTGTTTTTGGACTGTGCCTGGCATGGTGGGGGCTGTGGGGCCCTGTGGCGTGCTAACATTCCCGCCCAGTGAGGGCGTCCCTGGGGCTCGTCCTTCCTTCCCATCCTGGGAAGGGTCAGCCACTGGACACCCCAGGCCTTCTTAGAACCAGCCCTGCACCTGCTCTGTACCGCCCCATGGCTCTCCCATTCTTGTCTCTTGCCCTTCTGCCCCCTCTCTGGAGAGCCACTTCCTCAGCCCTTGGTATAGACTCTGGGTCTGGCCTGGGGGGGGGGGGGTGAGAGAGAGAAAGAGAGAGAGTGTGTGTGTGGTTTGTTTTTTTTTTCCCTCCCTTTAAATCCTTAGTTTTTATGAATGAAAGCAGCGTGGAGGTTGCTGAGTCACCCACACACTCAGCCCTGACTCATCCCCCTTTTGCAGAGGAAAGCCGGGGAGGGAGGAGGGGGGAGAGAGGGGTGTTGGCTGAGAATGAAGGCCAGTCCTTGAGTCGCTCTGCCTCCCACAGGAGAAGGAGGAAGAGGAGGGCATCTCCCAGGAGTCCTCTGAGGAGGAGCAGTGATCACCACTCGCAGTGCCGCCTGCTCCATAGCCACTGAGGAGCAGCTGTCCCCTGGGACTGGAAGCCCTGCTCCCAGGCCCCTCCCCGCCCCCACTGCACACTACCGCACCAGGCACCAGCTGCAGGCTCTGCTCCGCAGCACCCAAGGGAGCAGGATTCGGCTCAGTCCCTGTGCCCTCCTCCCGAACACACCTGCCCCATCCTGACAAGGCTAACTTCCCATTTAGCCGCAGCCCGACCTGCTGCGCACCTCCCTCAGAGCCGTGGCTCTCTGGGCGCTTTGTTTTGCGGGTCCCTTCTGCCCTGCTGTTCCTGGCTTCCCCGTAGAGGGTCCTGGGAGCATTCCCTGGCCTTAAGGGGCCCCAGCCCCATCTCACTCTGACAAGGCCCAGTGGCTGACCTAGCAGCAGCAGTGTGGTCAGGGCAGGGGATGCTTAGATCCCAGCATGTCCCCACCAAAGTATCACCGGGTGGGTTTCTCAGCCCCTCCTGCCCCACCCTACAGAGATCATGCACTGGGTTGGCTGAGCCCCTTGACAACAGGAAGTAGGATGATGTTGGCTCCACCCACTTTAATGTTCTCACCTGAGACTAGACAGATGGGGTTACCGCCCATCTCCAGAGTAAGGGCCTGTTCTCGCCTCCACCAAAGGCAAACGGGCACCAACACGCCTCCCCCAGTCCACTCTAGGCTGTTCCTTCCTCCCGCAGGGCACTAAGGAGCTAGCCTTGCCGCCCCCTCCTTTTCGCTCCTCCCTGCCCCCCATGGTTCTGGTTCCATCTTCTCCTCTGTTCACAAACTACCTCTGGACGGTTGTGTTGTTTTGTTTTTGTTCCATGTTCATTCTTAGATACCCACTATTGCTGCTGCTACCAGCGTCAGATGTTCATCCTCCTGAATTTGCCTGTATTCTCTCCCCCACACAATACACTCGAGGGGAAGGGGGGCTGGGGCGCAGCAGACTGGTTACCTACCCCACACTAAGGAAGATGGGGCCCCACCCCGTGGATGCTGCAGCAGAGTGAGGATGGGGGCCCACTTTGATGGGAAAAGGGTGTAGGGCCACCTCCCCTTGTTCTGTGGGGGAGGGGTGGCCAGTATTTGTCCCAGCCTGGGGCTTCCTCCCTGGTTTCTTATTTGCAGTTACTTGAATAAAAAACAAATAGCCTTTTCTGGACAGTCTCTGGTGTAAGGAGCATTCACAGTAAAAGGGGCGGGGCCGACTATGACCCTTCCCTGCCCCACCCTGCAATGGAGTCCACCCAAGGAGGGCAACTTGAAGCCACAAAAGTTTTTATTTACAAAACATATACACCTATACATCTGGACCTGTCACCGTGGGAATAGGCTAGTGTGGAAGAGCGGCTGCCTGGAAGGCTTGGCTCGGGGCCAGCTGTAGGTGGTTAGAATAGACAGATGCTCCTGTACCTATCTGGGTGAGTGGTGGAGTGTGGACGGTCATGTCTTGATGTCCAGCAGGGGCATCCGCTTGTGCTGGTAGCTGCTCTGCCAGCCATGAACCACCTGTCAGGAAGAGCAAGCCACTGCAGCCTCACTGCTGGCAAGTATTTGTAAGGATGACCCATGACCTGGTTGCTTAGAGTGAGGAACTGGCCTCCTGTTGCAACGTGGTTCTTAGCCAGAAATGTAGCTCACCTTGGGGTCTCCCACATCAGAGAGCAGCTCCTGCTCAGCTTCCTGGAGTTCTTCTGCAGGGTCATAGCTATACATGGGAAGCAGATGATGGCGAAGCCGGTCCACCCTGGGAGCGGGAGCACAGGAACCTCAGCCCCGCACTATCCGGTGTCTCCTCCCCTCAAACCACTGGGCCAGAAAGGAACCCATTTCTGCTAGGGTAAAGGGTATTAGTACCAGGGAGTTAGGGCACTCACCGCTTTTTCTTCTGCACATACATTACCTGTAACAGAGACACGTACTATGGGGCTGGGGAGGCGAGCACTGCCCAGTCTCAAGACCCACTTCCACACCCTTAATAACAGCCGAGATGCTGTGGCCACCAAACCAGGCCCACCCAGCAGCCACCCCAGGCAAGTCTGAGGATTCCTTACCACGGCCACCACCACCCCGACCAGGGTGATGAGGAAGAAAGGCCCCAGCACATAGCCCACCATAGAGTCGCTGTTGGCCTGGGGGGCATTGGGCACTGTCGTGTTACTCATGACATCAGTAGCCAGATGGCTGAATGGATGGACTGCATGGGCAGTGGTGGCCTCGGGAGGGCGCCTCCTCTGGGCTCCCTGGGGAGGAGGAAGGGAGGATATCAGCTGTACCTGTGGTGACAAGCAGGTCTGGAAATCCCGGAAAACTTAAAGCCAAACACTAATGACCCCGAGGTAACCAGACAGGCCCAGATCCCATCCAGGCTTGGTTCCGGCCCAGCGTCTTACAAACAAGAGGGTGTGGCTTAGCTTGGATGCCTGGTAGACATTTGCAGGTATCAACTGCTTGGGGAAGGTTAGGTGCAGGTGCACGGCTAAATGGAGAGAAAGAAATAGCTGGGCCTTCACTGCGGTGGAGGGGTGAGTTAGGATCATGTGAAGGGGTTCTGGTTCCGTTCCCCCACGGTATGAAGGAGCCACAGGCCTGCATCCTTGTCCCTGGTGTAATCCTATCCACGGTCCTCAGCATCGCTCTCAGGTACGAGTGTGGACATTGTGTACAGATGGACAGTATCTAATCTAGATGAGGTCACCTGCCTCTAGTACACCCGGGGCTCCGCCTATGTCCCTACCCTCTCGGCCAGGGCTGACAGGCAGAGGTGGAGAGGGTCGCCCCCATCGACAGAAACGCGATCATCCTCGGGCGGCAGCACTGAGATGGCTCAAGTTCCTGTCCCAGACTCTCAGAGAGAGGAAGAGGTACTGGCTGACTGCCTCATGTCCATGGGTCAGTTTTGCCAGTTCCCAGTTGCGAGCTCCCCGTCTCAGGCCGAGGGGGGCGAACCAGAACCGAAAAGGTATGAGGCCACTCTTAGGATGCTGCTGGCCCGCCTGGGTGGGCAGATGGTTCCCAGCTGCGGGGAGGATCGGGGGTATTGGGGAGGGGATATCGAGGGGCCGATGCCCGCCTAGATACCTTGGGACCCCGGCACCCCAAGCTGCTCCGTGCGGGCGCGCTGCTGCCCATCCAACCCGGCCATGCCTTACCTCCCGCCGTGCAGCCCTGACAGCAACACCTTGGGTTGGCCCCGGCCCCGGAAGAGTCCTCCAGCGCGTGATCAAAGGAGCGGGAGAGAAGGCGGGGCCTTGGCGCCCCAGTCCAGCATGGTGGCCAATCCGGATGCGGGTGGGCGGGCCGGACGGGGTCCTGCAGCGTCCACGCCGCGGCAGCAGGGGGCGACCGAGGGCCGCGCAGCGGGAAGGTTGCGGGACGGCGCGCTTTCCCGGCTGCACACGGGCGGGCGGGGCCAGTGGTCACCGCAGGATCCTGGCGACTGGTTGTCCGCGGGTAGAGGCGGTGGCCGAGGGCCTCATTCCTTTCTGTCCCCGCGTCTTCAAAGCAGGTTGCCGTGAAACTGAAATGATGGTGTGGGACTGGAGCCCAGCACATCCCTGTGGCCCGAATGCTAAGCTCATTGAAGCACTTTCCCCACTGTGCGATGAGGGGAAGCACAGATGGAGCAGCGGGGTCACTTGCTTGAGTCAGGGGCAGCTCAGTAAGCCTGTGTCCAAGCTGTGATCGTCTGATTATTAAAGTTACTTAGACTGGACAACTCTGAGTAAGAAGATCACGTTTGGGGGGGAGAGATAGATCAGCGGTTAAGAGCACTTAATTACTCTTACTGAGGACTCAGGTTAGGTTCCCAACACCCACGAGGTGGCTCACAACCATTTCCAGAGGATGCAATACCCTCTTCTGTGCCCCGAGAACACTAGGCAAAGCAGGTGATACCGGCAAAGCACATATCAACACGGGATGCAACAAAATTTATTTATTTAGTCCGTGACTAAGTCTCATGGCGATCATCCTTGCAGGCTTGGAACTCTCTGTGCGTCTGTGTGTGAGCCTCCTGGATGCTAAAATAGGCATGTATCACCATGCTGGGGGACAGAGCCCCCTCCCTCTTTCTCTTGTATCCCTGACATCTTGAATTCCTGATTCTCCTACCTTCAGGTCACCTCCTAAATGCTGGGATCCTGGGCTTCCCAAATGGTAGCCAAGCGTTCTACCAACAGCGCTACCTCTTTCTCCCTCCCACCCTCCCACCGTTTCTCCTCCTCTCCCCTCTCTCCCTCCTCCTCACCTCCACCCACCTCTTCTTTCTACTGCCAGAGTGTTGAGATTAAAGGCCCGTTCGTCACACCAGCAGGACATATAATCACAGCATGGAACCTACACTTACTCTGAGTGGGCATTATAGTTTATGCATACATACCTATAGTCCTGCCCCAGGCCTCTTCTCCCCCTGCCTAGGTTGAAAGCCATCTAACATTGGTGGTACTGAAGCAAAGCCTCCTGAGTCAATCAGATGGTAATCAGGACAAGGGACAGCCTAGGTGCCCTATTCTTGCACAGAAACCCCAAGGGGCAGATGTGAGGTACCCTGAGCTAGCCCCCCTTGCTACTTCCTGCCTGCCATGTGGTTATGAGTGAGTTCCTCTGTCTGGCCCTGCCTGGATTGCCTCAGACCTTTCTGGAGAAGGATAATTGACAGCAGGTCAGGTGCAGAGGTAGACCCAACAGGGAAGCATGGCCGATGGGAACCTTGACAAACTTCGTCCTCAGACAGCACCACCTGACTGGGGGTAGGATGGGGAGAGGGAAAGAATCAATGAAACCCCTCAGCCTGGAGGTTGCAGGGGCATCCGCTGTCACCTTCAGCAAAGAGACGAGACACCTTAGGCTGTAGACCTTCAAGGATGTCGGAGATTTTAGAAGTGGGGCTCCTTCCTCCGTTGTCCAGATCCCCAGCTTGTGTTTGTTGTCGGGACTTTTGCAGTTTAACTTTTCTTTTCTCTAGACTTCTCTGCTTCCACCTCCGGAGTTCTATGACAGCTGTGCGCTACAAGGTATCCAGCATGTCTGGAAGGCTAGTTCATGTATTCAAAGGGCCAGGGTCTCGGGGGCCTGGCCTCAATCCTAGAACAGAAACTCTGATAAGCTAGGAAGGGCAGGGAGCAGCCTGAGGCCCCAGGCAGTGTGACAGCCAGCATCTTGTGAAGGACAGGGAACATGGTGGGTACGGGGTCTCTTCCTGGATGCTCTGGGCTGGCAGCTGTTCCAGAGCTGCATTTATCATTTTACATTCAGATTTTTTGGGTTTTGTGTTGTGTCTTGGTTAAGGTGTCTATTGCCGTGATGAAACACCACAACCAAGGAGCGAATTGGGCAGGAAAGGGTTTTCATAGCATTGTCATCAGAGGAAGTCAAGAGAGGAACCCCAATGGGGCAGGAAGCTGGAGGCAGGAGCTGAGGCTGCGGCCATGGAGGGGTGCTGCTTACTGGCTTACCCCTCACCATGGCTTTCTCAGCCTGATTTCTTAGAGAACTCAGGACCACCAGCACAGGGATGACGCCACTCACAGTGGGCTGAGCCCTCCCCCATCAATCATTAATGAAGAAAATGGCCAAACGGCTTGCCTACAACCTGATCGTATGGAGGCATCTTCATGACAGAGGCCCTCTCCTTTCAGATGACTTTAGCTTGTGTGAGGTTGGCACAAAACTAAGCAGCACAGTGTGTGTGTGCTGTGAAGGATCGGACCCAGGACCTTAGGCACACTTTGGGTACCTCCTGTGGGTGCCCTGCCACTGAAGGACACCCCAGGCCCACTCCTTTTGCTTGCCTCCTTACCCAGACTGCATCTGAGGTCATTGTTGGGACTGGAGTGGCCATCCTGAAGGTCCTTTTTGCTCTGAGCCCTTCCGCACAATACTTGCCAAATAAAAGAAACCAAGAAGGCTGGGCTGTTTCCAAGTGACACAACTTCACAATATGCTCAGCAAGGCAAAGGTCCAGGAAGCCAAAGGCAGTCAGGACCGGGTGTCCTTTATATGGACGGACCTAAGGGACCAGCGCTGCAGCTCTGTGCAAGGTACTTGCTTAGGATGCGAGAGGTCCTGTGTTCCACTCCCAGCAATCCTCAAAAACCACTTTAAAATCCCAGAGGAACAGGTATGGTGGCATACATATTTAGTCCGCAGCTTTCAGGAGGCAGAGGTGGGCAGAGTTTGAGCTAGCCTGGTCTATATAGAATTCCAGGGCAGCCCGGAGAAAGACCCTGTATCAAATAAATAAACAGAACGAAAAAACCTGGAGGTACTGTGAAGAGGCAGGAAAAGAAACCAGCTCAAGCAGAGGCAGGTGGATTTCTGAGTTTGAGGCTAGCCTGGTCTACAGAGTGAGTTCCAGGTCAGCCAGGGCTACACAGAGAAACCCTGTCTCGAAAAAAAAAAACAACAAAAAAAAGCAGAGGAAGAAGGATCCCGTCTCAGCTCAGCTTCTCACGCACTATGTGCTGCCTGGTTAGTTTTTTTTTTTTTTTTTCCTTCCTTCCTTCCTTCCTTCCTTCCTTCCTTCCTTCCTTCCTTCCTTCCTCCTTCCTTCCTTCCTTCCTTCCAAGATTAGGATTGCATGTAGCTCAGGCTAGCCTCAGGTTCGTTATGTAGCTAAAGGTGGGCCGCCTGGCTCTGTCCGAATGAACTCCTAGCGTGTGCATCCATGGCTGGCTGCCCCTCGGTCCTACCATTGGTTGTTTTAGAGTTGGAGGCTCTAATCTCCAATATCACAAGCATATTGTGAGCCCCATGGGAAACGGGACAGTCCAGGCAAAGCGTCAGCTTCAGGTCCTCAAACCCACTCTGGGGTAAAGGGTCAGGGGGCTCCTGCACATGCGCCACAACAGTCGCTGGCCCTGGAGTTTGTGGAAGTGGGCATGGCCTTTGTTCTGGATCTGTTTCTTCTTGTCAGCTCACCCCTGCGGTCCGGAATTCTGCCCGTGCCCCTGGGCTTGTGGCCATGTTACCCCAGTTCTTCCAGCAAAGCAAGCTGCGAGTCTGTCTTGTGTCCCGGCGTCTGACCCTGCTCCGCTCCTCTAGCCTCTTACTCCATAAGTTTTCTCCCTTCTTCCATGGCTCCCAAGGTAGCTTGTTTTGCACCAAGGTGCTAGAAAAGCATGTGCACTGCCTCTGTCTCTGTCTGTCTGTCCATCCGTCCGTCCATCCGCCAGTCCGACTCTCTGTATTGGGATGCACTGAGTGGATAGAGTGACTGTTGCTGGTCACAAATTCCATTTACTGTGTCTTCAAGATGCCACTCAGCTCTGTTTTCTCCTGCGTGAATTTCCAAGGAACCCCCAGCTATGGTGGCGGGGAGCCTCTCCTCTCTGAAAGCACCTCGGAATGGGGGCATGTCCAAGGGGACACAGTCCAGTTTAGAGGCAAAGATCTGAGAGGCTTCCCAAAGTGGGGCACTGAACATGTGAACAGGAAACACTGCGGCAGCGTCTAATGCATTTGGGGAACTGCAACAAGTTCCAGGAACAGTCGGTCACCAAAGGCAGTCCTGTGGCACCCAATATGGTGGCCACTGCCATGTAAGGTCCCAGCTGGCCTTCCTGCCAGGCCCTCTGGCCTCAGTTTACCATTTTCACAGCACTGCCCACCATGTTACAAAACCAACAGTCACTGTCACTAAGCACAGCCTGGGCCACGGTGCTTCCTCATCCTCAGAAATCCTCAGACGTTTCCTCCTTTGGGAAGGACCCAGCTCACCCCTGAGCCTTTTCTGTTAACACTGAAGATCTTCCTTGCATACCCTAGGCAAGTTTTCTGCCAACCTACTTGCCCTCTCTGGACTGAAACGATGCAGAAGAGCCTGCCCGTGCCTCCTGAGTGCTGGGAGTAAGGGCATTGTATATTAGTTACTATACCGGGCTTAAATTTCGTTTTTCTGTGTCCGTGTTTATGTGTGTCGGTCTGCCATAGTGGATGTGTGGAGGTCAGAGGAAAGCTCATAGCAACTGGCTCTCTCTTTCCATATGTGGGCCCTAGGGACAAAACTCAGGTCATCAGGCCTGGTGACTTATGCTTATTACTGGCCAAGCCATCTCACCAGCCCTTTGCTGCTTGTTGTCTATGTATTTACTTATCTGTCTGTCTGTCCGTCCTTATGTCCACCCACCCACCTATGTGTTGAAGACAGTCTAATGTAGTCCTGGCTACATTCCTGGAACTCCTATGTAGACCAGACTGGCCTCAGAGTCACAGCTGTTCCTGCCTCCTGAGTGCTGGATTAAAAGTGTACATCACCAAGGCCCATATGCATTTTATTTCTGAGACAAGGTTTCACTCACTAAGTTACCCAGGCAGGTCTTGAAGTCACTCTGTAGTCTGGGCTACCCTTAAACCTTCAATTATTGTGCCTTGGCTTGCCGGGCCCTGTTGGACTCCATTGTTGCTGTGTTGTTGCTTCTGTCTGTCTGCTGTTACTAGTGAGCTGAGCACCGTCCTGCCTAGCTATGGCAAAACTGCCACCAAGAACAACCTAAAGATAGGATGGCTGCTTTTTCTTGTGTGTGTGCACGCTCATACACGCACCCACATGAGCCTGTTCAAGTACTTAGCTGTTTAAGCCATAGAGGAAAAGCAACAGAGAGCAAATCAGACAGGTGCCAGGGGAATCTGCCTGTCCAAATGCTGAAGGACCTTGTCCCCAACTACTTTTGGATCCACCAATAAAAATGTCAGCAGCTGAGCCAGGCGTGGTGGCACACACGCCTTTAATCCCAACACTCAGGAGGCAGAGGCAGGTGGATTTCTGAGTTCGAGGCCAGCCTGGTCTATAGAGTGAGTTCCAGGATAGTCAGGACTATACAGAGAAACCCTGTTTCCAAAAACCAAAACCAAAACCAAACCAAACCAAAACAAAACCAAAAGATGTCAGCAGCTAATGGCTGGGCAAAGGGAAATGGGGCGGGACTCTTAGATCTGTGAAGGCCAGGAGGCAGGGGAGGAGAGTCGCCATGACCTGGGAGAGTCGGATCAGATTTAGAGCTGCAGAGGGAAGATCTCTGAAATGTAGGGGAAAGGGGAAGCCCGCCCAGAAGCTAGTGTCTCGGACAGCATAGACCAATGGGCCTCACGGAAGGTAACAGAGTAGCGAAGTTAAAAGTAGATTCAGAAGGTGTTAAGACAGGGGTACCAGAAGGAAAAGTATGCTAGCTGCAGGAGGATTAGAACTGCCCAGCAAAAATAAGCTCGTGTGTGTGTGTGTGTGTGTGTGTGTGTGTGTGTGTGTGTGTGTGTGTTTCATTTAAGGATCTAAAGAGCTCAGGGGCCGGGTGGCTGGAAGCGC